>NC_142883.1:25874166-26220833 GCF_051225735.1 Oryctolagus cuniculus
AGTGCACCTGGGAAAAGCAGCGAGGATGGCCCAAGTGCTTGAGCTCCTGCACCCATGTGGGAGACCCTGATGAAGCCCCTGGCTTCAGTCTGGCTCGGCCCCAGCCATTGCAGCCATCTGGGGAGTGAGCCGGCAGACCGAAGCCCTTTCTCTGTCTCTCCCTGTCTCTCCTTCTTGCTCTGTAACTCTGACTTTCAAATAAAATAAGTAAATCTTAAAAAAAAAGAGTAAAGAAGCCACAAAGAACATTCATTTTTTTAGACCACATGCTTTTGGTGCCTATCCTGTGCCAGGCCCTATGGGGGAGTCACAGACACAGGGAAACCCCACTTCAGGGATGACAATGCCATGGGGACACTGCACTTGACAGTTTTCAGAGCAGTTTATCTGGGTCATATTTTTAAAAAGATATTGATTTATTTATTTGAAAAGCAGAATGGCACAGAGAAAGTGTCTTCCATTCACTGGTTCGTTCTCCAAATGACTGCAACAGCTGAGCTGGGCCAGGCCAAAGCCAGGAGCCAGGAATTTTTTTCCCATGTGGGTGGCAGGGACCCGACTGCTTGGGTCACCCTCTGCTGCCTTCCCAGGTGCATTGGCAGGAAGCTGGATCGGAAGCGGAGCAGCGGGGACTCGACGAAGCAGGGCTCGGATGCAGGGTGCTGCCTATGCAAGCAGCGGCTTCATCTGGGCCATGTTTGCTGATCCCCTCTGCTCTCCATGGGAGAGGTGGTGCGTGGCTGGGGCGGTTTTACAGAGAACCAGCTTGAGGTTTAGAGATGTGATGGAGACTGGCCCGAAGTCACACAGCAGATCAGCTTGGACTGGAGCTACGGGGGCTGCACGGAGTCCCTCCTGGCAGGCCCCCAAGCCCCGCGTGTGGAAAAGCCAGGGCCTCCCTCTCCCCTCTCTCCCCTTTAGCACCTTCTTCTTCTTCTTTTTTTTTTTTTTTTTTTTTTTTTGACAGGCAGAGTGGACAGTGAGAGAGAGAGACAGAGAGAAAGGTCTTCCTTTTTTGCTGTTGGTTCACCCTCCAATGGCCGCCACGCCCGGTGCGCTGCGGCCGGCGCACCGCACTGATCCGAAGGCAGGAGCCAGGTGCTTCTCCTGGTCTCCCATGGGGTGCAGGGCCCAAGCACTTGGGCCATCCTCCACTGCACTCCCTGGCCACAGCAGAGAGCTGGCCTGGAAGAGGGGCAACCGGGACAGAATCCGGCACCCCGACCGGGACTAGAACCCGGTGTGCCAACACCGCAAGGTGGAGGATTAGCCTATTGAGCCGCGGCGCCGGCCTCTTTAGCCCCTTCTGCAACCACGCTTGCTGCCAGTCTTAATGTCCCCAGTGCTGGGTGATGCATCAGCACTCATGGGAAGGCACAGGATGGCTTTGGACTCAGAGGTGTGGGGGGAGGGAGTGGCTCGTGCACCAGGTGGGACGGGTGAGGCTGTGAGCGGTGGGGAGCACCTGCTGGGGGACCCTCCCCGCCCAGGTCCCCCTGCACACCACCCTCCCTGCCTCAAGTCCTTTTGATGCTGCTGAGGATAAGTCAGGCCTCAGCCCACGCGAAACTCTGCACACCCGGCTCCTGCTCCGGGCAGTCCCCCAGACCTCGTCAGGGGCTGGCCCCGTGCCTGGGTCCCAGCCCAGGGCTCCGGGCAGCGGCGGGAGGCCCTGTGTTCCAGTATTTATTTATTTATTTGCAGGCCTAGCATTTACACCCAGCTGGCTCTGATTACCCCCCGGGGCCCGGGAGGAGGGGGACGCTGCCTGCTTGGGTGCTTGGGCCTTTGATGTAGAGCGAGAGAGATGGCGAGATGTGCCGGGACTCCTGCTGCTGTGGGGCGTGTGTGCGTGGGGGGAGCCCTGGTGATGTCACTTCACCCAGGCCAAGGGCAGGCGCCAAGGCTGGACGAGGAGTGATGAGCAGGGGACGGAAGTGGGGAAGCAAGAGGTCTTTCCGGAGCTGAGCTCTCGGCTCTCAGCCAGCTGACCCCCAAGGGAGAAGTCCAAACAGGGAGGCAAGGGCCACCATGACCCCAGGCTGCAGGGCCCAGCCGCAGCCCACGGGGAGACCTGAATATGGTGAGAGGGCCCCCAAGAAGGTCAGACCTGGAGAGTCAGGGTCATTGAGGTGCAGACCAGAGACCCCCTCAGAACCAGCGGGATCCACCCAGACGAGCTCCGTAAGTGGGTCCTCCTGTGCCCCTGAGGTCCAGGTCACCAAGGGGATGCACCCTGAGTGACGAGGGTGCGCACCCACAAGTGAATGAATGACTGATGTGTGAACGAATGAATGGAGAGGTTGCCGCAGGTGCAATGCGAGAAGGCAGGAGTCCACCTAGCACTCGCCTGTCTTTCCTGAGTGGCTGCCATGGGCAGACAGAAACTGGCCCACGGCCGGCTACGCTGGACAGGGTGCAGGACAAGGCAAGGCGAGAGGCCACCTGCGGCCATGTGGACTCCAGTGGGGGCGGACGTTGCGATGCAGCAGGCGGAGCCATTGGCGCGTGGGACGCCTGCATTCCATCTCAGAGTGCTGGTTTGAGTCCTGGCTGCTCCACTTCCTGTCCGGCTTCCTGCTAATGCGCCTAGGAAGCAGTGGATGACAGCCCAAGTCCTTGGGCCTTGCCGCCAATGGGGGAGACCCCAGTGGAGTCTCTTTCTCCTGGCTTATGTGGGTATTTGGAGTGTGAACAGGAAGATGGGAGATTTCTCTCTCTGCCTCTCTCTTTTTGTTGTTTTTCTCTCTGTGTGCCTGTTGCTCTACCTTTCAAATAAATAAAAAATGAATATTTTTTGAAAAAAAAAATTCCTTGAAAAAAACTTTAATTGGAAATGTTCTCAAAAGCTGTAAAAAATAAAAATAATACAAAGAACGTCCTTATACCTTTCACTCGGGTGGAACCACTATTAATATTTTACCCCAATTTTGTTTTTAAGATTTATTTTATTTATTTGAGAGGCAGAGTTACAGAGAGAGGTAGAGACAGAGAGAGAGGTCTTCCATCCACTGGTTCACTCCCCAGATGGCTGCAACGGCCGGAGCTGAGCCAGTCCGAAGCCAGGAACCAAGGAGCTTCTTCCAGGTCTCCCATGCGGGTGCAGGGGCCCAAAGACTTGGACCATCTTCTACTGCTTTCCCAGGCCACAGCAGAGAGCTGGATCAGAAGAGGAGTGGCCAGTACTGGAACCGGCACCCATATGGGATGCTGGAGCTTCAGGCCAGGGCATTAACTCACTGCACCAAAGCACCAGCCCCTATCCCAATTATTTTTGTTATTCCCACCACCCCATCTCTCCACACACACACACACGCAGAGTTTGTGACAATGGAATGGAGAGGTAAGCTTAGGGGTGGATGTTTGGCCTAGCTGGTGAGATGCCGGTTAGGAGGGCTGTGTCCCACACTGGAGCGCTTCGCTTTGATCCTGGGCTCCAGCTCCTGACTCCTATTTCTTGCTGTTGCACCTGCCAGGAGGCAGCCATGATGGCTCAGGTAATCAGGTTCCCATCATGCAAAGGACCTAGATTGAATTCTCTGCAGCCAGCACCGGCCCCCAGCCCAGCCCTGGATGTTGTGGGCATTTGGGGGTGTCTGTCTCCCTCAGCCTCTTAAAGAAATTTTTTTAAAAATTAAAGATAAGTTTATTTTGGTGCAAAAAATGTTGAGATCCAGGCATAGTTTTTTCATGATATGTATTTTCCATGAATTTTTGAGGACGCCATAGAGATCAATTTTCTTTTCCTCTGAATCACTGGAAGGTCAGTTACATATCATGGCCCTTTCTCCCTTGAGTATTTCATCATAAAAACATTTATTTATTTAAAATCAGAGATAGAGAGGGAGATCTTCTACCTTCACTCCCCAGATGACTGCAAGGCCAGGGCTGGACTGGGCTGAAGCCAGGAGCCTGGAACTCCATCCGGGTCTCCTCTGTGGGTGCAGGGGCCCAAGTACTTGGGCCATCCTCCGCTGCTTTCCCAGGAGCATTAACAGGGAGCTGGATCGGAAGCAGAGCAGCCAGGACTCGAACCGGCCCTAAGATATGAGGTTTTGGTGTTGCAAGCAGCAGCTGAGCCCCTGAGCGTGGCAGAGTGTTCGCTAAGAGGAGGACTGTCCTCTTCCTCAGCACAGAGCTGCCACCTTCTTCTGTTCGCACTGACACAAGTCCCTCACGTCCACCACCCAGGCGGCCATGTTCCGAGTCTGTCGGTTGACCTGATCTGGTCTTCTAGGGGATTTCCCCCTGCAGGTCACAGCAACGCAGGAGGTCACAGAGCCACGTAGGGCGAGACAAAGCAGGGACAGAACCGTTCACAGAGCCCAGCGCGAGAGCCTGGTGCTAAGCAGAACAGCGGTGAGCACAGACCTGGGGGTGGAGCTATCCCAGGCCGCCCTGCAGCTGGGATATCCTGGGCTACCCCCCGCAGACCCTGACCAGGCGAGGGGGCAGGCAGCCCAGGCCCGGACCCCTCAGGACCTCACTTCAGAAGCACTCAGAGGCCACCTCCCTAGCTCTCAGGGACTCTGGGCCGGCTTTGAGTGCCCCATCTGGCCTGGACATCGAGGGCTGTCCACACGGAAGAGAGAAGCCCGAACTTCTGGAAGCTTCCCAAGTGGCACAGCCCAGCCTCCCATCCGCGTGCCACCTTCCCCAGCACACACCCAGGCTGGTCGTGGGCAGAACTCTGCTTAACCTTGTTCCAGATGCTCCTGCTGCGGGGTCTCGGGCTTAGCCGGCGCAGCAGCGGTCAGTGGGAAGGTGGGATGCCAGTCCCAGCCCCAGCCCCAGGGGGAGGGTGGGTGGAGTCTCTGCCCAGGACTTCCCTGGGCTTCTCTTCCAGAAGCAGCCCCCTTGCCCTGCGGGAGGCTCTGGCCCCCTCCCCACATGCTGTTCTGGCTGGAGATGGAACCTTCCAGGGTGGAGCTCCTGCTAACATTCCCTGCCGCATCCCCTCACCGAGGGACCTGGTGGGTGTCGACACATACGTGTGTGGGATGAATGAATGAATGAACACATCTGTCCAGGCAGGAGACGGAAGGGGCACTTGTGTCTATGGCTCCAGGGTTCCCCAAACAAAGCCCTGCGTGCTAATCCTGGGGGCTGAGGCTTTGCGTGGTGCTGAGCAGGACCAAGGACCTTATTCCATCCTGGCACTGAGTGCAGCGGCCTCCACACCCCACCAACCAGGGGAGCTGGAAAGGGTGGGAAGGGGCAGAGGGCTGCTCAGGAAGAGCTGTGACCCCTTGCTCTTCTACTGCCGGCCTGGTGGACGGAGCTCGCAGGAAGCCAACTCCTGGTTTGACATCAAGAAGGGTCTGGTGGCTCTTGAATGGTGTCGTTGTCTACCTATTCAGAGGCAGGAGGACACGGAGATGACTTCTTGACCCTCCCAGATGGCCCGCCATGGCTCTGTCCACCAGGTGGGGGTGGCTGCCCTGTGCACGGCTGGCTCAAGCTTATACCCTTGGACCACGCCAACCAGGCCAAAGGTGCCCCACACACTGCCTGGCCCGGGATGGTGTCCAGACCTTGGTCCCCAGGGTCCTCCCACCCCTGCTGGACAGCGGCCTCTCCCAGTGACTCAGCCCTGACGTCGTGGGGCGAGCGGAAAGGCCATGGGCGTGGGAGGTGGTGGCTCCCTCCCTCCTGTCCTTGCCTCCCTGGGTTCAGTCCCCATTGCCTCCTTTCCTCCCACCGTCCCTAACCTCTCCCATGAACCTCTGCGCCTGGGGCTGTGGCCCTTGCCCGTGGAGACCGCCCTGCGGGAGCCTCACTGTGTGCTAGCCGCTGTGGATCCGAGGGCAGGAGAAGCACCGTGCACATCACACGAGCTCCTGCTTTGGCTCCCCCTCCCCTGTCCTCCCCTCAGTGGTCCCATCCTCATAGCAGGCACGGGCACCAGCTCCTGTCTTAGGTGGCCTGGGATTGGGATATCCTCTGTTCACACCTGGGCCTCTCCGCGTGTGCCCCAGGCCCTGGCTCCACTCGTCTGCCCTGTGCCCTCCAGGGCTCTGCTTCTCCATCTCCCCCAGATCAGAGAGGACCCCGGGGACTGGCACCTCCCTGCGGCAGGCCGGTGCACTTCGTCCCGCCTGCGCCCCGGCCCCCTCCTCCGCTCCACTTCAAAGCCCAGAGCTAGCAGGAGCTAATTACATGCCCCCCACCCCCCTCGCTCGTTAAGTGTCATTAGCCCCAGTTTACAGATGAGGAAACTGGGACTGGGGAGGTGGAGGACGTCACCCCCTCCATCCCCACCCTGGCCCCTGAGCCAGGGCTGGCACAAGGTCTGGGGGCCCTGCCAAGACTCCCCTTCCTTGGAGGAGCTCAGGGCCCACGGCCTGTTCCCAGCCTCCAGCCTCTCCCCACATCTTGACTCCTGCCCTCGGAGCTGGCTGTGGGGCTGGACAAACAGCTGCGGGGCCCCTGGGACAGGGTGGGCAGGGAGCTGCTCTGAAATCACACATCGGCAAAATGCAAATGAGCCCCCCAATTATCACAGAGTCAGGGCGGTGGCCCTTTAGGTAATGGCACTTGGGGAGTGGAGGGACCCCCACCCTCCAGCTCATCAGTTGGCCAGGGCCCCCCCCCCCCGCAATGGGCTGCCGTTGACGATGCTGTCACCGTTGGTGGGCTGGGGTGAGGCGGGGATGGGCAGGGTGCTGACACTGGCAGGACCATGGAGGGCACCGGGCGCGTGCTCTCAGCCGAGACGGCCCTGCCCACAGGGTCGAGGGAGAGTCTAGGAGTCCGAGCCCCTTCCTCGGGAGGCACACACTTCCCTACAGCTGGAGCAAGACCAAGTCCTTGGCCCCGCTTGCCTCGGGAGCTCTGAGGTCTTCGACACCCTCAACCCCCAGCCGATGAGTGGCAGTGGCCTCTTCCTTCTAGATGGTCAAGCTGAGGTCTAGAGAGAGCCATGCGTTGTCCAGCTGGGGTTGCAGGGGGCAGAGGGAGGAGCAGAGAAAGTGGAGAAGTTGGTCTATGAATTGAGGGTTCCTGGGGGGGTGGGGGAGTGGGGCTGGAGCTGGGAGTGGGTGGGGGTGCAGACACTGTAGGGCCGAGGGCATTGGTCCCATAACTGTCATCTCCCCCAGAGCTGGGATCTTTATTTTATTTATTTATTTTTTTTTTGCCATTAAAATCTGGGATTGAACCAGTTGCTTGAATCTTACAGCACATTTCTTTCATGGCTCCTGTTGTCACATGGAGTCCTGGGCCTGGGACAGGTGACAGGTACTTAGATGCTGAGCAGTTGAGTTTTCGGGTGCTCATGACTGCATGACTGTGCAGGGATTTCAACTGCAGCAAGACAGAAGGAGGGCAGACTTCAGGAAGAACTTTTGTGGATGAGGCCCTCTCCGATGAGGGCCTTAGACAGGAGCAGGCATTGCATCCTGCCCAGCCCCCTAGACCCTTCCCTGGGGTGGCAGGAAGTGACTGGCATCCACCCCAGGGGAATGAAAGGCCTGTGGACGACGTGTGTCAACATGGGAAGATGCCACATCCGGGAAAGCCGGAGGTGACGTCACCGCAGCTTTGGAGTAGGTATGCAGGGGTCTTGCCTGTGAGGAGCACCGAGGGGCTGGGCACAGTCGGGAGGCAGAAGGAGCGAGCGTCTGAGCCTATCCTATGCCCACCTCTCTCCTCGGTGGGCCTTCCCGGAATGGGACGTGGCTTTGTGGGGTCCCCTCTGCCTGTTGACCCCTTGCCCATGGCCAGGGCTTCATGAAGGGACTTGGAAAGAAAAGGGTGGGAGGCCGGGGATCCGGCTCTGGCAGCACTCAGTGGAGCTTCTCCGAGCCCCCTGGATTTTCTAGCGAGGAGCCTGGACCTGCCAGTGGCTTTGCCAGGGGTAAAGGGTGCCATGTCGTTGAAACCCGCACAGGAGGACACGGCTACACAGAGCTGCCGAGGGGGAATCGCCGGGTTCTGCCGACAGTCACAGCTCCCAGCGTCTGCCCCTCCCCTGGGGAAGCCCCGCAGCCGCCTTCCTCAGCCGCCCTGGGCGGCGAAGCTCCTGTGTCCCCTGGGACCTGGCTCCTGTGCCTGCCCTGCTGCTGGTGGGCTCCTGCCCGCCTCCCCAGATGTACCTGGAGGACCTCTGAGGCGGGAACCGTTCCCTGGGACCAACCTGTGGTTCAGGTGCAGCCCTGAGCGGAGCCACGTACAGCATCAGCTGCTGCCCCTCCCTGCGCCTTCCTCACATTGATGTCCCAGCCCCAGGAAGGCCCAGTCCTTCCGTCTGGGCCAGTGGCTGGAGCTCCAGCCCTGGTCTGGATGGCTGTGTGCTACAGGCCTCGGCAGACAGTTCTTCCTTCTCTGGGCTTAGTTTCTCCCCATGAACTCCCAATTCCTTGCCAGATTGCACACGTCATCACGTCAAGGCTCACCGAGTCGGACCCACAAACTGCCCTGTTTGCCTTTGGTTTATTTGCACACATCCGCACGGAGCATCTGATCATCTCCATTTCGGGCACTGACAGGGGATGCAGGCATCCCAAGCAGTGTCTTAACCTCTGTGCCAAACAGTCGCCCCTACAGGGGTCGTGTCTAAGGCCAGAATTCACCAAAAGGATGAGATGAAGTCCCAGAGAAGCCAGTAGTGGCAGAGCTGGGTGAACCCTTGACTTCTGCCTCCTTGAGACGCCAGCCTGGGCCTGGAGAGGTTTTCAGGTAGAACCTGGGGGACAGGGTAGGGGTGGGAGTTTCCACCTCCGCCTGGAACTGGAAGATGAGCTGAGCTACATTTCCCTGTTACAATGTGCCTGGGATGTGCCAGGATTGTAGCACAGTTGTTAGGGCTTAGCTACCACCTGGGACACGTGCACCCCACATCAGAGCACCTGCTCCCAGCCCAGCTTCCTGCTAATGTGCACCTCAAGAAGGCAGCAGATGTTGGCTCATCAGTTGAGTGCCTGCCACCCCATGTGGGAGACCTGGATGGAGTTCCAGGCTCCTGGCTTTGGCCTGGCCCAGCCCCAGCTGTTGCGGGCATTTGGGGAGTGAACCAGCAGATGGAACCCCTAGATCTAACCCCACCCCCACCCCTGCTTGCCCAGGACTCCTGCTGGGCCTGGAGCCATGACTCCCTGTGCAGAGGCCCTCTGGAGGAGAGACCAGTCAGTCCCTAAGTTCAGTGCAAGGAGCCTCCAGAGTGATGGCGGAGACAGTAACCAATCCGATGGGGGAGGCAAGACTGTCGTGGGGCTCAGGATATAGACACAAGGAAGGACAACAGTGCAGACCCCGTGAGAAGGAGGACGAAAGGCAGACAGAATGTGGGATGGGGCCCAGGATCTACTGAGTAGGAGAAGGGGCAGCGGCTGCCTCTGACTGCAGTGCCCTGGGCCCACCCCAGTCAAAGCCAGCCCGGGCCGGAGAGCAGGGGGTGCAGGTGTCGCCCCGATTCTGCACGGCGCTCAGAGGCTCTGAGAGCCTGGGAGAGAAGCGGAGGGGGGACAGACGGGAGGCCAGGGCCTCAGTGCCAGGCCCGGGGGGCTGAGGGGTGCATGCTCCGTCCCCCCAGGGCAGGGGCCCAGACACAGGCCCGGCCTGGAGGCCTGGCTGCCCTGCCCTCCCCTGCGCCCACCCCAGCCCTGCCCCAGCTGAGCCAGCCTGGGTCGGGGCGCGGGGAGCAGGGTGCCACAGCTGCTGTGAGGTTCGCTCGGCGTGGAGCCTCAGTGGGGGTTGATGGGAGACTGCCAGGCGCCGCTTAATAGGATTTTAATTATACAGCTCCAGCAAGAATTTTCTCCCCCTGGGCTTGGGCCCTAGCAGATACCTCCAGCCCCACCTCAGCATCTTCCCAGCCCTGGCAGCCTGCTCACCCCGGCCCCCACTGCCTGCCCTCACCCTGCCCCCCGCTGCTGCGGCGGGCTCGCCAGGCCTGGCATCTGCCGCAGCAGCCCTGGGGACACTGGCTCCCGGGGAGGGCCCGCCTCAGGGCGCTCCCGTGGGGTCCACATGTGGGCCGCTGCGTGGCCAGCAGAAGGGGAGGGCCCACCTTGGCACTCACAGCCGGACACTGCGTTCGTAGTGCCAGGGTGACTGTGTCCCACGCTGGGCCCTTTCACGATGGCTGTCTCATGTGACAGGTACAACACAGGCAGGCAGGGCAGATGGCACGATAATCTCCAGTTTATGGATGAGGAAAGAGTCCCCAGGAGTTTAGGGGACTTGCCCAAGGCCTCAGTGAGTAAGGAGTCTGGACTCCTGGCACGTCTGCTGGAGTCTGGGCCCTGTGTTCTGTCCGTGGCCTTGGCCCGCCATCCCCTCTGCTCTGTGTCCCAACCAGGAAGGGCTCCAAGCTGCTCTGCTTAGAACGCGTCTTCCCTCCTCCCCCCACGGCCCCAGCATGCTGGACTGCCTTGACTGGTCATTGCCTATTAGCCAATAGCCCAGCATTTCCTCGGCTCGATAAGACAGACTGCCCTGCTCCCCACTGGTCTGTGCAGTGACCCCTGCCCTGACCTCCCCTTCCCTGACACCAGCCACCCATGCCGTCAGGGTCACCAAACAGACTTTCTTAGCAGAAGCACTTTGAGTGAGACTCTTTTTTCCTGTTTTTATTATTATTATTATTATATAATTAATTTTAAAGATGTTTTTCCTCTATTTGAAAGGCAGAGTTGAGAGAGAGAGAGAATCTTCCACCTGCTGGTTCACCCTCCAAATGGCTGCAATGGTCGGAGCTGGGCCAGTCTGAAGCCAGGAGCCAGGAGCTTCTTCCTGGTCTCCCACACGGGTGGAGGGGCCCAAGGACTCGGACCATCCTCCACTGCTTTTCCCAGGGAGCTGAAGTGGAGCAGCCAGGACAGGAACCAAGGCCCATATAGGGATGTTGGCAACGCAGGTGGCAACTTTGCCCACCATGCTACAACACTGGCCCTTTTGTATTATATTTTAAACATTTATTTTTAAATTTTAGAGCAGTGTTAGAAGTACAGAAATGTGGACATCCTATGGCACCAGGCCTATTTGTCAGGGGCAAGAAAAAGCACAGGGGTACCTTATGATGATGACTCTGCACAACGTCTGTGTGTCATTGCAGCTTTGATGCCACAGAAACACAGAGCCACACTCTGCCTGAGACTCCACAGGGCAAGGGACTAAGCAGTACGATGGGGACCTCCCCTCACCCCTTCTCCAAGGCTGCTCCTGCCCTCCCTCCCCGTGCCCTCGTGTTCTCTGCGGCTTGATCGTCTTTGCTCGCCCCTCGCTTCTCCCAGCAGCAGTGAAGGCTCCCCTCCCTCACACCAGCCCGTGCTCAAGCCACACTTCCTCCAGGCGCCTTCCACGAGCCCCCTCCTCCGGCAGTCTTTGTTTCTGTCCCTTTGGCGGGCACACAGCTGGGGGTGATGACAAAGCTCCCTCCCCGCCATGCAGTCAGCATTGGTCAGCAGAGCTGTGAATCATGACAGGAGCCAGGGCTCCAGGAATGCCATCGGCTGTGACTAGCAGTGGGCTGTGCCCCCAACACTTGGATGGAGCAGGTAGGAAGGTGTAGAAGATCCGGTGTGTGCTCTGGGGGCTCCCCCAGTCTGTACAGGAGGCACCCACACATCACACATCCTGGCTCATGATGGCCATGGCTAGCAGAGTTCAGGCCAAGCCCAGCGCTCTGTATCCATGGCTGGGGACGGGGGTTCTGGTCAAAGCCTCTGCCCTCCTCTGCCCTGTGTGGCTTTGCTCTTTTTTTTGCTAGAAGCAGAAGGGATGGCCAAGCTGTGCCATGGCCCAGACTCAAGCCCAACCAGAGGCGGCGGCTCTGTTGCAGCCTTTTCCGCCTCACCTGTGTCTTTCTGCACGGCAAGGCCTGGACGGCCACGTGCAGCTCCTGCCTCAGCTTGCCTGCCCCCATCAGAGCTCTTCTACTTCCCTCCTACCTGCAGGCTGCACTCCCCCCCCCCAACCAGCATCCCAGAGAAACCCCTCCCACCAGCACCAGGGGGTCTCACCCCACACCTGCTCCTCCCCCAGCTCTGGGGCAATGGAGCTGGGGCTGTGGTGGCAGCAGGTCCACCTGAGGCACTAGCCACCTGGACTTGCCCTTGGCCAGTCCATCCACCTGCTGCCCCAGTGCTTGCCAGCTTCCGCCATCCCCCTGAAAGGGAGGGATTTGAGGTGAAGAATATGGCGGCTCTCCACGTCTGTCGCTGCAGCCTTCCTGCATCCCCCTGGCTGTCTAGGCTGGCATGGTAGAGACAATGGGGCAGGCAAAGGGCTCTGGAGGCGGGAGAGGGTCCCCAGGGCAGGGCCTACCAGAGGGAGGCCACCCCGGGGAAGAAGGGATTGAGGATGTGCCCCCAGCTGTGTGTGCATGTGACCCCATGAAGGTGTGCGAGTGTGCGTGTGTTTACAGGTGAGGAAGGCCATGGCCGCTGGACCACCCTGCGTAGGTCCACCGCAGGGGGCACCCAGGTCTTCAGCTCCCGTGGGGCCCGAGCCAGGAGAAGCTGCGGAGCTGGCCGGCCAGGGGGCGGAAGACTGCAGTGGCACGAGATGAAAGGCCGGGAGTGGGGTTGCTGGCAGCCGGACAGGCGGGCGGCGGGCGGAGGCGGGGGTGGGGGAGGGGAGATAACCATCTGTGAGGGCTGCCAGGTGCGGCCGCGGTGCAGTGTGGAGGACGCGGGCGGAGCTCTGTAGCCCTTGGGATCAGGGCGAGAGCCTGAAGTTGGAAGCGTTCCCTCTGAGGTCATCTTGTCCAGCCTGATGCCTCCAGGCCCTCGGCCCTGCCTGGGGATGGCTTCTGGGGCCAGGTGCTCTTCCCTGTCCTTGGTCCCCAGCCTGTCCTCCACCTGGCTCCCATCTCACTGGAGCAGCATTCCCTGACATCTAACTGGAGCCCTCCACGTGGGGAGGGCCAGCCGCGTCTTGCCTCCTTGACATTTGCTAACTGCCGGGGCACATCAAATAGCTCAGGATGGGGTCCCTCTCGGTCATCTGTTGCCCTTGATTCTGAATTTCTCTTGCTGTAGCTGTAGGACTGTATCTGACAACGCCCTGAACTCAGCCCAGCTTTGGAGAGAAGCTTCCAGAGACCACAGGAGGAGACGGAGCTTTCTTGCTTCCTAAATACTTCCCTTAGCCTCTCTGCACCTCTCCATATTCACACCGACTTCTCCAGTGCAGGCTTCCTGTTCTCATCTAGAATCTACTTCATCCGTCCCAGCAAAGTCCCCGTCTCCTGAGTCCCCTTGGATGCATTTTCCCAGAGCTTCCACGCTGGCCTGCCTATCCTGAGCCTCACCACAACACCCGACTGTTCAGTGCCCTTTAACGCACGCTGCTCGCAAAGCCGTTGCGAGGGATTCCAGCCCCAGGCCTCTCTGACCTTGACTGCAACGTTAAAGCACACAGCCCAGGTCAGGCAGGTCCTGGGCCCCAGCGCAGCATGGCTGACCTGCAGCTTTAAATATCTGCTCTCGGGGCGGGTCTCTGGCACAGCGGTGAAGACGCTGCTTGGGACGCCGCCATCCATCCAGTCTCGTCCCGGAGCGCCTGGGTTGGAGTGCAGCTCTCATCCTGACTCCAGCTTCCTGCTGATGCACACCCTAGGAAGTCACAGTGATGGCTCAAGTCCCTGGGTTCCCTGCCTCCCACGTGGGAGACCTGCACTGGGTTCCAGGCAGGCTCCTGGTTTTAGCTTGGCCCAGCCCCAGCTGTTGCGGGCATTTGGGGAGTGAATCAGTGGATGAAAGCTCTCTGCCTTTAAATAAATACAAAAGTTTAAACATCTGCCATTGTGATGAATACTCGTCAGGCCCTAGTTTGGAGCTTCTTGCTCTAAGTAATCAAAATAAAGAGCACGCATGTCTGCATGCCAGTGAGGGAGACCGAGTCTGAGCAGGTGCGGGGGAATAGGGAATGAGAGGATGCACTTGTTACATCCTTCCTTTCACAGAGCCCACACGCAATAGCTGATCCTTTTTAAATTTAAGAATAATGCAATGGGTTCTTGCCTAACAAAATTCCCTTTAATGTCAAGCACTCATGTTCTTACTCCTCTTTGATTTCCTGAGGTTCTCACAAATTAGCCTGGTGTTCAACACAGATGCACAGGACAGATGAGAACCACTTTGCTCTACCAAATAATTCACATAACACTCTCTTATGTAAACCGGGGCAGGCACCGTACAGCCACAGGTTAGGGAATCATAGTGGCGGGCATCTGACACAGTTCAGGACACCTGCACCCATACTAGGGATCCTGGGTTTCAGTCCCAGCTCTGTTCTCCGTTCCAGCTTCCGGCTACCGCACACCCTGAGAGGCAGCAGGTGATGGCTCCCGTACCTGGGTCTCTATTTAGGCTGGCCCAGTCCTGGCCATTGCTGGGAGTGAACCAGCAGATGGGAGATCTCTGCCTGTCTCTGTCTCTGTGTGTGTCTCTCAAATAAAATTATAGTTTTTCAAAAAAGAAAAGAAACGGGGGTGTGGGGCACAGCATTGTGGAGGTAGGTAGCGGGTTAAGCTACCTCTGGCATCACCAACATTCCATAGGAGCGCCGGTTCGAGTCTTGGGTCGAGACCACTTCCGATCCAGCTCCCTGCTAATGCATCTGGGAAAGAAGCAGAAGATCTCTCTCTAGCTCTCTCTTTTCCTCTCTGTGTAACTCTTTCAAGTAAATACAATAAATCTTAAAAATAAAAAAAAAAAAAAGGAAATGGGTGTGCATTTGGTTCAGGAGGTAGGCCACTGCTTAGGACTCTGCATGTCATAATCAGAGTACCTGGGATCAAGTCCCACCTCTGCTTCTGACCAGCTCCCTGCTGATGGACCTGGGAGGCAACAGGTGATGGCCCAAGTACTTAGGTCCCTGCCACCCATGTGGGAGACCCGGATGGAGTTCCTGGAGGATGGAAAAATCTCTGTCACTTTGCCTTTCAAATAAGTAAATCTTATAAGAATTTTACATAAAGATGGGTCTAAGCAGAACATCTGAAATGTGGTAATGAATCTTTAATTGACAGTGTGATAGATACTGAGTGTTGGAATTATGAAGCACTATATAACAATAATTAGATTTACAAACATTAGAATTTAACATTTAATTAAGTAATTGTAATATGCATTCTTTTAATTTTTTTTAAGATTTATTTTTATTTATTTGAAAGGCAGAGAGAGAGAGGGAGCACACTTCCGTATGTGGTTCATTCTCTAAACGGCTACAATGGTCAGGGCTGTGGTAGGCAGAAACCAGGAGCCAGGAGCTCCATCTCTGGCAGGGGCCCAAGCACTTGGGCCACCATGCACTGCCTTCCCATCTGCCTTTCAATAGTTAAATGAGAGTATTTTAGTCAGGTGTTCAGCCATATAACAACCATCTACGTACATTTTGGATTTTACTGTTAAGAAGTGATGTCCGGGCTGGCGCCGCGGCTCACTAGGCTAATTCTCCGCCTTGCGGGGCCGGCACACTGGGTTCTAGTCCCGGTCGGGGCGCCGGATTCTGTCCCGGTTGCCCCTCTTCCAGGCCAGCTCTCTGCTGTGGCCAGGGAGTGCAGTGGAGGATGGCCCAAGTGCTTGGGCCCTGCACCCCATGGGAGACCAGGAAAAGCACCTGGCTCCTGGCTCCTGCCATCGGATCAGCGCAGTGCGCCGGCCGCAGCACGCCGGCAGTGGCGGCCATTGGAGGGTGACCTTTCTCTCTGTCTCTCTCTCACTGTCCACTCTGCCTGTCAAAAAAAAAAAAAAAAAAGTGATGTCCGTCCGAGAGTGTGGGAAGAACGTATTTCATTTCACATTTATTACCTCCATCTGTGCCCCATCACTCCAGTCCTGGGCCCTCCCACACATACACCAGGGTCTGCTTCCTTGCTCTATTTCCCGCTGGTCTCCTCTGCATGGCTCAGCAAGGCTTCCACGGCCCACCCCAGGCACCTGCTAGCAGCCCTGGCCCCTGGGGGTCCCCAGAACACACGGACATTTCGCTGTGCCTGCTCTGACCTGAAACGACCTCTCCCTCACCATCACCACGCTCCAAGCCTCAGCCCCAGCGTGCAGGGGACGGCTGCCCTCAGGGAGTCCTCACTGTTGGGAAGGCACCCCTTAAAAGTCTCTCCCACTAGCACTGTGGCCATTTGGAAGGGGTGAACCTGCATAGGGAAGATCTCTCTCTCCCTCTCCCTCTCTGACAGTGCATTAAAAAGTTAAAAAGTCTTCAACATGGAAAAGCCTGGATGATGGCCAGGACTGGCAAGTGAGACCCGGTCCCTTGTCTCACCCCATGCATTTCCATCAGTGTTATCATTGTCATCAAGTGCCCCGGAAGTGACAGACTGCATGGGACCTGCTCTGGGCTGGCTGCTTGGCTTCTAAGCAGGCACTATTATTTGCTCCATTCTTCAGCTGGAGAAACCAGGGCCAGCAAGGCTGAGGGAAGCCTACAGTTTTCTGGCAGGTGTACGAAAGCAGCCAGCTCCATGGTTCACAGACTGGGGCACCCAGAGCTGAGCAGCCCTGCCCAGCCATGGGATCCCCGTCCTGAGAAGCCTGCTATCCCCCGCCTCCCGGCCACCCCCCCAAGACCACAGCTTGGTCAGCCAAGCAGCTGTCTGCCCAGGAGCCAGGCATACGTGCAGACCCCTTCATGGAGACAGCCCGGCTCCCCTCCCTCTGTCTCTGCCCTCTGGCCCAGCCTGTGCCTGGCCAAGGCTCGGGACGTGCTGGGGTCAGACAGGAACGCTGCTGGTGGCCCCTGTTCATGCAGTCAAAATTCATGAGCTGGGAGCCAGGACTGTGGCGTGGACACGGCCCGCCTGGAGCTCGCGGTCCACGGAGGGCAGGGAGGAAATCATGACCTCTTGGCCCACGGGCAGTGTACAGAGGGGCTGGTGTAGAGGCACAGTGAGTTAAACTGCGCCGTTGGCGACCCCAACATCCCAGATCAGGCTAAAGTCTGGCTGCTCTGCTTCTGATCCAGCTTCCTGCTAATGCATCTGCAAAGGCAGCAGAATATGGCCCAAGTGCTCGGGCCCCTGCACCCATGTGGGAGACCCGGATGGAGTTCTTGATTCCTGGCTTTGGCCTGGAGCAACCCTGGTCATTGTGGTCATTTGGGGAGTGAACCTGAGAATGGAAGATCTCTCTCTCTCTCTCTCTGCCTTTCTCTGAGAGTGAGTGAGAATGAGCAGTATAGAGAGGTGCTAAGGATAAGGGCACCAAAGAACCGCCCATTCTAGAAGAAGGAGAAAGGGAGGCAGGCCAGCCCAGGATGTGGGCGAGAGCTGGAGCCTGCAGGAGCGGATGTGTCCAGGGGAGAACTCAGGCGGGGAGGCGGCCAGAGTGGGGTTGCGGGGGTGGGCAGTACAGCTCAGTCTGGGGGCCATGAGCTGGGGGCCACAGGGGCTGGAGGAAGGGCCTTTGACCCTCCTCCGGCTGTGCTTGCTCCCCTGGAGGGAGATGGAAGCAGAAACGGGAATTTGGAGAACCCGACTTCCGGCCAGTCCCCAGATGTGGGGGCAAAGGGCTGGCACAGTGGAGCCCCCTGAAATGATCTCAGAGCCCCCACCCCCACCTCGTGTCAGCACCTGCCATCCCTGTGCGCACCCACAATGCACAGGGACAGACCTCCACACAGCTGGACAGGGGTGTGCATGGGATGTGTGCCATCGAAGGGGACCCAATCATGGCCATTTCCGGCACCTGTCTCCGAGAGAGAAGTGCCAGCAGCAAGGCAGGGCAGGCTGAAGGCAGTTGTCCCAGGGCCGGCGGTTACTGGAAACTTCCAGGAGGAGGCAGAAGAGGCACTAGGCTGGGTTACCTTCCCCAGGTGAAGCTCACCTAATTGCAGCTGCCTGTGGTGAAATAAAATGGGCCAGTTTAGAAGGTAGGAAGTTGTGAAAGGTGCTCTGGCACCTTGATAAAGCTGGCAGAAAAGCAAATCCAATTATTTAAAAACAATAAGTAGTAACTTGCAAGAAGATACAAGGACTGGACTAGGGGCAGCATCGCCTTCTGCCACCAAGACTCCGGGGCTCCTCTGGTGTGAGAGAAGCCACTAAAGCCCTGCAGAGCCGAAGCTGGGGGGAAACACTGATCTCCCTTGGAGGGCATCGGGGACTTCTGTAGGGTGTTAGAGCGGCAGAGGGACCCTTGGAAAGCTGAGATCACACAGCTCTACCGGGCTTAGATTATGAAGGCATGGGGGGGAGGAGACCAATTACTGGACAAGCTGAGCGCACCAACAGGGGTGTGAGCATGTGAGCACACGCACAGTGCGTGCCTGAGCTGAGCGCTCCACTGGCCGGACAACCATCACTTGTGAGGGCACTGTGTTGTCTGCAGCCTGGAAGCCAGGGGCCGACCTAGGCGGCTTCTCAGGCAGGTGCTGGAGTGCGTGTGCTGTGTGTGTACCCCCAGGCGCACGGGTGTCTCACTCATCCACGGGGCCGTGTGTGGTGAGCAGGAGTGCACACGACCGGGGACTCGGGTCGAGTGACCTCGCAGGCTTCTGTTTGGGGCTGCAACTGGGGAGCGAGCAGTAAATTCGGGCATGACCCTCTGGGATCCTGCTGTCCCAGGTGTGATGTGCAGGTGTGTGCGTGGGAATGTGTGTAGGAGGCGGGGCTGGGGAGGTCCAAACCGGGCGTGAAGTCTGCTCTTGCAGGCTCCAGGACAGGACTGACCGGAGGAGTGTGGCTCAGGGGAGGGCTGGATTGAGGGGTGCTCAGAGTCGGGGCTTCCTGGATGCCAGCCCCTGAATCGCCCTCTCCAGGGATTCTGCGGGGCTCACGTCCTGGTGACTGCCTCTCAGGACGCCAAGGAGGCACCAAGAGCCTTGTCCAGGGTGCCCCTGCTATCCAAAGCATGCCCAGACCCCTGGCTCCGAGCCCAGAGCTCTCGTATCAGTGGCCACCTCCAGCATGGGGAGGTGGGTGCCCGGGTCATGGTTGGGGCCCAACGGTGTTACCTTTAAGACTGGGAAGGGAATCTCTTCCCAGGCACTCACACGCCTTGGGGAGCTCACTCGAAGCTCCACCTGCGCAGCGTACTCCGCCCCGCCCCCTGCCACCCCCAGGCCCATCTGCTCCCTGAGACCCCTCTCATCCAAACCCCCGTCCCTATGGCAACCTCGTGGCCAACGGGAGGAGCCGCTGCCTGCGGCAGCATCGCACCCCCCCACCCCACCCCCCCGCAGCTGGGCGCTGCAGCGGCTGTTCTGGCGCAGGAGGGCGAGGGGGCGGCTTGTGGGCGTAGCGACGCCGGGCTGTCTGCTCCGCTCGTCCAGGCTCCCATTAGCCAGCCGGCCCCAGAGGCCTGCGCAGGCTCCGGCTCCTCGGCACCTTTGTTCCTTAATTATCACTGGGGAGCCCCGCTCACCTGCCTGCCACTTTCTAAGAAGCTGTCTGGCTCCCCCTCCCCAGCCTGCACTTCCAGGACCTAAGCCCCCCACCCCTGGGGCGGGGCCTGGTGTCTAGCAGAGGCTTGCCCAAGGCGTCCGCAGCCTCCAGCTCCTCAGGGCTGCCCGCCCTCCCCTTCACAGCCCCTCACAGGAGCCCCTGCTCTTTGGCCCTGTTCCGCCGCCGCGAATCCTGCCCGAATTGACCCTGTTTTGGATGTCTGGGCTGAAATGGACCTTCCCATGGGGTTCAACACCTGCCTCCCCACTGGCCTTTGGGATTGGGCCACCTACAGAACATGCTCAATGAATAGTCAAGGGGAGGGTGATTAGCCTCAGCAGCTCCTACTTGAATGCCTCTGTTGACGGGGAGCTCACTGCACCCCAAGGCAGCCAGTGCCACCTTGAGAAGGCTGGGTCTGGTGTAAAACTGCTTTCCTGGCATGCGCAGCCCACACCTCTCCCTCTCATCTAGAGTCCGCCTTGCTGTGTCTCACCGAGGCTCCGTCCCATCTTCCCCGCCGCAGGCTCACTGACGCCCTCCTCAGGCAGGAAGCCCCCCAGCGGGAGGCTCTGTCCAGCGGCCACTTCAGTCTCCTGCGGGGCTTGGGGACTGTCAGGCCTGACCCAGCTCAGTGCTAGCCCCCCGCTTTCCTCCTCTCAGCCTCTGGCCACTGTTCTCAGGCAGGAAGGCAGGGGAGGAGGCACTGGGGCCAGAAGCCTCAGGCCAAACAAGCTCTAACAGCCAACAAGCTTGGCGGCGGACGGGCGCTTGCCACACACACCGTCCGGGGCTGCGGCAGGCCTCGGGGAGTCGGGTGGGAGACGGGAACCTCCCCCGTGCAGCAGGCCTGCCTCCGGCGCTTGCACAACTCCCTGCCTCGAAGCGCTGTGGGCACGAGGGGTCGGAGGCTGAGCCGCCGGCTGGCAGAATGGGCAGCAAGGGCTCCCCTGGTTCAGGCCTGAGCCTGCATGGTGCGCCTGTCCAGGGAGCACTGCCAGCGAGGTGCTGTCCAGGAGGTAGCCAGAGCCTCCCTCTGCCCTGGGGACCCAGCCCCTCACCCACAGATGCACAGAGGAGGGAGCGGGGCCAGACCCGGGAGCCCTGTGTCACAAAGGTCTCAGAGCCTGGGGCCTGGCCTTGCACCCAGTGCTCTGGGGAGGCTCCCGCCTGTCCCTCTGCACGGTTCCGGTCCCTAGTCTGGACCCAGCCAGAGTTTCCTTTACATCGCCATCTTTGTGCTATTTAAAAGGTGTCTGGGTCTCTCCTCAGACTGGGGGCCCTGAGAGGACAGGGCCGTGCCTCTCCCATCAGACTGGAGGCTTCCTGAGAGCAGGGTCTGCCTGCCCTCAGACTTGTGTGCACGCAGGAAGGGTGGCGCTCGGAGCCCGGCCACGCCTGCAGCCACGCCTGGGCTCAGCTCTGTGCGTCGTGCGTCCCAGGAGGGCTGAGGGAGGCCAGGAAGGCGCCTGGCACTTCGGAGGGCCCTCTGGCCAAACAGCAGCGGGGGTGGAGGACTGGGGTCGGGAGGCCACCTCCAGCCACCAGACCGTGACCTCAGCCTGGCTGCCGCGTGCTGCCGTCCGGATCTGACTCAGGCCCTTCCCCGGCTGCTGCTGGGCGTCCAGCTCCAGGATCGGCCCCAGGAGGCCACCAGGATCCACCCAGGCAGAGGCCGCTGCCCCCAGGCCCACTGAGGCAGCCCAGGGCTCCAGCAGGGGAGAGCAGGGGGCGAAGGTCCCCCGCAGAGCCGGGCTGCCGGCTGCAGCACCTGCAGCCCTTCCCCTCACCCAGAGATTTCTGCCAGTGTCGGTGTGGGCCCTGCTCCGGCACCGTCCCCCAGCCCCTGCCCCACCCCAGGCTGGCACAGAGGGATCCCCAGGGGGCAAAACAAGGCACTTCTCCCGTGAGGAGGGGTCTTCCGAAGTCACCCTGAGAACCCTCCTCATTATGAGAAATTCAATGAATTCACCGCTTCTGGAATGTTGCCCGGAGTCTGTGTCTAGAAGAGGGGCCTGGGGCCTGGCGGGGAAGGGGAGAGCGGACCCTGACTGAGCCCAGCAAATCCGGTGGCCTCCTCCAGGCCTCAGAGACTGGGCCCTGCCCCCTCTCCAGCCTCACCTCCTCCCCCTTCCCCTCGGAGGGGAGGGGACTTCTTGCTGTCTCACAGGCGCCAGGCCCACCTACCCCTGCCCCAGGGCTTTTGCACCAGCCACAGCTTCCAACTAGAAAGCATTCCCCACCTTCTTCCTCGTTCTTGTTACTCAAAACTCGGTGGCTCCTCAAGGCCTGCCTCAGGGCCACTCCGTAAGAGCGCCCCCGCCCCCCGCCCCACCCCGTACCCCGTGCCCCGTGCCCCGTCCCTCCATCCGACTGCCCGCTGCCCCTCGCGGCACTCATCACTCCCTGCATGGAGATTCTGGTTGCGATCTAGTACCACCAGGGCATGGCTGTCAGCTCACTGAGTGGCCCGGGGAGCTGAGGAACCAGGGGCCCACGGGGCTGGCACAGGCAGGGGCAGCTGGCCCTGTGGCTCCCAGGCCTCCAAGGGGACACAGAGCTGAGGGGGGAGGGGGGGTGGGAGGGAGGCGGCCAATCAGTGCCTTCCTAGGATGCCCCTCCCACCAGTTCAGAACCCAACTCTGGGGGGCATTGGGGAGGCCACAGAAGGAGGCGCCACAGTCCCCATCCTCCGGGTGTCTCCAGACAAGAGGGACAAGGGAGCCTCTCTGTGCTCAGGTCAGAGCTTCCAGAGCCAGAGGCGGCGTCCCTGTGGCCCCATGGCGGGCCCCACGCTGTCCATCTCACCCTTTCTGCCACTTGCTCTGGCTTCCCCGGCTCCATCCACTACCTCCTCACTCCCCCAGGCCTCCTGGCTCCTCTCCATGAGGGACCCCTGGCCTGTGGTCCCTGCCCTCTGCAGCCATGACAGCTGGCAAACTAACCTCCATGAGCCCCAAATTCCCAGGCCCCGGAAGCAAGCTCTGCCAGGGGCCAGCTCACGGGGCCGGGGCCCGGGAGAAGCCTCCTGCCGGATTCCGACCTGCACGCCCTGCGAGGGAAGCCGGCAGGGACAGAGGCTCGCGCTGGGAGAGCTCAGTGCCTCACTTCTCCTCCTCCTGTGACCTTGGGGGAAGTTCTACTTCTCTGTTTCTGTCTCCACCTGTGAGATGGAGAGAACGATGCATTTCCTACCGGCTTGCTGGAATTCTGGAATAGAGTGGGTATTTAATAAACGAGAAGCCCTCCTTCCCACCTGATCTTCACTCAGGAGCAGTGTGTGGCTCCCAGCTTCCCACGTGTCCGACCTGAATTCCTCTGCCTGCCTCTCCAGGGTCTCCCATGATTCACCTGCCCTTTCCAATTCCCTCGCCAGTCCTCAGACTTCTCACAGCCCCTGCTTCTCTCTCCCTATGACCCAGTGAATGCACTGTGGTCATCCCTCTGCCTCTGCATTCCCTCCGCTCACCCTACTTGTCTTGCAAGCCCCCCCCCCAGAAGCCCTCCCAGACCACTCCCTCTCTCTTCCAAAACCCTGCTGGTCACTCAGCCCCGCACCATAGCTGTGCTGTCCTGGAGGCCTGCCCATCTGTGTCCACAGCTCTCCCCTGCCCACGCTGGCCACCTGCTGTGTCCAGGCAGGCAGAGCACCCCTCCTGGGCTTCCCCAGAACTCACTAGAATGTTAAACATATAGTAAGTACTCAATAAACACCCGTCTTTTGGTTTAGTACAAATCGGTGAATCAGGAGAATCAGTGAAAGACCCGACAGGTGCTGGGAGGGAATCTAAGGAGGCGAAAGTGCTGAGCCTGACACCTGAGCCAGGAGCTACTTCCTCCCTTCTGTCTTCATCCTAACCTCCCTGGGAGGTAGCACGAACCCATTCTACAAATGGGAAGACTGAGGTTCAAAGAGGAGTAGTGACTTGCCCAGGGTCACGTGGTGAGACATCGGTAGGGGCACATACCTGATCTGAGGCTGGGAGGCAGGGTGGGGACGGGGGGTGGGGGGAGGCATTCTGGTGGGGGTGGGGTGCAATCTGTTCAAAGGCTCAGAGCTGGGAGGCCAAGGTGAGATCATGGAGGGGGCAAGAGGCACATGGAGGAAGGGGCTGGCGCGCCCCTTTGAACAAGGGCGGGAGGGGCTCCAGAATTCTCTGAGCCAGCAAAGGCTACAGCAACTCCCTAGCCTCCTGTGGCCAGGGCCCCAGAAGATGGCAGGGGCAGGGGTGTCAGAGAGACTGCTGTCTCGGATTTCTCACCACCTGTGTTCCCAAAGACATAGCCCCTGCCACTGTCACCCCAGCGCTTGTCCCCGGCAGGGCCTCTGCAGGCCTCACCTTGCCCATGGCCTTGCTTCTCCTGCACGGACCCCCACTGCCTGCGCAGGCCACCAGGCGCAGCTGCAATAACACGGCTCCCTCCCTCCCTCCCTCCCGGGGCACTGGACTATTTACAGCTCACCAAGACATGCACGCCCATGAGCTCACTGCAGCCCTCCCTGCCCACCCTGGGAACCCAGCGGCTCAGGCACCATTTTGTAGATGGGGAAATCGAGGCTGGGCCTCCTAACCCATCAGTTGGTGGCTCTTCTCACCTCCTCCAGGTGGGTGGCCAGGGGCAGCTCTGTCTGAAGTGGGGGGGGGGGGAGGGACTGAGCAGGGCCAGGCTGGTGGAGGGGTGGGAGCTGATGAGGCAGCCTGTCCCAGGAGTGGGAGGGAGCCTCCCAGGCAGCCGGCCAGGAGGCCAGGACGGCGGGGGTGGAGGGAAGTGTTCCTGGCCCCAGCCACTGGCTGGGCAGGAGGGCCTGCAGGCTGGGCAAACTGGCTGGGAGCACAGTTGGGGGTGCCTGGCGCCCCTGGCTAGGGCAGGAGGAAGGAAGTGGGGTCCCAGCCTTGGAGTGTGGCTGTGTGCTGGCTGCAGCTGGAAGGATGCTGGGTAGATCCCAGAGGGGACTTACCAGCCCCAGACTCTGCTTAGGCCCAGCTCCTCTGCCACCTGCGGAGTCCGGCCCAAGCCCTCCCCACTCACTCACACGAGGATGGTGTCCCCGGGCCTTCCTTCCTGTCTCACCTCCCCAGATCTGCAAGAATCTGTCCCACATCCGGGCCTTCCTGGTGGCCCACCCTCCAGGACTCACTCCCCCTCCTAGCAGGCAGCAAAGTCCATGGCCCCTTCCAGAGGCTTCTCTTCTTTCTTTCTCAGCCTCTGAACTTAAAGCCCAGGAGGCCACAGTTTGAATGCTCCCCAGCCTTTGTCTCGGAGCCTGGGTATGAGGGGCATTCTGCCTCCCCTATAAGACCAGGGGTTCCGGGCGCTGGGGACTGTGTCTCCCGCAGCAAGCTTGCGAGCCGCCTTCCTCCAGCTCTGCCCATAGGGGGCGCCCAAACAGTGTTGTTGAGTCAGGGCGTCCTTCCTGACACTGCAGGTGCTGAGGTGTGATTCCACAGGCCATGGGTCTGGGGGAGGTGTCCAGCGCACCCCCCCCTCCCGCCCCGTAGCTCCAGTTTCCTTTAGGCTTAAGGGAGAATTTGAAGGAAGGAGGGAGCCTGCTCATTTAGGCTAGAGGCTGGGGACCAGACCATGACCTCTAAATCGTCCTCCTGACCTTGCAGGCTGGGGCAGGGGTGGGGAGTGCGAGGGACCCAGATGCCTTGCTGGGTCCTGCTCTGAGTGTCCCCAGCTCCTGGGCAGACGCCCCAACCAAGCAACCCCTGCTTCCTTCCCCAAGTCTCTCGGAAAGTGGTGAGTCAGTTGTGGCCATGAACTCATCCCAGGCAGTAAAAATAGGAAAGCAAACAGGCAGCTGCTGCGGGCTGGGGGAGAGGGCCCGGGCGGGCGAGGGGCGAGGGGCTTCTCCCCCGGGGGCAGACAGGCCACAGTCCTTTGCAGTGAGTAGCCTCCTCAGGGCCCTGGCAACTCGACCACATCAAAGCCACCCCAGGAAGGTGTTTGAGGGGATGCTGTGTCACACGCACACAGTCACAGTCACACATGGTGACACAACCGAGTCCCGCAGAGGAACGCACAGTGACACACAGTTGAGGTGCGACACCCAGCCACGCACACGGCAGGCAGAGCCTGGGACCCGCCAGGCAGGCGCCTCGGTGCAGCACACGGAGGAAAGCGCAGGGTCCCACACAGCCCCGCACACCCATGGCAGCCATCTCCACGCAGGGCAGCACACAGCTAACGCCCAGCCCCAGGCACACAGCCCACACCTTCACACTCAGGCCACGCCCATCACTAGGCACACAGCTGCACGGACAGTCATGTGCAGCCACGGCCACGGAGCTCCCACACCAGGCACGGAGCCATGCCCAGGCCACCAGAGCCACACCTGTTACACACCCACAGTTACATCCAACTCACACCGCCACCATCACACATGCGACATCCACACAGTGGCGTGTGCAGTCATGCAGATGGAAACTGAGGCAACTCCGGGGCTGAGTCCTGGTGGCACCGATCGAGCCCAGGGGTTGGGGCTGCGGGAAGTGATTCACCACCACCCACTCATCCCCCCTCGGGTCTGTACTTGTGGCCATCCTCCCTCCTTTTTCTCAAGATTTATTGTATTTATTTATTTGAAACGAAGACACAGAGAGAGAGAGAGAGTCGTCCAACCACTGGCTCACTCACCAAATGATTGCAACAGCCGGGACCAGGCCAAAGCTAAGAGCCAGGAGCTCCATCCTGGTCTCCCATGGTGGGGCGGGGCAGCATCTGTTGGCCTCCGGTGAGCATTAGCAGGGAGCTGGATTGGAAGCGGGGCAGCAGGAACTCCAACCACTCTGCTGACATGGGGGCGTCCTACCCCACTGCACCCAGCGCCGGCCCCCACCCTCTCTCCTGAGCATCTGCTGTTCAGAGGCCTCCAGGCGTCGCTGAGATCCCGCACCCCTGCCTTGGAGATGATGGAGTCCCGTCGACGTTAAACAACATCCAGTTACTCACCTGCTGTCTGGCCCCGTGCGCCAGGTGCCGCACTAGGTGCTGGGGAATAGACCGGTTATTCTAAACCGGATCACAATTTCCCACCAACGTAATCCTATTTCCCGTGTGACCCTCCATGGACCAGCCCCAGACACCTACTCCCCACCGCCCTGTCCAGGACTGGGAGAACCCCACCCCACCCCACCCCACCCGCAGGCCCCATACTTCAACCACATTTGCTTCCGGGGTCACTTCCAGGAGGGTGAATGGTTCTCATGCGATTGATCCAATCTTGGAAGGAGGCACAGGGCACAGCCTCAGGAAGGACCTTCCTGTGACCTTGGCCTTCCCTTTTCCCGCAGAGTGAGCCTTGAGAGGCAGCTGGGTGACAGCTGTGTTGAGGTCCAGAGAGGAAACCTCTGTCCAATTGCAACTTGTCACTGGGGGCCAGGCTGGTCCCCTCACCACTCAGCCTCTGCACCTGTGACCCAAGGGGCAGGGCGCTGGGCCCCATCATTGTCCCACCAGAAGCACTTAGGAATAAATTCAGAGCCGCAGGCCCACCCCAGGCCTTCCTAACACCCACTGACTCAGGGCCTGTATGGCCTCTTCCAGCCTCAGAAGGACTGTGAAACTTGGAGGAGGGGTCGGCGCTGTGGCACAGTAGATTTAAGCTCTGGCCCAAAGCGCCAGCATCATATATGAACGCTGGTTCAAGTTCTGGCTGTTCCACTTACGAGCTGGCTCTCTGCTAATGGGCCTGGGAAAGCAGAGGAAGATGCCTCAAGTCCTCGAGCCCCTGCACCCACGTAGGAGACCGGAAGAAGCTCCATGCCCTTGGCTCCAGCCATTGTGGCCATCTGGGGAGTGAATCAGCAGATGGAAGCTCTCTTTCCCTTTCCCTCCCTCTCTCCCCCCCTCTCTATAACTCTGCCTTTCAAATAAATAAAATAAATTAAAAAAAAATGCTTGCCCCTCCCAGCCTTGGGCACCCGCCACGCAGGAGCCACCACCACCCTGTGGCGCGTGCCACATCATCATGCTGGGCAGCTGAAGGACTTGTGGTTAGAGCAAGTGACAGCCAGGTCAGAACTCAGGGCCTGTTCTTGGCTGAGGCCAGGCTTCCAGGCTGGGCTGGGCCATGAGGAGTCCTGGGACCTTTTCCAGGCCCAAGGATGCCCGGACACAGGAGAATCCTTGACCCCAGGCTGGGCAGCTTGCCTCCGAGGGACGTCTGCAGGACACGGGGGAGAGCCCCAAGCACCTGGGCATTTGAATGAGGGTTTGCTTCTTTTTAACACAGTTCCTTGTATTGAATCCATCTGCTTCCTGGTTTCTAATTGTCTCCTTTCCTGATGCTTAGGGGACCCAATCCCAGGTCTGGATTGGAGGGACACGAGGAGCCCTAGCCCATTCCTCTGGCCCCTGACGAAGCCTCCCAAGTGCATACCTCATTTGAAAAGCTGCATTATTGGCTTTCCAGGTGCTGGGCACTCTGCTAGTCACACACAGAACCTCCTTTGATCCTTGCAGCAGTGTCACAGGCTAAGGATTATTAATCCCATCTTACAGACCACGAGAACGAGGCCCGGCAGTCCTCAGCCACCTGTGCAAGCTGGTAACCCTCGGAACTGGGACTGACGGCTCCTGCAGCTGCTCCGGAGCCCAGCTCGCAGCCACGCCTCGCCCCATGCCCCGGCCTTGACTCCTCCAGCCACGAGGGCTCAAACACTGCCTGAGCCTGCACACATGCACCTTGGGGGAAGCAAAGCTCAGTCAGACGTGCACCTGTCCCTGGGATGTCTCATTCCAACAGAGTAGTCATTCCATAAAACGTAGAAGCAGTTGGGGTCTAAAACAGAGGTGAAGAATGGACTGCCTTTGAAATCCCTCCTTACTGAGTTCCTTCCTTAACCCTAAGCATTCGGTGCGGCTGTTAAGACACTGCTCGGAACGCTCACATCCCATCCGTGAGTGCCTGCGTTCCAGTTCCAGCTCCGCTTCTGATTCCAGCACCCTGCTGATGCACACCTGAGAGGCAACAGTGATGGCTCAAGCACTTGGGTCCCTGCCACCCACATGGGAGACCCTGAATGAGTTCTCTGCTCCTGGCTTCCATCTCGCACAGCCCTGGCTGCTGGGAACATCTGGAAAGTAAACCAGCAAATGGGAGATACACACACACACATCTGCCTTTCAAATACAACGAAAATAAATCAATTTTTAAAACTGTCTTTCTGGGGCTGGCGCTGTGGCATAGCAGGTAAAGCCATCTCCTGAGGTGCCAGCAGCCCACATGAGTGCCAGTTTGCATCCTGGCTGCTCCACTTCTGATCCAGCCCCCTGCTAAAGCACCTGGGAAAGCAGCAGAAGATGGCCCGAGTTCTCGGGTCCCTGCCACCCATGTGGGAGCTCCTGGCTCCTGGCTTCAGATCAGACCAGCTCCAGCCACTTGGGGAGTGAAGCGGCGGACGGAAGCTCTATCTCTCTCTCTCTCTGCCTCTCTGTAACTCTACCTTTCGGATAAATAAGTAAATCTCAAAATAAAACTGTCTTTTCATAAATTGGCTCTAAATCTGCATTCCTGTGCCTTCCATTTGGTTCTCTGCCTTCTTAAAAGGAAGCGCTTGACATTTTCAGGTGATCCTCACGTCCCTGCTGTCTACTTTCCATGGGACCAGCTGCCTAATTTCTTTTCAAGTCCTGGCTCTTGCCATTGCCCCGCCCTCACTCAGGCCACCACCCACCCCACGCCCCTTCAGGCCACGCAGCAGCCAAGCTGGGCTCCTCCTTTGCCTTTCTCAGTTGGGGTTCTCTGGAAAACTCCAGAGTCAGGAGGCCGGAGTTCCAACCCTGTTCTGCAATGATGGGCAAGGCCCCGAGCTGCTCTGAGCACCGATTTCTTCATCCGTGAATTGGGGACAGCAATACTTGCCCCACCTGACCAGGTGGCAAGGAGGAGCTGGGATTCTGAGCATGAACGTAGCCCACGATGCCGCCGAGGGGGCAGACCCCGAGGTGTCCCGGTCCTCGGGAGGAGCTGAGGCTGGCTTCAGGGTTGGCTGTTTGCAAGGCCGGGATCAGGTGCTTTGAGGCTGAGGAGCTGAGGAAGGCAGGGTCCCTGCCCCGCAGGAGCTCTGGATCCTGGGGTGGCACTTCCAGCCGTCCTCAGCTCCTCCTGGGACAAAAGCTTGTCCCTGTGACCTGCCAGGTAGACTGATGCAGACGGCCTGGTCCTGTGCATGAGCCAAGGGGGCCAACAAGGAAGGGGCAACACCTCTGTGTAGTCACAACTCCAGGAGGTGGGCAGGACTTCTTAGATGTCCATTTCACAGATGAGGAAACTGAGGCACAGGGAAGTTGATTTTGATTTGCCCAAGTCTGTAAACATGAGAATTAGGATCCATCTGGCTGGGGGTGCTCCACCTGGCTGTGGATAGGGCGGGATCCAGGGAGACACTGTCGTTTGCAGCCTCTGATCAGTGGGAGTGGGGAGGCAGAAGGGGCCCCACCTAGTAGGTGCTTCCAAAGAGACGTGAAGATGCTTGGAGCGGGGTCCGTGGTCCAGCCAGGCCTCTGGGCTGGAGACAAGAGCGTACTCCCTCCAGGGCTCAAAGGATGCAAGCCTGCTTTCCCATGACTGCCTGGGAAAAACCCAAGGCCCAGCCTCCAGGATTCTCTCCTCCCTCCCTCCCTCAGCCCAGCACCAAACCACAGAGCAGTGCAAAGAGCCCTGACTCAGAAGGCCCGGCTGGGACAGCCAGCTCTGCACACTGAGCAGGTTTTCCCTGGCAAGGCGCTGCCAGCATGGGCCTCAGTGTCTGCATCTGGAAAATGGGCCCAAGAAACCGCCTGTCTTCCAAGTTCCCACGAGGTCCCGTAGTGGTGCCAGACCTCACAATGCACCGGGAAATGCCCTGTCTGCTGTTTACTTGCAAATGTCTGATCAGTCCAACTTTCAGCCCGCCTCCCTCTTCTCCCTGTTCCTCGCCTGCCCCGTCCCCGCTCCCACTGGTGTTAGCAGAAAGGCTCAGAAGCAATCCTAACTCTGATGTACGACGTCCCCGGCCCCAGCCAAGCCCTCTGCACCAGAGCTTTGGGGTGATGCCAGGAGCGAGTTCCCCAAGTCGGAGGAAGCCAGCTGGGGAGGCGGCATTCCAGAAGGCAGTCAGAGAGTGAGTCAGGGCTGGGGCAGCCCTCCCCCTCGCTGGCTTCCGGCCCAGGCCCAGACTGTCATTTGCATACATCTGCATATATGCAAGTTTCACCTGTGCACACTGGCAGGGCTGGGAAAGACACCTGTGCAGGCGCGTGGAGGGCAGCCAGTCACCAGGGCTGCAGCATCCAACCCAGAACCCTGGGCTGTGGCTCTTCGCCCATCAAAGGCCTGTCTCAGTGAAGCCAACACAGGGCTGCCGGGCAGGACCCTCAGCAGCATCCTTGCTGGGACAGTCCCCAGGCACACTCCCTGGGCTTGCCCCTGAGCCACCCTTCTCAGGCCACCTTCCTTTCCGCTGTCTCTCTGTCCCGGGCCCTTGGGCCCGCCCCTCCTCCTCCATCCAACTGGGCTCTCTGCCATCCGACTTTCCCCCCACCCACCAGGTGCCCAGGATGTCCCTGGGACACCTCTCTCCTCCATCCTTGTCCTTGCCCCTGTCCCCAGGCCCCTTTTGAAGTTTTCGGTCGGTGTTCAAGACCCTTCATGGTTCAGACCTCCCCGACCCTCGGCCTCAACACTATGTCCACTTTCTTACCTTCCAGTCACATAGATGGGAGCCCTGTCCACACCTCTGGGCCTCAGTCTCCTCATCTGTAAAATGGAGACAAGAATAGGAGTCCTTTGGGTGAAGATTCGATGAGGAAATGCATGCAAAGCACATCTAGCAGACAAGTCCACAATCGCTGTCAGCCATTGTTGGTGTAATTGCTCTCTAACAGCCGTTCAATAAAGGGCACCTCTCTCCGGAGCCCCCTCCTCCTTCCCAGTCTTCAGCTCTCCTCTGCCCTTCCTGAGTGGTGCTTCTCTAGGCAAGACCACCCAGCGGTAGTAAGAAGGGCCGGTTGGGGCCCGTGCTGTGGTGCGTAGCAGGTAAAGCTGCCACCTGCAGCGCCGCATCCCATATGGGCCACGGTTCAAGTCCCAGCTGCTCCACTTCCCATCCAGCTCTCTGCTGTGGCCTGGGAAAGCAGTAGAAGACGGCCCAAGTCCTTGGGCCCCTGCACCCACGTGGGAGACCCGGAAGAAGTTCCTGGCTCCTGGCTTCAGATCAGCGCAGCGCTGGCCGTTGTGGCCAATTGGGGAGCGAACCATCGGATGGAAGACCTCTCTCTCTCTCTGCCTCTCCTTCTCTCTGTGTGTAACTCTGACTTTCAAATAAATAAATAAATCTTAAAAAAAAAAAAAAAAGGGCTGGTTGACTTGGGTTCCGGTCCCAGCTGTTAGGCAAGTGATGTAACCTCCTGTGCCTCGATCTCCTCTGTGAAATGGGGACAACCTTGTCCCTGTCACAGAATTCTTACGATGATTAAGCAGAACCATGCATCTGAGGGCTTAGTCTAGTGCTCGGAACACAGACAACACTTGGGTTTTAGCTGTTCTTGTCATTATTGTCTTACCCAGGGTACACGGCTCCCCTCCTCCCTCAAAGGCTGGGCAACAGGCGCCCAAGGGTTCTTCAGTGGCATCGCCAGGACCAATGCCTTCATCTTCATCCTTCAGTGCCCCAGGCGGCCAGCGGCCCTCCCCCAGCCACCCTCCTTCCCTGCAGAAAGCGACCGAGGCAGCCAGTGTCCCACTGGGCTGGCTGGTGTGAGCTCAGCTCCCTGGCTGCTGGTCTGGGGGGGCACGTGCCACCAACATTTGGGCTGCAGAGCGGAGCGGATCTTCCTGCAGACAGGTAAGTCAGCTCAGAGGCTGGGAGGGGCCTCCAGGGGACAGGCAGATCGGTGTGAGCAGATGCTGTGGCTCCCCCAGCACACAGCCCTCAGCCGCCTGCCAGGACCAACTCCTCTACCCACCTTCCCCAGGTGCTGCTGCCTTTCCAGGCAACAGTTGGTGAACTTCTAGTCATCTTTTTCCAAGGAAAAAAGATGGACAGGGCGATGGACAAGGGAGGGTAGAACGAAGGCTGGGAGAGGTGCAGGGGGCACTGCCTCCTCCTTAAAGAGAGAGGGCCTGGGCTCAGCCACCCTCCCCCCACCCCCAGCTGAGTCTGCTAGGGGAGAGAGGGGGTGGGACGCAGCTGCCACTCACCCTAGCTCAGCCTGCCCTGCCTCCACACAGGCCTGGGGCTGTGAGCCCAATGCAGGGGTACCCGGAGCCAGATCCCACATTGGAGGCTTTTTGGTAATTGCCATTTTTCTCACTCTGAGGCGCAGGGGTGAGGGAGTTTGTGCGTCGCCCACCCGCCACCTCCCAGGCAACTGGCTCGGCTCTGCTCCGCAGCCCTAGATAGGATCCCAAGACCCGACCAATCCTTGTTTTATGAAAGAAAAAGCCTAGGTCTCCAGAATCTGGCCTAGGAGTCGGAAAGTGAAACCGATAAACCCACTTGTCCAGCCCCTCCGCAGGATCCAGGGCGAGTCGTGTGCGCGCGCACGTGTGGCGGGTGTGCTCTGTGTGCGCGTGCTGCGGCCGTGTGCGGGCCGCAGGTGTCGTGGGAGTGCGCATCTGAGTGTCCGTGAGTGTGTGTTACGCGCGGTGCTGTGCGCGCCCGTGCACACACTCGCTTCGCTGTTCCCAGCTCGATGCCCGTCCTGCTCCCGCCCAGACCGGGAGTCTCCGGCTCCCACCCAGACTTGGGCGGCACGCCGCTGTTTCCCTGCCTGGGTTTGAGAGGGTCTGAAGACCCGGGCTGAGCGGACTTCGTTCCCGGCATGGCAAATTCGTTGCAGCCGGGTTGGTCTCCCGCCTGCTCACCGCATTCCCCCGCGGCGCTTGGCGCGCCAGCCCGCGATCTGTCCACCCGGGTCCGGTGCGGGTCCCTCCCTCAGGTCCAACGGGTGCGCGGTTGGGGCACCCAGCGGAGAACTCCCGCGCCCCTGGCCACCGAGGCCCGCGCCTACGCCATCGAGGCCCCGACCCCAAGCCACTTCCAGCTCCGCGCTCGGCCCAGTTTAGCGCCGCGTGGTTTCTTGGCTGCGCAGAGCGCCTCCGCCTCAACTTCGAAACCGCCCCGGCTCTGGTTGACCGTTTTATTTGGAGGGAGGGGAATCTTGATCAAAGAATTGCTCAATTTTGTTTTCAGCGTGCTTGGTGACTTCACACACGTGTGTACTTAAAACGTCTCAGCCGATCTCAAAAAGAAAGACTGTTCCCGGAGCGAGGCTGCAAAAACCAGGACCAATCCGGGAGAGCGACGCTGAGGTCGGAGCCGGAGCCCCTCGTGGGGGAGGGGGCTGTCCCACTGCCCAGGTCGCGGTGGCCTCGGCTCTCCCCTCTGCCCCGGGAGCTCCTCCCGACTCTGGGAAAATGAGGCAGGAACTCCAGCCACCCAGAAAGCTCTCATCGGGGAGCGGAGGTGAGAGCGTAAGGGAGCGCGCGCGGCCGCGCTGGCAGGGGCCTCGGTGCTTAGGGTGGCGCCCGGCTCGCGCCAGCGCTGGTTAAATGCTCGATCCGAAAGAAGAAAAGCGACACAAAGATTCCACGGAAAAGTCAACTCGGAGGGAGTGCGCAGGCTCCGGCAGATGGCCCTTCCCTTCCCCAGGCCTCGCTGAACCGGAGGCTCCGTCCGCCGCCACGCACCGGCAGGCTCAGGCCACAAGCTGCTTCCTTTCCCTTCACCCTCGTGCCAAACCGAATTGTTCGCGAAGTTTCCCCAAGCCGAGTTACTAAGAAAGGCCCAGCCAAATGGAATTCAAAGCCCACTGAGAACAGACTAAACTAAACTGAAATTTCGTTTGGTGATGGGAGATAGGCTGCCAGGTGGGGTGGAGGCGAGCCGGCGCGGATAGTCCCGGAACGGCCGCCGAGCACTAGCACAGGGGTCACGGTCGAAGCGCATTTCCGAGGACACAGATCCGTGCAGGTGCCGCTCCAAGCTGCTGGCCTTGGCTCCTGACTTAAGGCACAGACGCGGGAGGCGGGCACCGAACAAAGCACTGCCACAGGCGGCAGAGCACCCTGCGCGTTTGGAGTGCCGGTTCCGACGGAATTCCTGCTACTGGGAGGCTCGCAACTTGGGTTAACCTCCAGCAAGGAACGCATCCCCCTCCCCCATCCCGCACCGCGTAGGTTTTTGTATGAAACCAGATCGGGTGGGATGTCCCTTTGCCCAGCTACCGGCGAAGAGAGCCCGGCCGTGCACGGCGTGGGTCAGGTCCAGCCGTCAGTGCAGTGTCCCCACCTCAGACCCCACAGTCTGCCCCCAGGGCTTCGCTCGGTGCCTGGGTCCTCCTTTCGGAGAGCTGTTGGGTTCTCTGCTCTGCTTTCCGGCTTTTGTCGGGAGCCCGGGAATGAAGGTTTGGCTGACACAAGAGAGTTGGTTTTGTCTGTCTGCGTGCCTGCCTCTCCCCTTTCTCCCCCCTCCCCCACTCCCTCCTCGGTTTTATTATGTTTTGGGATTTGGCTTTTTGCAAGTCATCATAAAGCAAGTGACAAAAGCTTGGCGTTCTTACTTCAGCCCTGTCCTTTTATCCTTTCTGGATAAGCTAGTTTCAGGGACTGAGAAATGCCTAAACCAACGTATCACAGCCAGCAACTTGGTGGCGGAGCCGGGACTGAAATCCAGGCCTCTGGTCTCCCAGGCGAGCCCTGCTTGCTTTGGGATCAAATGCAGACTCACTGCCCCTCCTGGCCCCCTCCCCAGCACTTCCCCCTTTCCTGGGGTGGGCCTGATGGCACTCCTCCCGGGAGGAGTCCAGCTTTGGAGGGAAAGCCCCCATCACCTGCTCCAGCCCCACACCTTTTGGAGTGTGGGAGGGGGAGCCCGTGGGAGGGAGGCCCTGGCACAGAGTGGGCTGTCTTCACTCCCAGGTTAGTGCCTACTCAGCAGAGTTTTCTGTGAAAATGCACAGAGCCTGAATGCTGCCTTTGATAGAACAGGGTGTTTCCTGCTGCTGCATACAGGTGAGACTCCTGCCTGAGCTCAGAGAAGTCCTGAGAGCTCACAGGCAACACAGACCACGGAGGTCCTGGCTTTGCAGGAAGCCCAAGACCAACCGCTGTGGATGCCTGCCAGAAAACCCACCCGTACCCCTCCTTGCTAGGTCCAGCCCAGAAAGGACCTGGGTGCCTGGCGCTGGGAGGAAGTGGCCTGCCACTCAGCCTTCCAGTGCCAGCTCAAATGAACCTCCTCTGGGAAATCATCCCTGGCAGCCCACCCTTTCTCATGCCCTGCAGAGGCCACCCTGGGACCCCGCCAGGACAGTGTCCTATGATGGTAGCAGAAAGGAAGGTTTGGACAGATACTCACAGGTTCCCAGCCCTGCTCTAAGGAGATGGTGGCGGGGTTGGAGTTCGGGGCAAGAAGGGGAGAGGTGGCCCCACGAGAGATGGCATTTCTCCACTGAGCAACCCCCGTACCCTGTGGGATAAAAGGAGAGTGGGTGTTCCAACAGCCCAGAGGAGGGGACCCTCCTGCAAAGCTGCTTCTTCCAAGCTCCCAGACTTCCGGGTGGAGAGCTCCAATCTGTCCATTCAAGGGGAACCCAGACTTCCCCTCCCTCCCTCAGCACATGACCCTGAATTTTAATCACCCCTGCACATTCTTGCGATTTTCTGTCTCTCCAAGGAGATTTGGGGCTGGCCACCACCCAGTGCCTTCCATCTCTCTCTCTCTCTCTTTCTCTCTGACCATTTTCCTTTTCTACCCTCCCAAATCTGTGACTGCTCCCTTCACTCTCTGCCCTGATAATAAAAGCGTGCACGTGTGCAAACATTAACATCCCCGACAAGCTGCACACTCAAGTGGGCAAAAGCCGTGAGTAAAGGCCGGGGAATCTGCCAGCCCTGGTGCGAAGCAGCTGAGATGTGTGTGCACAGGTACCGGTCAGAGCATCAGTACTGTACATAAACGTTCCTATGCTTGGGTTTTCTGTACTTTTGAGTGTGTACACCAGAGTTGACTTGGGCATAGTGCTTTTATTCAGCGAGGCTGCTGTTCACCTTTGGGTATGTAGATGTGTACAGTCTGCTACAACTTGCAGCTTGCAAATCCATCCATTCACAGAGGGGATACTAGGGTGAGCAGCGCTGTGGACACCTATATGTTGGTACATGCGAGTGCATATGTTGTATGAGTCGTGTGTGGTCGTGTACCTGCGGCAACAGATGCTCGTATGCGCGTATGTCCATCAAGGCCTTGGGCAGGTTGAGAGGCGCACACAGCCTGGAAAATAAGGCCAGGGAGACCCGCCCGCCCAGTTTCCTGTGCCCTCCCAGGAGCCATCAAACTAAGACTCATCTCCCACTCCCGGATTTTGTCCGGGGTCACGCAAGGCCTCAGCCTCCCGCGGCGCCAAGAGAGGCGGGGTGCCACACGGGCAGAAGCCCAGACGGCAGATCCCTCCTGCAGCCTCGGGGGCCAGCCCGAGCTGCGGTGTCGCAACCACACCGGGGCCCCTGCCGGAAGCGGAAGCCGGCCGGGGAGGGGGCGGGAGTCGCTGCGGCGGCGGTCTCGGCGTGCCAGGCCCGGGGCGCCCCGCGGGGGCATGCGCGCCGTGCGCGTGCGGGGCCGGCTGGGCGCCGGGCGGCACCCTCCCAGCTCCGCGTCTGTTTACCAACAAAGTGCCGGCGCTCGGCGGCGACGCATTCCGACGCGCTGAATAAGCCGCCGGCGCGGGCCGCGGCTGCGACTCCCCAGCAGGTCGGTGGCGATGGCACCAGGATCAGCGCGCCGATCCCACGAACGCCGGCTTGTGGCGTCCCGGCAGCCGCCGTGCCTCGCCCACTGTGCAGCTCCCCTCGCCCCTTGCGCATTCCAGGCCTGCGACTCCCTAGCGTTTCTGCCACCGTTACCGAGGTTCCCAACTGCACCCCTCTCCGAGAAGCTAAATGCGCCCGGAGCGCACGCATTGTCCCCCTCCCTTTTCCCCACCAAGGGCTGCCCCGGGGGCGGGTCCCAGCGCCGGGCCTCCGTGAGGTCACCGCTAGCCGCAGCCAATCCGTGGCGTTCAAGTGGGCGGGGCCCCCGTCGGGGCCCGGGAGCCGAACTGGATGCAGAGGAGGGGGTGCCCTATGAATTTAGGGGGGTGGGGGAAGCCATGGGGGGTACCCACCCGGAACCCCTTTCCCAGGCGCGCCCTCTCCGCTGGAAGAGGCTCAGAGAGACACTTGCCCCAGGATCTTAAGTGTGGGGGCGGCTGCCTGGGGGTCTTGTCCGGCCTAACGCCTCAGGCTCGGAAGAGTTGGCGGCGGGAACGAAGGACGTGCGGGGCCATGGCCTAGGCCCCTGGGCTTCGGCTCGGGCCGCAATGACCTCTTTGCCCTGCCCCCTCCCTGGCCGGGACGCCTCCAAAGCTGTCTTCCCGGACCTCTCCCCCCTCCCGTCGCTTGGCCTCCTGCCCGCAACCACAGCCTCCCCCGATTTGCCCTATTCCGGCCCTTACGGCCACCTCCTGTCTTACCCCTACACCGGGCCGGCCACCCCCAGCGACTCCTACCTGCCCTGCCAGCAGCCCGCGGCGCCCGCTCAGCCGCTTTGCGGCCCCGCCGAGCACCCGCAGGAACCGAAGGCAGGTAAGTGCGACCGCGGCGGCTCGCCCACCTGTGGGGTCTCGCTCCTGTGCGCCCCGGAATTTCGCCCTCGCCTGGCTGGACGCTGCTAGCGGGATTCAAACCTTGCTCGAATTCACGAGTAGGGGGAGGGTAACGGGATAGGCGGGAGACGGGGTGGGGGGGCGGTAGGAGGGGCGGGGGCGAGTCGGTCTCGATCTCCTTTCCAAACCGACCTGGTTTCGATTTGCAGCCGCGTGAAAGCCGGCGGCGTGAGGGCTCCCCCTCCCCCAGCAGCCGGGCTGTGTGCACCCTCGTGTAACGGAACACTGAAGCAGTGCAGCTGTGGGGGTGGGCGCCCAGCCTCCCGCCCCTGCCTTCCCTCCCTTCCCCAGGTCGACCCGCTGCGCGTTGGTCTGGTTTTAGAAAGGAGTGCTCGGGCCAAACCCTGAGACACAGAACCGCAGTCTTTGCTCTCCCTTGCTGCACCGGCGGGCTGGCAAACCCGCGCATGACCTGGACCCCCACCCTGGCCCGGCAGAATTTGGGGCATCGGGCCCCACCATGCATTGCTCTCAGAATGTAGCCACAGGCTGGGAAAGCGGCTCTGGTCTCTCCAAGGCCATCTCAGCCTTCCCGCTGTCATTTCCACCCCTTGCCTTCTTAGTACCTGGGTCTCTAGTTCCCATTGCCTGGAGCCAAATTGAGCTCCTGAAACAGTGCTCCCTGAGAGGCCTCAAAGAAGTCTAAGAGCTGGCCTCTGTTCCCGGCACTGGGCTCCAGGCCGCCAGCTTCCGCCTGCCCCATTGTACACATGCAGGAGTGCTTGGTAAACTCTTGGAGATGTTTTCTTGTGTTCCACTTCCCACAGCCATCTCGCTGGCTCCAGCTTAGACGGCAGGGCTCCTACACTCCGTGCCCTGCACCTCGCTGTGCACCTCCACTCTATGGCTGCACACCACCCACCCGGTGACTTGGGGCCAGCCAGTCCAGGACCCAGCGGTCCCTTCTCTCTCCCCGGTCACTCTGATGCATGGTCACAGCCAGGAGTGCCTCTAGGATTGGGGAGCTTCCCTTAAATTGTACACAAGGAGGAGCCGAGGGAGGCCTACAGGCAGGATGTGCAGGGGTCAAGGACCCGCCTGCTTTCCAGGCTCCCGGCCCTGGCCCATCAACATCACGGCAGGAGAGCAGGAAAGAGGATTTTTAGGTTTAGGTTTTCCCCCAGCGCCCCGGGAAAGGTTGGTTAACTGCCTTTTGTGGCAGAGCTGGGGCTGCCTCCGCAGGCTGTTGGAGAGGACGGGCAGTGCGAGGAAGAGGGAGTAGAACCACGGGATAAGTTTGCACAAAAGGAACCTTCCCCTAGGTATAGGCGAGTTTGGTGTGTTGTGTGTGTGTGTTTGGGGAGCGGCTTGGAGATAACACGACCTTGCCCTTCAGAGACGCATTGGCTGTGGGGTAGGTGGTGGCGTCCTGTCTTACACCTCCCCTTTGTTCGGTGTAAGGACGGCGCAATGGGGAGTCAGGTTGCTCGGCAGACTTTCCCGGGTCCAGCGAAGCACCGCACGGACACACAGCAGTCCCTGGATCGGCCAGGGGCAATTTCTTCGCCAAACTAGGGTGCTGGGCCCATTCTAGCATGAATGATGGGGATGTGACAGAGCTTGGGGGTCCTTCTTTTAGCCCCAGTCTGTGTCCACCCCAGCCTCAGGGAAAGATTTGGCTCCAAGTGAGCGGAGCCCAAACCTTCCAGCATTTGTGCCTGGAGGGAGGCCCTGGGGCTCCCTTATCTCGACAGGGCAGATCCAGTTGTGACTTGCTGCAACTGGTGCGACGGGCGGCAGATTTCGAGGGGGTCTCGTCCTGGAGTTCAGAAGTGAGGGTTTGCCCCGATGGTGCCAGAGAGGCACGGTGGTCGCCCGAGGAGCAGCCAAGCCCGGAGTTTAGAGCAGTGGCGTGGAAGGGACAGGCGCGGGCGGGAGCGGAAGCCCAATGGTTTTTCTGGGAATTGGCTGAGGCAGGGGTCGAACGGGGTGGATCTGAGAAGCCCGCAGCGCCTGGGGCCTGGGTGAGGGATACGGGGGAGGTGAAGGCAACTGGAAACCGCACTGGGGACCTGGCTGTTTAGGGAGGGAGAGGGCGTGCTGTCGGCTGGGGCAACGGTGGGGCTCGCCCGTGTGGGACGCGGTGCACGCTGCCCTCAGCCTGCCCGCGGTTCCACCGTTTCACGCACTCCACTCCCGTCCGCCTGAGACAGTCTTTGGGGTCCCCTGGAGTGGCACAGGTTTGGGGAAGAGTGGACCCCCGCCCCCACACTCTGGGGCATCAGGCTGTCCACAACTGAGGGCCGTGGAGAGAGCGAGGCGGGCAGGTAGTGACCGGCTCTCACCGTCCTGGCCCCCAGGGATCCCCAGTGCGCGGGGATCAGTGGAGGATGGGGCCGCCCCCGGCATCTGGAGTCCCTGACCACCGGGTCCTGTGAGCCAGCTGTCATTTTTCCTGCAGGGTGCGCCTCGGGAGAGGGCTGGCCCGTTCCAGCGGGCGAGGCCACGGCAAACCCTGGGGGGGTCACTTTCCACGCTCTGACACTGGCCTTCGAGGCCCGCAAGGCTGAGCCTCTCTGACTCATTCCCATCTCGGCAGCCGGAGGGTGCCACGCGGACACTCTCTGGGGCCTCTGAGCTTTGACTTTGCCTCCGTGCGCCTGGAGTGCCCTGCCCCCATCTTCTGTGAACCTCAGCCCGGCCCCGCCCCACCCCAGGCCGGCTGCTCGGCACCCTGGCTGAACTCCGACCTCGCACCGGGGATGCCCCATACCCTGGCTCTGGTTCTTGGCACTGCAGACCCAGGGCAGATGAGGCTCTGTAACCGTCCTACCCATTGCCATCCCCCCACACGCTGTCTGTGCTGCTCCCCCAGACTCAAAGCCGCCGCTGTCCCTGGAGTCCTCGGAGCCCTCAGAGCGGAGCCGGCAGCGCCCGGCCAAGAAGCTGCGCAAGCCCAGGACCATCTACTCGAGCCTGCAGCTGCAGCACCTGAACCAGCGTTTCCAGCACACGCAGTACCTGGCGCTGCCCGAGAGGGCCCAGCTGGCAGCGCAGCTCGGCCTCACCCAGACCCAGGTGGGGCCAGTCCCATCCCTGCGGAGCTAACCCGCCCCGGGTGTGCTCTAGGAACTCACAGGCCCCTGGCCCCGATGTCACACTCCTCCAGGGAGTGTTCAGAGTGGGGGACACGGGTTAAAAGGCAGGACATGAGGTGCAGGAGGGTACGCCAGGCAGGGAGCACCGGCTGCCAGCTCAGAGGCGGGAGCTCAGGGGACCCCTGGCGCTGCGGAGGACTCAGCTAGTGCTCCCCAGCCTCTGCTCCCTGTGCCTGGGTCTGTTTGCCTTCGGTGGAACCCTTCCAGGCACACACTCCTCATCTCTCATTCTCTCCCCCTCTCTCCTCAAAGGTAAAGATCTGGTTTCAGAACAAACGCTCCAAATACAAGAAGCTCCTGAAGCAGAACTCTGGGGCACAGGAAGGGGACTTCCCCGGGAGACCCCCTTCCCTGTCTCCCTGCTCCCCACCCCTTCCATCCCTCTGGGATATGCCCAAGGCAGGAGCCCTGCCCGAGGCCGGTGGCTATGGCAACAGCTTTGGAGCTTGGTATCAGCATCACTCCGCAGATGTCCTGGCTCCACCCCAGATGATGTGAGTCCCAGGAAGGGTGGGTCACGCCCCCAGCCTCCTACAAAGCCCAGGACCCTGCCCACCTGCACCCCTCTGGGCCGGGAGGAAACCAGCTCCAGATGGGTTTTCTCGGGGGAGGAGGAGCTAGAGGAGGAAAAGAGGTGGGTGGAGTTCTGTCCCCCTGACCCAAACAGCTAAATCAAAGACGTAACTACTGCTCCCCCCAACACCGTGGACTGGACACCTTCCCTCCAGCTGGACCAAGGCTCAGGTGAGAGTCCTGCAGCTCTCCCTGCCCCTCCTCCCCCGGGGAAAGGACTGCAGCCCCCCCCACCCCACCCCCACTCCAGCCTGGGGGTGAAACCAGGAGGCAACTTGGAGTATTTTTCCAGTGTGTGTGCCTTGGGCTTTGCCCAGCCCATTTGTGAACAAAAGCAAGGCGGCCATCCACAGCCCTCACAGTTAGACACTCCGGGTTCCACCCAGCCACACACTAATTTGCCTGGTGGTCAGCCCATGAGTCCCACCCCCAGTAGCTCTTCGTCATCCTGAGGGAGGATGCTGGGCCATGGGCCTCCTGAAACAGACGCCCTCCCGGAGTCTCCCTGTTGGAGTAGATACTGGATCCCGTTGTCTGCGATTCACCGGGTATTTATGAAGAGTCCATGCCCCCTCACCCCAGCCTGACAGCTGTCAGACCCCTGTGCGCACCTCTTGGGAACCCAGGAGGGTGACACTTTGGGGGATCTGGGGACAAGCAGGCTGCAGGTGCAGGCACTCCGGAGTGGGCACAAGGCCCCAGCACTTTGGCCTCTCCCAGTCTCTGCCTGAAGGAACTGCTCAGAGACATAACCTACCTGACTAGCATCCCCCCAGCTCTCAGATGTGAGCTGGCCAAGATTAAAGTTTGTACCAAAACCTGGGGTCTGGATTTGAGGTGTGTCTGTCTCCTGATTTCCTCTCCCAGACTGACTTATCCTCCCCTGAGCCAGCACTCAGAGGCAATGGGTTCTGGCTACACCTATGCCACTGGCTTGCTCTGTGATTCTAGCTCTGGAACCTTCTAGCATCACCCATACTGTCACATGCTGCAGTGTAAAACAAAAGATGCTCACTCTGGGAATGACCAAGGAAGGCCTGAGTGATCCTTCCTGGCAAATTCTCTCCTGGCCCAGTTCTGGAGGGAGCTAGGTACTGCCCCACCAACAGTGGGGGAGAAACCCTGCTCTCCTCCAGGAGAAGACACTGAGCCACTCAGCCCACCTGGGGGAAGTAGAATGGCCTCAGCCCCACCATGGTGGGGAGGGGGAGGGAGGAAAACCCGAGAAGGGACTAGAATTCTCCATCCAACACGCATTTGTACAGCCTCTGCTCTGTGTTAGTTCCGGGGATACCAAGGCAGATGCCCCAGGCTAACAGGGAGCCAGAAAAATGAACAGTCATTTGTGTGGCAAGGGCAGAACCAGGGCTCCCCACCACACAGACGGCACCCCAGGGGCTAGGGGAGCTGTGGGGGAGGTCAGAGCACCAGGGCCAGGAATAATCCAGGGAATCCAGCTCAGCGTGGCCCCAGGGGGTGGGGGAGGGGCTCCAGTTCTAGGCAAAAAGCTCCCAAGAGTTGAATGATTTCCCTCCTCCTGCCTAAACCTGTTCTTGGGACTGCAACTGGGGGCTGTCTCCCTCTGAGTCCAAAGCCCACTCAGGCACTGCTAGGAAAGCCCAAATTGGGGTTACATGTAGGACAGAGGGGGTGCAATGTTCCCTGGAAGCCGCCACCTCCGGACCCCCGCAGCCAGCCCCTCCTCTCCTTGCGCCCTGTCAGTGGCTGCCCCCTACCCCGCAAAACACAGGCAGAGGGGTCTCTCGGGGATGCAGATGACACAGATGGGCCAAAGCAGTGATGCAAGGAACTCCAAGAAACTGAGGGTACCCAGAGGAGAGGCACCGCCCCGTTCCTTCCCCCTATTCCTGCCCCGCCCCCCTCACCCCATCTCCACCAACCGTTGTCTGTCCGTGGCCGGGGCCGGGTTCCTTACCTGGGTCTCTGCTGAGGCCACAAGCCCTCAGGGCAGCTGTTCCCTCCCAGTGCAGGTTGCACACTCCCCTTTCCACAGTCCTGAGATAAGATCTACCGCCCATCTCGGAAAGCCTCCAAAGGCGAGATTAATTGGACAGCCCAACACGAGTCGCATCGTTAAAACAACAGCCCAGGTTGTAAAGTTGCGAAGCAGCAGGAGTGTAATTACTCTCCCAGCCAGAGGCCAGCGGAGCTGACTGCGCAGTGTGTGTGTTGGGGGGAGCTTCTTTACCCCCATCACCCTTTCCGGGGGAGAGGGGAACGGGAATCTCTTTTCCACTTGGGAGTTGGGCCAGTTCCCCTGGGATTCCGGGAGCCCCAGTGGAGGAGGCGCCCCGCACCCTGGAAGAAGCCCTGCTGGGAAAATTGGGTCTGCAGGGAGGGAGGGGGAACCAGACAGTCCCAGCCCTGCTGCCTGCTAGCTGTGTGACTTTGGGCAGGATACTGAACCTCTCTGAGATTTCGTGTCCTGCCCTCTAAGACAGGAATACTAATAGCGCTTGTTTCGCAGGGTGGTGGTGGTGATGAAATGGGATAGTGCTTGTAACACGCTTGACACGGTGCCTGGGTCGCGGTAAGCGCTGAGCAGATGGCGGCGTTCACGGCCGCATTTTTGATTATCAGGGAGGGGAGGGGTTAGGGAGGAGGTGAGTCCACGCTGCCATCCATCCATTCACCTCTCGCCTCTGGCAGACCCGCCGCCCACGGGACTGGAGGCGGGACTCTGCGCACGCCAGGCTGCGCCCTGGAAGAGGCCAGAAAACGGGGACCTGCCCTGGCGGACGTCCCAGACACACGCTGGTACCTCTGAGGGGTCAGCCACACCCGGAAAGGGACTGGGGCGTCCCTCCTGCCGGGGTCACTGGCCTCCCCTCTCCCGTAGACTATTTCAAGACCTGCTCCCCATTCGCTCCCCCAACGAAATGAGATTCAATTAATTCAATTAAAGCAATTTTGGAAGCAGCTCCTGAAGGCTTTCAATGTGAGATAATTACAAGTAATTTGCTGCCGCGAAGAGGCAAAGGGCACCCGGGGTCTGGGGGAGACGGGGTGGCCCCCTCCCCACCCAGTGCAGGCGGCTCTGGAGGGACTGCAATCTTTAACTGCCCTCCTATTGGCCAAATTACTTGCAGGTGGGAAGAGGGAGACTGGGGGTGGCGGGGGAGACACGGGAGTGACAGAAGGCCCCTCCTCCACCCCAAATCCGTTGTGCGGGGTGGGGGTGGGCAGCTGGTGGTTCCCGACAAAATGTCTGCATAGCCACAGCAGCTGATTACTCAGCTCCAACCCTCATTCGAGCTTGGATGCCTGGACTTGCCCTTGGGATTGAATCCAGAGGCAATGGAATGTTATCCGGGTAGCTGAGGCCTGTGTAGACGGGGCCTTGGAGATCAAGGACTTCCCCCAGAACTTAGGAGGGATATGGGGGGGGGGGCGAGAGGAGGATGACAGTGACTTCCTGTTTCCAAGGAGCTGATGAGACCCTGCTCTTTCCCCTCGCCCAGCTCTGCCTGGTCTCTCATCTCAATGCCTCCCTGATGCTGGTGGCAGATCTCTCTGGGATTTCAGTCCTGGGGTGGGGGCAGGGGGCTGAAGCCTGTGCCTTCCCCAAGGCATCCTACAGGTATTTTCTACCCTCTCCTGCGGTAACCCTTTCCTTGCCAGGTCTCTCTTGGCCTGGGAGGAAACAGAAGGGAGTGGTGATGGAGTTGAGAGGGAAAAGAGGTAGAAGCTGGAGGCAGGGGCTGAGGCCGGGTGGAGATGGGCTTCCAGCCTCTGCAGAGATCTTGTGCCTGCCCACAAAGGAGCTGGCTTTTAAGGGCCTAGGTCCTTCTTTACCTGGGAGCCCCTGTTCCAGATGAGAAACATTTCAGAGGGGCCAGCGTCCTGACACAGTGGGTTAAGCTGATGCTCGCGATGCCGGCATCCTGTATTACAGTGTAGGTTCCAGGGCTGGGTGCCCCACCTGCGATTCAGCTCCCTGCTCGTGCACCTGGGAGGCAGGGGAAGATGGACCCCTATGGAGTTGCTGGCTCCTGGCTTCAGCCCGCACCAGCCCCAGCCATTGCAGCCATTTGGGGAGTGAACCAGCGCATGGAAGATCTCTCTCTGCCATCGCTCTGCCTTCCAAATAGATAAATATCTTGTTTTTAAATGGTGATCAAAGAGAAAAGGTCTTTGATCCAAAGTATTCCTCTTCCCCCCTTGCCTGCTCCAGCTCCTCTCAATCCGGCAGGGGTGAAGGGGAGGGGTTCTCCCAGTTCTTTTGCCCCAGCCCTTCTCTGAACCCCTTAGCTCTTGGACCTGGGGGACCCCGGGGTGGGGGAGTTCCATCAGAGTCCCTGGGCTCCTGCTGGCCCCTCTCTTCCAAGATGAAACGCTTCCAGGGACGAGAGTGGCCTCCTAGCCATGCCTCCCCTTCCCCCTTTCCTGACAGTCATAAAGGAGGCCCACAGCTCAATATGCAAATGCTCCCCCTCCCCCAGATGCTGGACCCAACCACGCAGGCACCTGGACAAGATACCTGCGCAAGTATTGCACAGAGGCTGCACAGGCAGGCAGGGCACCTGGGGGAGGCAGCGCTGCCCAGAAACACACAGTGCTGTGTGCATGAGGCAGCCCATGGCTGTGCCCGGATCATACACAGGGCAATGCACTCGCTGGCCTTGACTCTCAAGAACGAGATGCCCAGGGGCTTAAATCTAGGCAGACACAGACAGAAGCACACATGGAAATACACACATTAGGGGTGGGAGTTTGGCATGGCAGTTAAGACGCTGCTTGGGACGCCTGCATCCCACATGAGAGCGCCTGGGTTCAAGTCTCAGCTCAGCTGCCAATTCCAGCTTCCTGCTAACGTACACCCTGGGAGGCAGCAGGTGCCGGCTCCAGCAGCTGGCATCCCTAACTGCCACATGTGAGACCTGGCTTGAGTTCCTGGTTCCTGGCTCCAGGAATGAGCCAAAGGATGGGATCTCTCTAACTCTCTCTCTCTCTCTCTTTCAAATTCATCAATTATTTAAATAAAAATTTCAAAAAGAATAGACTGGCACCCCTGTGTGTGAGCACAGGCGTTGAGGGAACAGACCTCACCGCTTCCCTCTCTGTCTCCTGTTTTCGGGGAATACTTCCCGGCTGAGCAGCCAGCAGCGGGGCTGGCCTGCCCCTTCTGCCCAGGTTTGTTATGAAGACTTGATTTCTTTTGTCTCACCCCCCACCCCACCCCTCCAAGGCCTTGCCTGCTCCTCTCACTAGGAGAGCTCATGTCCCCCGCCCTGCCCGGCACATCCCACTGCTCCCAGGTGTGGCCACAGGTCCAGCTCTGCCTCAGGACCCTGAAGGCTGGCTAAAGGGGGGCTTAGGCGGCCCCACCTTGGACATCTTTGCTGATCCCTCCGCTCCTCTGCCCTGACAGGCACCCAGGGAAGCAGGAGGGGGCCAGGGATCACAGGGTGGTGAGGGCAGCACTGTTTTGGAAGGCAAAGATCTGGATCTGCTTGCTATGTGACCTTGGGCAAGTTGCATCCCCTCTCTGAACTCAGATAATCTCTCCTGCTAAGTCTTGGCAGTGGCAGTGAGGGAGGGTGCATTAATGTGTGTCTATTAGCACTTCCCACTCCAGTCTTGTAAGGCAGACCCTGCCTCTTCCATCAGGTTCTGTCTCCCCCATCAGATTGGATGCAACCCACAGCTCCTTCCACCCCCATGCTCTGAGGATGGGAGGATACATCCTGGGGGTTTTCCTGGGGGTGGGGGCATGTCTGGCCAGCAGAGTTGGCCCAAGCTTCCTCCACACTCCAAGCTTTCTGATTCAGCGCCTCGCAGTACCCCGGCCTGGAGGAGATGACTTCATAGCCAGGGCGGTGGCGCTCTGCGGAGTACACATGGAACATATGCCTCGTGGCTCCGTGGGCATCAGTCCCTTTTACACTGCAGCTGGTTTGGGGTCAAACTAAAGAAGATCCTTCTGCCAGCGAGAGGGGCTTTACTCTGGCTGTGCCCTCTCCTCCCCACCCACCCACCGCCATTCCCGCTATAAGCCAGCAAGGATGCACAAGCCAAGTGGTGAGGTTGGGCTGGAGGCACAGGGGCTGCATGACCCCCAGGGTGTGAGGTTGCCTGGGAACCCCCTCCACCTGGAAGCTCTCCCGGGATCACCCTCTCCATCCTGTTTTGCATATTAACCCCACCCACTAGGACTTGTAGCCCTCCCCAGAGGCAGGTTGCCAGACAGCAGAGCATCAGCCTCCCCTCTCAGACTGGCGGCCCTAGGGCTCAGTGGTTCCTTTCTCTGCCTGCTCCCCCCTCCGACCCTGATGTGCCACCTCTCCTCAGGGTGCAGGGGCTCAGCACCCAGGGCTGATCAGAGGGCTGGGCGGGGGCTGTGGCTTTGCCTGGGCTCCACCCTTTTCCCCGTGGCCGCCAGGCCCTCCACAGAGCAGCTAGACCCCTCCTCTGGGCAGGACTGGGAGCTGCTTTCTCCCATCTCTGCAAGCCGGGGCCTGCTCAGAGCTCCTCCCCCCAGTCCTGGAGCCGCCGGGAATGCTTCGCTCCGACAGCTCCTGGGGGAAGCCAGACTGCTGGGGCTCCTGACAAGCCTCTGCCCAGCCCCTGTCACATTCCCCGCGCCCAGGGGGATCAGCTGGAGCCACCGAGGGAGGCTCCTTCCACCCTGCTGACCCTGGAGCTTTGCCCCTCATCTCAGGCTCCCCCCCCCCGGGGGGGGCCTCCCACGCCCAGTCACCCTGGCAACCACATGTGAGAAAGAAAAGTTACTGTCAAAAAAATCAAACTTGACTCCTCCTCCAGAGAGACTTCACGGATTGGCGCTGTGGGATGTAGACGCTCAGCTGTGAGGCCTTGGGCAAGTCGCTCTGTACGGCCTCACATCAGCAGCAGGGAGAATGAGTAGGGCGGTGCCTCCCAGCGACTGGGCGACAGGGAGAGCGCACCCCTGGGGAGCAGTGAGATGGGGTTCCCTCACCCTGGCCCTTCCAGTTCAGTGCTAGCTTCCCCTCCATTTACCTCTGCTTGCTTCTATCCCCAGGAACACAAAATAATAAAGGGCCAGCTTCCTTTTTTTAAAGATTTATTTATTTGGAAGGCAGAGTAACAGATGGACAAAGAGAGACAGAGAGAGAGATCTTCCATCTCTGCTGGTTCACTCCCCCAAATGGCTGCAACAGCCAGGACTGGGCCAGGCCAAAGCCAGGAGCCAGGAACTCCAACCAGGTCTCCCACATGGGTGACAGGGACCCAAGTACTTGAGTCATCATCCACTGCTTTCAGGGAGCTGGATCAGAAATGGAGTAGCCGGGACTTGAACCCACGCCTCAGTATGGGGTGCCATCTTCCCAAGCAGAAACTTAACACACTGCATAACCATGCGCACCCGGAGAGCCAGTTTTTGGCACTCAAGTCCAAGTCTATGGTGAGTTGGGTGCCTTCCTTCCTTCCTTTTTCTTTCTTTCTTTCTTTCTTTCTTTCTTTCTTTCTTTCTTTCTTTCTTTCTTTCTTTCTTTCTTTTCTTTCTTTTCTTTCTTTTCTTTCTTTTCTTTCTTTTCTTTCCCTTCCTTCCTTCCTTCCTTCCTTCCTTCCTTCCTTCCTTCCTTCCTTATTTATTTAAAAGGCAGAGTTACAGGGAGGCAGAGGCAGAGAGCGAGAGAGAGGTCTTGCATCCACTGATTCACTCACCAAATGGCTGCAACAGCCGGAAATGTGCTGATCTGAAGCCAGGAGCCAGGAGCTTCCTCCAGGTCTCCCACGCGGGTGCAGGGACCTATGGACTTGGGCCATCTTCTACTGCTTTCCCAGGCCACAGCAGAGAGCTGGATTGGAAGTGGAGCAGCCGGGACTTGAACTGGCGCCCATGAGCGGGGGCTTTACCTGCTATGCCACAGTGCTGGCCCCAGGTGAGTTTCTTAGCTCTTCTGTACCTCCCCTTCCTGCCCTGGAAAATGAAGATGGTTGCAGGTGCTTCATGGAGTCCCTGTGGGACTGACCGAGTTAAAACACAAAAGGCATGAATGGCAGCAAGGATTTCTCATTACCAGAATCTCCTCTGTCCAGCAGGCATCCTGCCCAAGCACCCCAGTGCCCCACTGCTTTTCTCTGCTGGGACTCTCGGATCCCACCCTGCAGATTTTGAGGCTGGGGCACCTGCGCGCAGGGCCCTGGCACGGGCGGTGGGCTGGGCAGAAGATGCTGTGTGAGGAGGGGAGGAGGCTGTGCCAGAGGCTGGCTAGAGGGTAGGGACATCTGACTGTGCTCCCAGAACAGCCCCCGGACACGCCATGCACAAAAGGCACCTGAAGAGGTGCGGCCACCCCGTGCCTGCTCGCTCAGAGCTAATGCAGACTCAAACCAGGCTTCTGACTTCTTCATTCATAAAAGACCGCCCTCCCCCCCACCCCACCCCAGGAACTCCAGATCCCTCCAACTGGACTAAAAAGCAGAGAGAAAATATTTCTTTTGGGGTCACGTTGGCACCCCATACCATAGCGCTGGTTCAAGTCCTGGCTGCTCCGCTTCTGACCCAGCTCCCTGCAATGCACCTGGGAAAGCAGCAGAGGATGCCCAAGTGCCTGGGCCCCTGCGCCCACGTGGGAGACCCAGATGGAACTCCTGGCTCCTGGCTTCAGCCTGGCACAGCCCTGGCTGACTTGTTTTGGACTCAAGAAGTACTTTCCTAGTAGAGAGAAGAGCCTGTAGGAGAGCTGCCCTCCTCCACAGAGAAAGAAGGGTCAACTTGGGGCCCCTTGTGGGTGCCTACAGTGCCCACGGCCACCTGGAGGGAGTCCTGACTGCCTACGGTTGATGTGGGCAGCACTGTGTGTCGAGTTCTCATCACCGTGCCAAGCTACGTGCTATGGCCACTGTACGTGCTAATTCATTCTCTCAGCAGCCGGCGCTGTGGCATAGTGGGCGAAGTCCCTGCCTGTGAGAGCCCCAAGCTGTCGCTTTCAATGCCACATCCTCTATCAGAGTGCTGGTTTCAGTCCCAGCCGCTCCACTTAAGATCCACCATCCTGGGGTCTGCATTGTGGTGTAGTGGGTAAAGCTGCCGCCTGCAGCGCCCCTGTCCCATATGGACGCCGGTTCAAGTCCTGGCTGCTCCTGTTCTGACCCTGCTCTCTGTCATAGCCTGGGAAAGTGGTGGAAGATGGCCCAAGTGCTTGGACCCCTGTACCCTTGTAGGAGACCTGGAAGAAGCTCCAGGCTCCTGGCTTCAGATCAGCTCAGCTCTGGCCATTGAGGCCATTTGGGGAGTGAATCAGCAGATGGAAGACCTCTCTCTCTCTCTATCCCTCCCTCTGTCTGTAACTCTACCTCTCAAATACATAAATAAAGTCTGAGAGAGAGAGAGAGAGAGAGAGAGATGTGATTAGCTCCATTTTATGGGTGGAGGAAAGTCAGGCTCAGAGGGGGTGAGTGCACAGCTTCAGTTATCTCATCTGTAAAATGGGACAATAATGGCCCTGCCATTGCCAGGCAGTTGTGAAGATGAAATAAGACAGTGCCCGTGAGAGCTCCGGGTGTAGGGCCCAGCACACAGCAGGCCCCCAGTCAGCCCTTTCGGTGCCCAGCCCTTGGCAGGACCTGTCTGCCCCCAGCAGCTTTGTTCTGCTCTGCCTTCCAGCCTGGCCCCTGCTGACTCCCTCATTCCAGCTGAGGGCACCTTACCCTCCTCCTCCCCATCAGGGTGCTGGAGCCCAGGGCAGGCCTTGCTGGCCCCAGGGGCGGGCGTGGGACTGTGCCACACGCACTGCATGAAGCGGCCAGGCAGCCCGTGGGAAGGGCACGCTGTTGTCACCGCCGCGGTTGTCCTTTGCCAGGTGCAAGGTGAGCTGCCCGGAGTGGGGGGCCGCCCCGCCCCCGCCCCAGCTAATCCTCCAGGGTGTGGAGCAAGCGCCCTGCTTATTCAGCAGACACTTCCAGTCCTGCGCTGCTTTGCCCCAGGACACAACCCAGGAATTTGGGCCTCCGGGACCCACCCCGCCCAGTCCCCTCCTTCCAGGCTGCCCTGGGCTCCTCCGCCTGTCCTTGGGCTTCCCACCCCGGCAGAGAGAAGCAGGGAGACTCCAGACCCTTCCTCCACGCCTCCCCGGGCTCTCCTGGCATCAGCCGGCCTGGTCCAGACCCCCTCTCAATCCAGGCAGCCTCCTGGCCTCTGCAGCCGGCCAGGCCAGTGGAGGAAAAGCAACGCAGGGGCTTCTGATCGCTGGGGCCAATCTGCTTGCTTCCAGACGACCTCTTGGTTCTGTGAGGGTTTATGAACCACTCAGCTGTACCTGTCCAGGGGCTGGCATTGAGCCGTGGGCTCAGCCGCGGCCTGTAACACTGGCATCCCATAACAGTTTAAGACCTGGCTGCTCCACTTCTGATCCAGCTTCCTGCTAATGTGCCTGGGAAGCAGTAGAGGATGGCTTGAGTCCTTGGGCCCCTGCACCTGTGTGGGAGACCCAGCTGGAGTTCTAGGCTCCTTTCTTCGGCCTCAGGCTCTGCCCATTGCAGCCATTTGGGGAAGGAACAAGCAGAGGGAAGATGTCTTTCATTAAACAAATAAATGTGTACTGAAGAATCAACAACAAAACAGTGCCTGTCCGGACGTGGCCTGGCGGACGCAGGGGAACCCGGTACTCGGAGCACCTGCCTCTCTGTTGCTGGGTGCGCGGGCGCAGCTGAGTCTCTGGGCCTGCTTCCTGGTGACTGGAGGAGGCCACGCCTGCCGAGGGTGCCATCGCAGGCAGCTCAGGGGCAAGCATCCGGTGCTGGGCCTTCCTCCTGTGGCCTTGCCTAAGGCCCAGCAGCCTGGAGAGGGTGCAGCTCTCACACAGCCCTCCTCTGAGGTCCCCAGAGCCCTCTACCTCTCCACCCATTCATTCATTCATGCACGCTTGCATGCATCTGGGGCCCACCGGATGTCCTGTATTGCAGCTTGTGCTTGGTGTCCAGTGAGGGGTACAGGGCAGTGTCCAGGTGAACACTGTCCCTAGTTCAGCTCCTGTCCCAGCTCTGCTCTCAGGGACGCCTTGGGATAAAAGGCGTTTGACGGTCCCCCCACCATCCAGCCTATGGCCCTCTCCAGGGTGAATACAATGGCTCCATGTGGTCTACGCCCATGCGAGCTGAAGCAAGGAAGCAGGTGTTACCCAGGCTCTGCCCCTGCACGGAGCCAGCAGCGGAGGACTGGAGAGAGTCACGATGGGTGGTGGCAGTCACGGCTGAGTGACAGGGGAAAGGCTGGGGCTGGGGACCCAGGTCAGAGTGCCGGGAAGCTTTCCCTCTTCCGAAAGTGACCTGCAGGTCTTCTGGCCTCAGCCTGCTCCTGCAAGCCCCTCCCCCACTCTCTGCCACAAGCCCCGCTCCCCCCCCCCAGGGGGGTCCATGGCCGTGGTCCCCCTGCCCCCTCCCCTGGGGCCCAGGAAACTCAGCTCCAAGCACTTTTTGGCTTCTGAGTCTCGCAGTCGCAGTCGCAGTCGCAGGCTGCCGGGTGGTTGGTAAACAGCTTATTAAGGTGATTAACGCTGCAATTAAAGCTGGAAAAACAGAGACCAGGGTGCTGGCTGCAGGTTCCCCCTGCTCCTCCCCCTCCTCTCCCCTTCCCCTCGGATCCCCTCCGGGCTTAGTTGATGCAACTCTGAGCCCTCAGCTGCCGGCCTGGGAGCCAGAGGTGGGGAGGGTGAGCAGCAGGGGTCCTTTCTCAGCTGCTCAGGGCCCCTCCCCCATTCCCCTGTTGTCCTGGACCCTGTGCTGGGCTCTGCAGGGTGGGAGCAAGCAGCAGAGAGGGTGCAGTGCTGAGGGCGTGGCGTGTGGAGGGCTGGGAGTCCTCCAAGGAGGGACCCCAATATAGCGTTCCGCTTTCCCCAGTGAGGAGGGCAGGGGCTGTCTCCCTGCCATGAGCCAGGGCAGCTCCCAGCACACCTTGGGGGACCCCCAGCCTCTGATCCTTGTCTGCCCCAAGGAAAAAGGGTTTGGGGACCTCTGGATCCTGCCCTAGCTGCTGTTCCCAGGCACCCCGTGGAGTCCTGGAGGGGGGATCGCTCCACAGGGGGGGCCCCAGGGAGTGCGTTCCCCAGCCTGCCAGGCTGCTTCCATCTCTTTCAAGGCATAACTCAAACGCTGACTCTCCCACGCCGCCGCCGCCTTTCCAAGCCTCCTTCTCACCTGCTGCCAGCCGCACCTGCCCTCTCCTCTGAGACTCGAGACTCGGTCCAAGTCCTCCCAGGTGGTGTCAGGTGTGCCTGGCTGTGGCCACTCCCAGCCCAGGCTCTGTGCCTACCTTCACTAGGCTTTGGTCATCTGTGGGACCACCGGGGCCTGGCATACAGCAGGTGCTCAGAAAACACTGGCTGATTTGTTCTTTCTCGCTGCACCTAGAAACGGCTAGGTAACCACTGTGGCAGGGGCAGCCAGAGGTCTGGGTCTGAGTCTGGGGTGTGCAGGATTGGGCAGGGCAGGAGGCGAGGCGGGGGGGGGGGCAGGAATGGCCTCTCTCCTGTGGTCAGCAGCAGCAGCCACTTCCATGCGCTGAGCAGGGCTGCCCCTGTGCTTGGTACCTCGGTAAGCATTTTACTCGCATTATCCCATTTAATTCTCACAACAACGTGGCTAGGTAGGCAGCATTATCCCCACATTACACACGAAGAAACCGAGGAATGGAAAGGTTAGGTGACGTGTCCAAGGTCAAAGTGTTGGAGGCAGGACTCGGATCTGGGTCAGCTGACTCTGGCGTGCACATTCCAGAGCTTGGCGTTCAGCTTCTCCTAGGACCAGCCCAGGGGAAGCCGCAGCGCAGGCCCTCCCCCTGCCATTTCTCCTCCCAGGGAGGAGGGCGGGTGGCCGGGTGGGCGGGGCCACAGTGGCTCCCGCATCATCCTCAGTTGAGATACAGAAAAGCCCATGAAAAGTACCCATTCTCCAGACAGACCTGGGTTCAAATCCCAGCATGTCCATGTGAGTGTGTGTGTGTGTGAGTGTGTGTGTGTGTGTGTGTGTGTGTAATGTGACCAGCAGAGACGGAACCTCTCTGACCTCAGTTTTCCCTTCTGAAATATGGGCACTTTACCACACACCTGCCAAGCCATTGTGAGGCTCACCTGTAAAGTACCTGGCGTGGAGCAAGGGTTTAGGAGATGCCACCTGTCCCGGGGTTTGGAGAAGAGCGACGCTTTTCCCAGGACTGCCCCTCTTCCTTCCCTTTCTGCAATGGGCGTGGTCCAGAAGCACCTGGCAGCTCCCCACCCCAGCCCCCTCTCCCGCACCTTGCCTGGTTCCCCTGCACAGGAGCCCTCACCCTCACCAGGCAGGTGTAGAGGGCAATCTGACAGGCCTGGAGGTGAGGAGAGGAGGAAGGGGAGGTCAGGGGTGGGGCTGACCCCGCAGGAGGTCACCTGGGCAGTTAATCCAGCCTGACAGCACCGGGATGAGCCGGGAGGAATTAGGCAGCTTACAACATCCTTTCATCCCTAGCTACCCGCCCAGCCTCCCTCCTTCCTTCCTCTCTCTTTCTGCCCTTCTTCCCCCCTCTCCCTCCCCTTGCTGGCAGCCCAGCCCTAATAAAATGCAGTGTCTCCAGCGAGTCTGCCGGCTGCTCCTGCCTGCACGCAGCCCTCAAACCCAACTGCCCGGCTCAGCCCCGCCTGGCAGCTGCCACCTTAACTCTTGCCAGCCCGGCTGGCGTCCGTGGGCTGAGGGCCCTCCTCCCTTCCGCCTCCCTCAGGGCATCAGGCTAGGGGAGGAGAGGGCCTGCTTTCTGAGAGGGAGGAGAAGGGTGGCCTGGGGAGGGGATGGGGGGGTCCCGCGAGCTCTGCCAGGGGACCCCAACATCTGTGTGGCCACCACTGTCCAATCCACCCCCGCTGTGAGCTGGAGACCACCCCCCCCCCAAGCCTCCTCATCTACATTCTGCTTTGTGCCTCTCAGCAGTGCCAGAGGCCACCAGGGTGGGGATTCTTACTTCTATTTGACAGATGAGGAAACCCAGGGCCCGCCTGGGAGGGTCCGGACTGAGCTGGGTCACCTCAGCTGCTTGATCTGCTCGACTTTTTCCATCACACGCGCTTCCTCTGCCATGTGTGTGTGTGTGTGTGTGTGTGTGTGTGTATGCACCTGTGTCGGGTGAGCTGTGCCTCTTGGAGCATTCCGGCTTTGACTGTGTCCTTTGGGTGAAGCTGCTGTGCCTCAGGTGTGTGTGTCCAGGGCTGTGACAGCAGGCAACAGTCCCTTGGTCTTGAGTGAGTGTGAGTCTGTGTGTGTCACGGTGAAGAGATGTGGGTGTCGTGGTGCGCATGTGCATTAACTCCAGTCCGTGGATTTACACCGGCTCCCCTCTGTGCCGAGACATGGCGGCCCTCACACAGCCTCCCATCTCCCCTGCCCTCTCCACGTCTCATCTCCCCGGGCTGGAGTTCAGCACCTGGAGGAGGAGGAAGGCAGCACCGTTGGTCCAGGTAGTCCATAACAGCAGAGGCAGCAGGGCTCGGACCCATGGCCCATTGGGACCACAGGGTCCCCGCCAGGCGCTGGAGCAGTGGCGTTCCCTCGTTCCAAGCTGGAAGGGGTACCCGGGAGGGTGAGGGGCCAGGAGTGCCTGCGCATGGAGGCAGGGGGTTTACATGCATGTGCAAACATGCCTGCGTGTGAGCTTAAGATCAAAGAGCAGCCCTGAGGTGACCTGGCAGCCGTGGTGGCGGCAGTGGCGGTGGCCACTGGCTGGCAGGGAACGCCAAGCCTCCAGGCACCACGGAATCAGGGCCACCACGGCTAAAAGCCTCCCAACTTGGCTCACCCAGATTGGGGGCAGCCTTGGGGCCGACACACCTGCCACTCGCAGCCAGGTGCAGCCCAGTGCCATCGGCCAGTAGCAAGTTCCAGGGCTGGGGGCTATATCCCCTGGAGTCCACCCCTCACCCCGCACACCGGCCGGATGCCTCCCCAACTCCCAGGCCCTCCCAACAAGCGTCGTTGGCCACCAGCCTGTAGTTCAAAGAGCTCAGTGGTTCTTTCCCTCTTTTTTTTTTTTTTTTTTTTTTTATTAACATTATATATAAAGATGGGTCCAGTAGGAAGGCAGGAATGAGAAGGCTGGGAGGGCCGGCAGCTGGCCCGTCCCTGTCCCCCTGGGTGAGACTCTTGGAGACCCACGTCTGTCTGTCTGTCTGTGTCCTCGCTCCTGCACCTCCTGCGAGAGGCGATGCAGCCAGAGCCCACAACCCTGTCTCAGCTCTCACCGCACAGGGCGATCCGTCCGGGCGCCCGGGAGGAAAGGATCACATAAATAGGAAACCACAGGAGGGAGGAGGCTGCTCCCTCTTACTCTTAGCAAAAATACTTACTGTATATATAGCCACGGCACCCACCTCGGCTTTTCTTCCCTGCTTCACCCTTGTCACGGTGGAGGAAAGCTGGGAGGGGGCACCAGGGCAGGGAAGGGGCAGCGCCTGCAGCCCCCCCAGGCGGCCACCCCTACCGCTAAAGGCACAGAGTTAGAATCCCTTCTCTCCCGGGCACCGCATGCCCCCCACCCCTTTGCCAGCTCTGTCTCCAAGAGCACCGGAAAGGGGGTGTTTGGGGGGCTTGTCTTGCCTGGTTCGTCTCCATGGAGATTTGGGGTTTGGCGCCAAGGCCGCCAACTTACTGGAGGAGAGAGGAGGAGGTGAGGTGGGGGTGGGGGTGGGGGGCAGGACCAAGCGGCCCCCGCAAGGGGACGTTGGATCCTATCTGGTAACAATGCCCTTCGCTTTCCTAGTGTTCAACAGCTTTCAAAACCAAAGTTGTGCAAAGTCCTGTACAGGAAAGAAACAGTCCTTAGGAGAAGTATCGGCGACCCTTCCTCCTCACCCACCAGAGTGGAGGAGCGGAGGGAGGGGGCTCTTGCCTCTAAGCCACAAACATGAGCAGATCCTCATACTTGGGGCGTTCTCTTTGGTTTTCCCCTCAAATCTTCAGTGAGGGCCAGAAGTGCAGAGTGGGGGCCGGCTCCCCCCCCACCCTGAGGCCGGTCGCGATGTCCGATGTCTTGTTTTTTGGCAGTGAGGGCCTGCTCAGGAAGGAGGGGGCCGCAGGTGGCTGAGAAGGAGCCAGGCCCGGTGGGTTCGGGATCCACTGCCCCCGGCACCCCAGCCCCACCTGCAGGCATCCCCCGTGCCCGGCATCTTCAGTCTGGGAAGGTGATGAGCCACAAAAAGGCCACCCAGGCTCCAGGAGCAGGAGGGGAACAGCTGTTCCCGCTGGGGTGGGACGCTCCAACATCTGGAGGGGCACTCCCGGACCCAGGCAGGGGGAGGGAGGTGCAGGGGACATCCTTGGTCCATGCAAATGTCATCTGTCATCGGGTAGCTCTTGGGTCCCTGGAGGAAGGGGCAAGGGAGGAGGAAAGGGGGTGCCTTTCCCGCGTGCTCCTTGATGATTCCTGAGTGTCGGCTAGGACGGAGGCACCTTCCGCCCGGTCCCGGGGTGGGGGGAGCTCCTTCGTAGGGGGCGCAGGCCAGACCGGGCACTCAGTACACAGCCCCAGGGTTGGGCGGGGGCCCGGGAGAGGCGTGGTGCAGGGTGGCTGGCTGAGGCGGCTGCTGCTGTAAGTGGGGTCCACTCAGGTTCTGTGTGTGGTACCACGAGTTGGTGGGGTCGTCCAGGTAGCTGGGGGAAGCACTGTACGGGAGTGGCGGGGGCAGCTGGCTGCGGGCAGGGGCCGGGGTGGAGTGCGAGGAGGTGTCCCAGAGGGCCGGCGACGGCGGCGAGTTGCAGGCCATGGAGTCGCTGTTGTTGGGACTGTGCTCCAGGGGCACCTCCCCGTTCTTGTAGAGCTTCTTGAACTTGGAACGGCGGTTCTGGAACCAGATTTTCACCTGTCCAGGGGAAGGAAGGGATGCTGGTTAGCCTTTGGGAACCCTGAAGGAAGACCCTGTGGGAAAGCCAGCCCCGAGCGGGCGGGGGCCAGCACCAAGGCCCCACGACAGGAAGCTGGCTCCCTCCATCGGGGCCAGAACTGCAGCCAGGGGCATCGGACTGCCATGCTCCAACATCTGTCCTGCCGCTTGCTCGGTGTGACCTTGGCCAAGCTGCTGGGCCTCTCTGGTTCTTGCATCCCTCTCTACTGCTCAGGACTGGGGTGTGGGGGTTGGGGGGCGAAGGCAGCTCCCCTGCTTATGTCTTGGGGTCATTCAGAGACTCAAATAAATCCGGACATAGAGAAAGCTCACAGCAGCAAGCACTCTGAAAAGGCTGCCCAAGCTAGGGGGGGGCGGGGGCGGGGGCGGTGTGTGGCATCCCATGCACCTTAGCTCCCATGGGCAGAGGCAGGCACGCCAGAGACACACGCACCCACACACACACCGCCACACGCAGCAGTGTACCCAAGCACAGCTCAGCACACAGGACCCCCCCAGGCGTGAGCACCCACAGTCCCACACCTGGGCTTCGCCCGTGACCCCGGGACTCGGGAGCAGGTGAGCCACGGGTCCCCACGTGTCCCCTGGGGTATCTCCCCCCCCACCCCGGCACGACTCCCCACCCCATGACTGGTACAAACAATGAATCAGCTCCTCAGGCTGACCCAGATTCCCCGCGGCCCAGGCCCCACGCAGCCAGCCGCAGCCCGGGGCCCGCCTGTCCACACCTGCAGGGAGCCGGGCAGCCGCCACTCCTCCCTGAGCACTGCCAGGCTGCTGGGGCTCTGGCGACAGCCGGGGGCGGGGGGCCTCCTACTCTGGACTCCCCACGTCCCTTGGCTGGGAAGCCCTCTTGGCTCCTGGCGGAGGTGGGCTGGAGCGTGTGGGTGCTGAGCAGGTGTGCAACCATTTTAGCATCTGCTCTCCCCAGTGTGCACGCACACATACGTGTGCCTTCTACCTTTGTACCCAGTGACCCTGAATGACCGTCCTCACGGGGCATTCTCCCGATTGTGCAAACCACCAGCATGTGTCTAAACATACACATGTGTGAACATGCACCCTGCCCTCCCAAACACACAGACACACACACACAAGCCTATCCTGGGGGAGAAACACAACACGCCTGTGTTGTGACCAGCACTGCTGGGGCACTGGGGAGCTGGGGATTCAGGGCTGTGGGGGACATCGCTGCTTGTGACAGCCACACACCTTGTACAGGTTGCAAACTGCACGTTGCAACGGAGATTGAGGCTTGGAGGGCCCCAGCACAGGCAAAGGTTCCAGGAGCCTGCAGGACTCTGTAGGAGGCCAGCCAGGCTCAAAGGCCACTGGGGAGCCCCGGGGTCCCGCGCCCGCCCCGACACAACACCCACCTGTGTCTGCGTGAGGCCCAGCTGCGCGGCCAGCTCGGCCCGCTCGGGCAGCGCCAGGTACTGTGCCTTCTGGAAACGGCGCTGCAGGGCGGCCAGCTGGTAGCTGGAGTAGATGGTGCGGGGCTTTCGGACTTTCTTGGGCTTCCCGTTCACCATGCGCACCTCGGCTTCCGGCTCCTCCTTCACCGACACTACGTGGGGAACGCATGGGGAGAAGGGCGATTCAGCCTGGGCCTGCGCCTCCTGCGCCCTCCAGGGTCCCCGCGGGACGGCCAGCCCCCGCCCCAGCTCGCCGGTTCGCCGCGGGATGTCTCGGGGCCGCGGCGACAGAGCCGGGCCGGCGGCCGCCCACGCCGCGGCGCTCCCGGCTCCGCGCCCGGCCCCTGGAGCGCTGTCCCTGGCGCCAGCAGCCGCCCGCGCGAGCACCGCGGTGGCTTCGCGCACGACGCCTTCCCGGATCGCCTCCCGGCCCCCGGGCTCCGCGCTGGCCACCCTCTCCGTGCCCCTTCCCTTCGCGCTGCGGCCGCCACTCTCCCTGTCTCCCGTTGCCTCCCTTCAACTTTCTATTTTGGAAGAGTTTTGGATCTTCGGGAAAGTTTCAAGATAGTCCCCCCCCCCCTTTCTCTTCCTTCTTCCTTTGTGTCCCCTTCGTTCGTTCCCCTTCCCTCGCTCCCTCGGTCCGTCCGTCCCTTCCCCAGCCTCCTTGCGCTCTCAGCCCCCGGCGGCCGGCGCCCTCTCGCTCTAGATCGCCACCTTTTCTCTGCTTCGGCTTCTCTGCTTCTCTCTCTCGGCTTCCCTCCGCTCAGCCGCCCTTGGGCGGGCCTTATTCCACGTCTCCCCTCACCTCCACCCGCGGCTCCCCAGCCCCTATCCCAAGTCGAGTCCCTGGAGCTGGCCCTGTCCCGTGCCGGCCGGAGCGCCGCGAGGTCACCTCGCCGAGGAGGCGCCCCGACAAGCCGCAGCCCGCGCCCTCCTCTGCGGCTCGCCCGACGCGCGCCTCGCGGGCAGCCTCCAGCCTGTCTCCTCCGGCGGCCATCGGAGCCACCTTCTCAGCCCACGTCTGCCCCTCGAAGCTGTCCTGCCTCGTGCGGCGCGCCGGGCTCCCAGTGGCGGCTCCCACCCTGCCCGCGACCCCGCGGCGCTCACCTGGGTCTTGCGCCGGCAGCGGCTGCTCTCGGTAGGCGCCGTATTGCCGGTAGGACGCTCCGTAGGTATATTCCGACTTGGGCGAGTAAGCGCCCGTGCCTGCAAGCCCGTTGAGATTGAACTGGTGGTGGTAGGTGTAGGGGTTCACGGTCTGGCCGTAGGGCTGGCCCGCGTAGTAGTCGTGCTGGGGAGCGCTGTAGTAGCCCAGGTCGGTGACCGAGGACTCGGGCAGCGTGGGCGAGTCCTTGGAGCCCGCATGGCAGCTCAGCGAGCTGGAGATGTCGGTGAGGATGCTGCTGAGCTTGCGATCGAAGGAGCCGCTCATCCTGGCGGGCGCCGACCTTCCGCGGGCTGGCCTCGGCCGGGGAGCGCCCCGGCGGCGGAGGAGACGAGGCGGGGGTGTGTGTGTCCGGAGGGCGAGGGGAGGGCCCGGCCCGGCCTGCGTCTCGGGGGAGGGGGCGGCCGAGGGGCGCTTAGACCATCGCCAGCCGTGGGGGCCGTCGCCGCGCGCCTGTCCTCGCGTCCCAAGCCACAGTCAAATGCTGCCAGCTCCGCCCGGCCAGCCGGTTATACACTCAATGTTGGAGTCGAGAGGGAGGCTCCTGCGCGCTGATTGGCTGCAAGTCTTGCCTCGGAGGCAAAACATGCTCTCTGGCTCTCTCGCTCTCTCTCTCCCCATTCTTTGTTGTTACCCAAAACGAGCGCGCGCGCGCGCGCGCGCGCACACACACACACACACACACACACGGCGCCTTCTCCTGTCGCTCCAACTCAGATGACCCTTGCGGGTGGGGGCTCTTTGGAGGGGGCTGCTCTGTAGAGCTCCCCCCCAGGGCCTGTCAATCTGTTTCCCTGGCTGGGGCAGGACTTGGGTGCAGTGGGGGAAGGAAGGGACTTTGTCCACTGGGTGTGTGTGAGGAGGGAGGTGGGGGCGTGTGTGTGTGCGCATGTGTGTGTACATGCGTGTGCACCATGCAAAAGACAGGCAACTCACCCTGCTCAGAGTGGACTCTGGGCACTTGATAATGGCATCCCCTTCTTAAAATCAGAAGAAAAGAAAAAGAACTTTAAGTTGAAGGAAATGTTTGGATATATATTAATATCTGGTCTTACAATGCGGTCATAAAGCATAGTTTAAGCTTTTTTTTTTAATTTTTTAATGAATGGAAGGAAGTGGACAGGGCCAGAGTATGATTGTCGGCTGTCGTGGGTTCACCGTGCTTCTTCCTGGCCGAGGGACAATCCCTCTGGAGAAGGCCCGGGGCTGAGGCAGGTCAGTGTGCACTTAGGGGCTGATGGGGAGGCTGCGTGCACCAGCTGTCCGGTGATAACCTCATCGACCGCCAAACTGTGTGTGCGAGTTTCAGATCTGGTCCGAAGGCAGCAGGGGCCCTGGGGCTCCCACGAGGTTGGGTGGGACACAGGCTGGCCCCGTCACTGGGGTGCAGTAACACCAGGGGCAGAGTCTGTGCATTCTGGGTCAGCCTGGGCAGAGTGGGTGTTTTTGGGGAGCCAGGGTTTGGGCTGCTTGTACGCAGGGTGTGTGATGTGAGGGTTCCATGCATTCATTGCACAGCACTCGGAGTTGTGTTGATGCAGGAGTGTGTGTGTGTGTGTGTGTGTGTGAGAGAGAGAGAGAGAGAGAGAGAGAGACAGAGGGAGAGAGAGAGCGAGCATGCCTGGCAGCCTGTGGGGGTAGCAGTGGGTGTGTGAATGTGCAGCTGTGTGCTGACCTCCCAGTACCTCCCCCCCAGAAGCCGGGACCATGATGCTCTGCCCAACCCCCGCCCCTCACTAGGGATCCCGAGGAGAAGGCCCCTCCCTGTGGACCCCCAGCTCCTAGTCCTGCCCGTCCCACAAAGCCTGTCCCAGGGTCACCCTCGCTGCTCCGGACGCCTATCCCCTTCTCCGTTCCACCCCCACTTCTGCTTTCCTCCGGGGGAGGGAAAATTCCTCCAAATCTCAAGTCCCAGCCTGCCCCCCCCCCCCCCCCGCCATCCTACTGTCCCCTTCTCGGCCTCTGACGGCCAGCGGGGCGAGGACAGCAGTGCGAGGGCGCCCCCACGCGGCTGCTCCTGGACCCTGCAGCACCGCAAGCCCTGCGTCTGGCCCAGCCCCAGGGAGGGGTCTCGGGCGCAGACCCCGGAGGTCGGGCAGGGGGCTTTGTGGCCCTTTCCTAAGTCAGACTCGCGCGACCGACTGCCGGGGCTGCAGAGTCCTTGAGAGGGGCGACGGGTGGGGGCGGGGGCGGCGGCCGCGGCGTGGGAAAGGTGGGGGCGGGGGCGGATGAGGGGAGCGCTATCTGCCCGTCTATCTCGGCGTCCCCCAGCCCTATCGCCCGCCGCTGCGAGCCCGTGGCGGGGCGAGTTGCCACCCGCTCCGGGTGCCCTCTGTTCTGCTGCCAACAGGGCGCCCAGGTAGCCCGCGGCGACGCGGGCAGGAAGGGCACTGGGCGGGCCGGCTCCCCTCCACCCTGCTCCAGGATGGGAGCAGGGAGGCGGCAGGAACCTGCTTTGGAGCCCCCACCCCTACCCCCGGCCAGGCCCACCCCCAGAAGGGACAGCGTGGAGCATGCCTTTCTCAAGGGCTCCTTCATTCATGTATCAGGGCTCTGTGGCCTCACCTGCCAGGCCCCACTCCCCAGTGCCCCCTGAGTACAGGGAAGGCACCCTGGGCTGGGAGCCTGCCGTCCTGAAGTGCCCTGGGGGAGAACTTCCAAGCCCCATTCCGCTGGGGGAATTCTGAGAATTCTAGAAATGGAGGGAAATTGCGACCCAAGACGCTCAGATGAGCAATTCAACAATTGTTTGGAACTGTGAGGATGACATCTGGTCCCTGCCACCGCTGTGGGCTCCAAGATGCCAGGGACTGGCTGTCCAGTGCTCCCTGGTCCAGACACCTGGGACCGAACTCAGTGGATGTTCATTGAGTGAGTGAATGAGACACCCTACTGCCGGGTCACCCTGGCACGGCTGCAGCAGGTTTGGCAGGGCTGGGACAGAGGGGTCGGGGCAGGCACAGGCGTTGAGCTACCCCCTCCGGGGTCAGAGCACAAGCAGCTGCCCAGCTGTGGCCATGAATATCCCCCGCAAGGGGCCTCTTGGGCCAGCAGGACTGGCGCATCAACTCCTGAGCGGGTGTCTGCTGGCTCAGGGTGGTGAGGTAGCCAGAGGATGCAGTGGGGCCAGTGCCACCCACCAGGCCTCACCTGGGCCAACAAGATGAACAGGTGCCAGCCAGCCAGAGACTTGGCCCTGGAGGCGGGGCGCCCCGGAGCAGCCTGGGCTGGCGCCTGTGGAAGGCTGGGGGGAGCAAGAGACCACTCTGGCCGGTGCTCAGATCACGGTAGGCTGCCCACACTGTTTCTGGCACCAAGAAGAGGTACCCTGTTGAAGCAAGCTATTCCCTGGAGCCCAGGTATCACGCCACCTGTGGGCACTGCCTGAGGGGGAAGGACTCAGGGAGGAGCCGTCAGCTGGCCTCTGCGTCCGTTTTGCCTGAGGAGCTGGCGCCATCTAGTGGTCAGTTCAAGGAAGCCGTGTCAGCTCCTCTGGGGGAGCCGGACCTGGGCCACCGGCAAGCAGGGGCAGGGCCATTATGCCCAGAACTGTATTCTTAATGCTTGTTTTAATTTGTATCCTAGTTTTATTTATTTGAAAGGCATAGTCACAGAAAGGGAGACAGGAAAAAGGTCTGCCATACAGTGGTTTGCTCCCCAGTAGCCCTACAGCCAGAGCTGGGCCACACGGAAGCCAGGAGCCTCTAACTCCATCCGGGTCTCCCACGTGGGCAGCAGGGGTCCCAGCACTTGGAGCATCTTCGCTGCTTTCCCAGGTGCATCAGCAGGGAGCCAGAAGCCGGCTCAGAAGCAGAGCAGCCGTGACCCGCACCGACGCTCATGGGGTGCCAGCAACTTACACAGCCGTGCCTCAGGTCCACCTTTGCAGTTCTCCTTTCCATACACTGACTCAGCTAGTTCTTACCGTCAGTAACTTAATAGCGAGGGAAAATTCAGCAAGCGATGTCGGACTGTTAGCTATCAACAGCTTGTGAAAACATTTGCCAGACGGTCCAATGCCTTCTATAGATTTTAAGAAAAGAGTGTGTGTATTTGGAAACATTTATCTTTTACATTTACCGACTTTTTTTTAGCAGTTATATTTAAATTACCTAAGAAACTATAATATTAGACACGCATCGTTACTGAGTCATGATCTTGCCAGAGAACGGCTCTGGAAGCTAAGATCGGACTTCAGAGGCATTCGAGAGCATAGCAACAGGCCCTCACCCATATGGTTTGCTTCTAGGTCAACAGCACACCTTAATGATTTCACATCTCCAACACAATTAAGTAGCTTTTGTTTGCTCAGCAAACCCAAGCACAGGCCCGTCAAGGACTCTGAAAACACCTTCAGTATCTCTTTTTTTATTTATTTTTAAATCTTTTTTGAAAAAAAGATGTATTTATTTATTTATTTGAAGGGAAGAGATATAGAGAGGCAGAGGCAGAGAGAGAGAGAGAGAGAGAGATCCTCCATCCACTGGTTCACTCCCCAAATAGCTGCAATGGCCAGAGCTGGGCTGATCCAAAGCCAGGAATCAAGAGCTTATTCTGGGTCTCCCACGCGGGTGCAGGGTCCCAAGGACTTGGGCCATCTTCTACTGCTTTCCCAGGCCACAGCAGAGAGCTGGATCAGAAATGGAGCAGCCAGGACTTGAACTGGTGCCCATATGGGGGGCAAGTGGAGCCACCCACAGTGGGGGGACGGTTCAGAAGGAGGGGGAGGACACAGGCCAAGAGGCCAAGGTCGGGGGGGGGGTGTCCCCTGGCAGCAGCAGGGGGTGGGGAGAACAGGCAGCGGAAGCCAGTATAGGGGAGGGCTGGGGAGCGCTTGGAGGCGGCCAGGAGGCGGGAGTCCGGCCAGCGAGGCCAGATTGTGCTGTGAGGTTGGGGTGGGCATGATGAAGACTGAGTGGTCCCCTCTGGTTGGGGGCCTCAGGGTGGGGGCACCCACAGGCTGTTAGTGGCTGAGGGGCAAGTGGGAGGGGAGGAAGAAGACAGGTGTGGGCAAGGTCGGGATGGCTGCAGAGAGGAGGTGGAGCCCAAGGGGATTTGGGGTGGGGCTTGAGCGAGTGTGGTGTAAGTGGGAGCAAGGCTGTTTGGATGTCAGTTACAATAGCCCATAAAGGCAGCTGATCAAGATCACCACCCCCAGAGGCAGGAGGGGAAGGATCTGGAAGGATCTAGAAGGCTCTGGAAGCTCACCCCGGGGACGGCCTCACGGAGCACCGTCTCCACCACTGAGTCAGGTGTGGATACAGGGCTGAGCTGTGGCCTCTGTGTGCCAGCACTATTGGTAGCTTCTACACGGAGGGGCTTGTCTGCAGCTCCCAGCCACCTTCTCTTTTCTGCCTTTTGATGGGGAAACTGAGGCACAGGCAGCTCAGCGGTAGATTGGAGGTTTGCATCCAGGCGGTCTGCCTCTTAGCCTCTGGGGGTGGGCCGCTGCGCCTGCAGGGTGCTGGCTAAGGGGTTGCTTGTTAGGCTAGGCCCCTGCCTGCACTGCTCAGCATGGAGACAGCACTGGCCCAGGTGTGCCAGGGCGCCTGCAGGGGTGAAGTCAAAGCTGGTGAGAGAAGAGGCGTGAGACCAGGGTTTAGGGAGAGTGGAGAAAGGCGAGCTGCCACAGCAACCAGGGAGCATGCAGAAAGATGGCCACGTCTTCAGTGTAGGGGCTGCCCCAGCCTGGCCAGGACGCAGGCCCCGGGGGTAGCAGAGCGCTGTGCAGCCAGGCTCGGGGGTGGCTTTGGGCCGTGGGCCTGGCCAGGGCAGAGGCTGGGTTGGCAGCAGGGAGAGAAGGCGTCTGGGGCAGTCTGAGAGCAGCCAGAAGGGAGGAGGCACAGAGGGGACGAGGGCTCCAGGCTGCAAGTCCCAGGAGACCAGGGGCAGGCAGAAGCGGGATGGTGGAAGGGAGCGTGGGAGGCTGGGGTTTAGGGTTTTGGAGCGAGAGCGGTTCCGGTCGGTGACAGGTACTGCAGGTGGATTTATCGAGAGGCTAACAGAGCTGAAGCCTTGGAGCCTGGGGGAGGCTGATGCATGGGCCCTAAAGCTGTCGGCACTAGAAAAACCTGATGCAGTTAATAAAAATCTCAATAAATAGACTTTCCTGGTTCATGGAGAGTAAGACTTAATTTTGATTTGTTTGTGTTTAGATTTGTTTATTTGAAAAGCAGAGAGAGAGAGAGAGAGAGAGAGAGAGAGAAAGAGAGAGAATGTTCCATCTATTGGTTCACTCTCCAAATGTTGGAGGCCAGGCCAAGCCTAAGCCAGAAGTCTGGAATTCCATCCGAGTCTCCCACATGGGCGGCAGGGGCCCAAGTTCTGGGGCCATCATCTGCTGCCTCCTCAGGAACCTTAGCAGGAAGGTGGGTCTTAAGTGGAGCAGCTGGGACCGGAACCAGCAGTTTGATATAGGATGTGGCATTGCAAGTGGTGGCTTAACCCACTGCATCAGAGCACTGGCTGCTCAATATTAAGATGTTAGTTTTTGGGGCCTGCACTGTGGTGTAGTGAGTAAAGCCGCCGCCTGCAGTGCCAGCATCCCATATGGGTACCGGTTGGAGTCCCGGCTACAACACTTCCCATCCAGCTTTCTGCTATGGCCTGGGAAAGCAACGGAAGATGCCCCTGCACCCATATGGAAGACCCAGAAGAAGCTCCTGGCTCCTGGCTTCGGATCGGCCCAGCTCTGGCCATTGCGGCCAGTTGGGGAGTGAACCAGCGCATGGAAGACCCCTCTCTCTCTCTCTCTCTCTCTCTGTCTTTTGCTCTGCCTCTCCTCTCTCTATGTAACTCTGACTTTCAAATAAATAAATAAATCTTTTTTTTTTTAAGAAGTATGACAGTGCTGGGAGAACAGACAGTAGATCAATGGGACAGAACGTGGAGTCTAGGAACAGAACCACGCTCACCACGTCCACCCTCCTCTGACCCAGGAACACAGACAATTCCAGGCGAAGAATCCTCTCGCCGACAGAAGGCGCTAGAACAACTGGAGATCCGTGCAAAACAGGAAGTTAGACCCAGCTCGGACGCCTTTCCCCAAGACTAACTCAAAATAGAGCTCAGACCTTACTATAGCACACAGAACTACACAACCACAGGAGACAGGCCAAGAAAGACCCTAAGTGGTCTCGAATCTGGCAACAGGTGTTCAGCTGTCACACTAAAGGCACAACACATACAAAGAAACATCGGTAAGTAAGATGTTAAAGCAGACACCCTGCTCGGCAGAAGCCTCCAATGCGAGAACGAAGGACACGCAGGGCCCACTGTGTGGCCTCCTGGGTGGGAGAGCCTTTGTCTCGGGGGAAGCTGGCGGAGATGGTTTGGTTTCTCTGTTGTCGCTCTTGACTATGTGCAGAGTCCCCGGGAGAACCAGGTAAGATTTCCATACAGCAGTGTCAGCAGGGACCGGCGCTGTGGTGTAGCAGGCTGAGCCTCCCCCTGCGGTGCCGGCATCCCGTACAGGCAGCGGTTCGAGTCCCGGCTGCTCCTCTTCCAATTCAGCTATCTGCTAATGCACCCAGGAAAGCAGTGGAAGATGCTCCAAGCGCTTGGGCCCCTGCACCCACATGGGAGACCCAGAGGAAGCCCCTGGCTTCAGATCGGCACAGCTCTGGCTGTTGCAGCCATTTGGGGAGTGAACCAGCGGATGGAAGACCTCTCTCTGTCTGTAACTTTACCTCTCAAAGACATAAATAAATTAAAACAAAGTGGCAGGAGGTGCTCGCCAGGTCCAAGGACCCAGGCGGGCAGGAGGATACTCGTCCGCGTTTCCCTGCCTCCACGGGGTCCCAGGTCCCTGTACACAGTGCTCTCCACCTGCTCAGCCTCAGGTGCGCTCTGCACATTTGCACTTCACCCCAGGGCCCCCAGTGGGCAGGCGCTCCTGTGCTGGGGCTGGACCTCAGGCTGGATTCTGGTGCCCTGAAGTTGCTGGGACTTTGGCTGTGACCCCTGCTTTCGGCCTGATGAATAGGAGTGGACGATGCAGACGTCAGAGGCAAGAAGGGTGCTGTCTCCCGTCACTGCTGGGCCTGCGGGAGCTGCAGGAATGCCTTGCTAGCCTGATGCCTCCTGGACTGGAGGAGACCTTTCAGGCCAGGGATCTGAGAAGAGCTAGCCTGAGACCTTCAGGCCAGGGATCTGAGAAGAGCTAGCCTGAGACCTTCAGGCCAGGGATCTGAGAAGAGCCATCCTGAGACCTTCAGGCCACGGATCTGACAAGGGCTAGCCTGAGACCTGAGGCCTTTCTCTGCAGTTCCATTTTCCTGGGAGTGTCGAGGCAGCCTCACCAGCAGCCCTGTCTGGAGAAGCAGCTGGAGAAACTTTGGGCAAGTCGATGCCATCCTCTCGCCTTGGGGATTCACAGGATCTCTCCTAGGCCTGGGATCCCTCCAGGCCTGAGATGTTGAAAGGACTTTGGGTGCTAACATTGGCCTTGGCAGGTTTGAAGGCTTCAGGAGAAACCATGCAAACAGCCTTAGATGTTTTCAAAATGCAACAGATAAAAACTCTGGGAGACATTTGTTTCCAAAATAAATCAGATATATCTGCTATGAAAAAAAAAAAAAGAATGAAGCAACATGCCACAGACTAGATAAAATCTTTGCAAAACACATATCGGAAGGACTTGCATCCAAAATTTACAAAGCCTTGGGGAGGGTGCTGTGGTGCAGCAGGTTAAGCAGCCGCTCGGGACACCTGCATCCCTTACGAGAGCGCTGGCTCGGTCCTGGCTCCCTTGCTTCAGATCCAGCTCCCTGCTAATGCACCTGGGAGGCCGTGGATGATGGCCAAGTGCTCAGGCCCCTGCATCCACATGGGAGACCCAGATACAGTTCCTGGCTTTGGCCTGGCCCAGCCCTGCCTGTTGTGGCATTTGGAGAGTAAACCAGTGGATGCAAGATCTCTTTGTCTCTTCCTCTCTCTCTGTCACCCTGACTTTCAGATGGATGGATGGATAGATGGGTGGATGGTTGAAGCTTAGACTAGTCTTATTGCCCTAAAAATCTATATGCCACCTGGTCATCTCTCCTCCCTTCTCTGAACCCCTGTGACCCCTGGTCTTTGTCACTGCCTCTTAGTGGAAATTTCCCAGAATATCATTAGTGGTGGAGAGAGTGGTGGGGCCACCCAAGACCCCCCCACCAACCCGACTGCCCTGGTTCCTGCCCATTCCCAAGCCTGGTTCACCAGTACCCACTGGATAAGTGCACCATGGAGATGCTTTTAATATACTCTTTGGCTTTTTAAAGTCATTTGATGAAGTTATCTATATATGGAGGCATAGAGGAAAAAGGCAAAAGCACTTAGCACGCACACACAGAAACGTTGTACTTAATGGAGACATTTTACAAGTAAAATTTTTTCTTGTAAAGTGAAGAGACAGACAGACAGATGGTCTTATCAGCTCAGCTGCTCCCCAAATGCCTACAACAGCCTGGACTGAACCAAGTAAAGCCAGGAGCCTGGAACTCAGTGTGGGTCTCCCACCTGGGGGCAGGAACTGACTACTTGAGCTGTCACCTCCCGCCAGCCAGGGTGTGCAGTAGCAGGAAGCTGGAATCGGGCTGGGGCTCATACCCAGGCACCCCGACATAGGAAGCAGATGTCCTGAGTGAGATCTCTCTCTCTCTCTCTTTTAAAGATTTATTATTTTATTTGAAAGGCAGAGTTGCAGAGAGACAGAGGCGGTGGGGGGGGGGTCTTTCATCTGCTGGTTCATTTCCCAGATGGCTGCAATGGCCGGAGCTGTGCCACACTGAAGCCAGGAGCCAGGAGCTTCTTCCAGGTCTCCCACATGAGTGCAGGGCCCCAAGGACTTGGGCCATCTTCCACTGCTTTCCCAGGTGCATTGGCAAGGAGCTGGATCAGAAGTGGAGCAGCTGAGACTAGAACTGGCGCCCATATGGGACCCCGGCGCTTCAGGCTGGGGCTTTAACCTGCTGTGCCACAGTGCCAGCCCCTGAGTATAGATGTGACAAATCCTTGGGCATACATGAAGAACTAAAAGTCAGCTTTATGTAAAAAGAATGATATGCCTTCCTTGAGTGGGATTTAGTCCAGAAATGCAAGGACGGCTTGGCTCAGTATTTGAAAATTAATCAGCATAATTACCATATTTGCAGCCTAATGAATAAAAAAAAGCACAGAATCTTATTGTCTGATGCAGAAAAAAGTGACAAATTTAACACACATTCATGATGAAAACTGTCACGAAACTAGGAATACAGGAGAATTAACTTGATTTAAAAAAATCCATAGAAAAGCTGCAGCTAACGCACTTCATGGGAAAAGACTTGAACGCCATACTCCAACGCCGAGGAACAGAGCGAGGACGGCGCCTGCCCACTGCAACTCCTAATAGCAGAGGACACAGTGCTGTGCAAGAAAATCCCCAGGGGAATCTCACCCTGGAGATTCCTGGAACCAGTAAACGGATTCAGCGGAATCAAAGGATCCCAGATCAACTTGCAAAACCAAAGCGCACTCCCACACACGGGCAGTGTCATGGCGAATACTGGGACCACGCTTTCTTTCTTTCTTTCTTTTTTTTTTTTTAGAAATCTTTATTATATTTTCTTATTTGAAGGACACTTACAGAGAGAGAGAGAGAGAGGAGAGAGAGAGAGAGAGGGAGAGAGGTCTACCATTCATTGGTTCACTCCCCAAATGGCCACAACAATCGGGGCTGGGCCAGGCTGAAGCCACGAGCCTGAAACTCCATCCTGGTCTCCCTCATGGGTGGCAGAGGCCCAGGTACTTGGGCCATCCTCTGCTGCCCTCCCAGGTACATTAGCAGGGAGCAGAAGTGGAGCCTCCAGGACTTGAACTGGTGCTTATACAGGATACCAGCATTGTATATAGTGCCTTAACCCATCGCACCACAGCCAGCCCTGTGGCCATGCTTTGTAAGAGCTCAGATAATGAAAATTAGAACGATGATAATACCAGTGCCAAAGATGACAATACAACACCAATGACATCGCTGGGGGAAAAAGATTAGGAACTATGTTATTTAAATTTTATTTATTAATTTAAAACTTTAGTTGTATTTGAGAGAGAGTAGAGGACAGACAGACAGAATGAGCTTCCATTCTCTGAGTCACCCCCTGAATGCAACAGTGGGAGCCCATTTGCAGGAAGCTGGAGTCAGAAGTGGAGGTGGGATTTGAAGCCATGAGATGCAGACATCTTAATTGCTATGCCAAACACTCACCCCTACTTAAAATAATTAATCAAGGAGACAGAGATGAGCTCCCACGCACCGGTTCACTTCCCAGATGGGCACAGTGGCCAGGGCTGGGCCAGGCTGAAGCTGGAAGCCAGGAGCCTAATTCAGGTCTCCCACGTGGGAGGCAGGGACTCAAACACTGGAGCCATCACTGCTGGCACCCGGGGCTGCATTAGCAGGAAGCTGGAGTCAGGAGCTGGAACTGGGACTCAGACCCAGGTCCTCTGCTGTGGGGCAGGGATGTCTTTACTGTGAGGCCAAATACCTGTCCCTATTAAATCTTCTTCTTCTTCTTCTTTTTTTTTTTAAGATTTATTTATTTATTTGAAAGACAGAGTTGCAGAGAGGCAGAGGCAGAGAGAGAGAGAGAGAAAGAGAGAGAGAGAGAGATCTTCCATATGCTGGTTCACTCTCCAGATGGCTGCAACAGCAAGAGGTGGGCCAATCTGAAGCCAGGAGCCAGGAGCTTCTTCCAGGTCTCCCACACGGGTAGAGGAGCCCAAGCACTTGGGCCATCTGCTGGTGCTTTCCCAGGCCATAGCAGAGAGCTGGATCGGAAGTGGAGTAGCTGGGACTAGAACCGGCGCCCATATGGGGTGCTGGTGCTGCATGTGGCAGCTTTACCCACTATACCACAGCACTGGCCCCCAATTCATATTCTTAAAAGGGCAAGATAACACCATCCTTCTGTAAGCTGGAACTACATTATGTTTGTTTGTTTTTTGACAGACAGAGTGGACAGTGAGAGAGAGAGACAGAGAGAAAGGTCTTCCTTTGCCATTGGTTCACCCTCCAATGGTCGCCGCGCCAGTGCACCGCGCCGATCCGAAGCCAGGAGCCAGGTGCTTCTCCTGGTTTCCCATGTAGGTGCAGAAGCTGCAGGATGAGTTTCTAGGAGCAGAAGAGCTGAGTGATAAGCAGTTGGTTCATTGACAGAAACCCACAGATACGAAGCCCAAGGACATTTTTGAAGACCACAGACTAATTTCTACCTGTCTAAAAACCTGCTATTGCCAACCTGGAAAATCCTGAGTAGTCCACAGGCCAGGCTCACTTTTTGTTTTAAAGATTTATTGATTTGAAAGGCAGAGTTATGAGGGGCGGGGGAGAGACAGAGACAGAGACAGAGAGGTCTTCCATCCACTGGTTCACTCCCCAGATGGCTGCTGAAGCCAGGAGCCAGGAGCTTCTTCTGGATCTTCCACATGAGTGCAGGGGCCCAAGGTCTTGGGCCATCCATCAATGCTTCTCCCAGGTGCATTAGCAGGGAGACAGATCGGAAGTGGCGCAGCCGGGACTTGAACTGGTGACCATATGAGATAAGATGCTGGCATTGCAGGCAGAGGCTTAACTCATTACCCCACAACGCTGGCCCCTCACTTAAAAAAATACAGTCTACTTGAAAGGGAGAGAGAGAGCGAGAGCAAGAGAGAGCGAGAGCGAGAGAGAGCGAGTGAGCCAGTCAGGAGTTCAGAACTCCAAATGGGTCTTCCACAAGGATGGCAGGAACCCAAGCACTTGGGCCTCATCCTGTGCCTCCCAGGATGTGCATTAGGAAGAAGTGGGGTGGGAAACTGGGTCGCTAGCACTCCAGCCGCACCTGCCCGGGAGATGCAGGCGCCCCAAGCTGCGGCAACAGCGGCCCCACTTAAGGGTTCTGTCGAGAGAACGTCCAATGTCGTCATTGCAGAGCGGCGACAAGAAGGATTTGTAAAACAGGTCTTGATGAAAGCAGAGCTCCAGGTCAAAGCGGATTTTACATTTCACCAACACCCACGGGACGAACAAGACGTCCAGGGCTGCAGGCACTTCAGAGGAGCGCCATCAGGCCGGAAACACAGAGACGAATTGTCCGACTCCGGCGCGGGCCAGACAGAAACCTGGCAGTGGTTGTCTTTTTCTATGACGTGCAAGAAATGTGTTCCACTTGGCTTACTTATGTTCTCCTTTTTAACAGCATTACAGGTCTGTTTCTTAAGAATATACAATGAATATATAGTGTAGCAAGAATACACAAGAATATACAGTGTAGCAGGTGAAGCCACCGCCTGCAGTGCTGGCATCCCACATGGGCGCCAGTTTGAGTCCCGGCTGCTCCTCTTCCAATCCAGTTCTCTGCTATGGCCTGGGAAAGCAGTAGAGGATGGCTCAAGTCCTTGGGCCCCTGCACCCATGTGGGAGACCTGGAAGAAGCTCCTGGCTCCTGGCTTTGGATCGGGGCAGCCCCGGCCGTTGCGGCCAATTGGGGAGTGAACCAGAAGGTGGAAGACCTCTCTCTCTTTCTCTATCTCTGCCTCTACCTCCCTGTAACTCTGCCTTTCAAATAAAACAAATAAATCTTTTTTTTAAAATAATATACAATGAGATAAGCCTGCAGCACTTAAATATCTAATAAAGAGTTAAAGTCAACTGTCTATCAGAGGACAAATCCGTAGATACTATATTTTCTTACCCACAGTATTTGTTTAATTGGTTGTGCCATTAATCAGTATTCATTGCTATAAACTAGTCCTATTGTTCACATAATAGCATGGATGAAAAGGAAATAAGAAATCATAGATAATGTCAAGTAAACCTGTTGTGTTTGCGCATTAAAGGCATAGATTCTATTGAATATAATAGTACTGTGTTTTGTATCTTTTTGTCTAGGATGTCTGGGTCCCAGGCCAGCTCTCTACACAGCTGGTCCCTCTCAGGTGAGGACGCCCGCTGCCGTCAGCAAGCCAGATCCAGGGTGGCACTTAGGGCTCGGAGAGCCAGTGATATCACCGGGTCCCCCCCGTCTGCCCGCTGCTGCCTTTGCCCCCGGCTCGTGCTGACGTCACCCTCACCCGGCTCCCAGACACAGCCCTGCCCTCTGCCTCCCTGGGGACCCTGACTGAGCTCACAGTGGTGTCTCCTGAGGGAGTGGCCGAGCCTGCTCAGCGTGGGAGGCAGGCTGCAGGGAGCCAGCCCTGTCCAGCAGGCGTCCAGAGAGCGAGGCGGTTCCGGCCCGGGAAGCCGAGGGCTCCTTACCATAAGAGGGAATGGCTGCAGCGCCGGCCAGAGCTCTGTCTGTGCCGGCTATTACCCCTTTGGCGGGGAGCCAAAGTGCCTTCCGCGAAATCCTTTTGGACCAATCCCTGGAGCCAGACACACACGCACCCGTTTCATCACTTCCCGGATCACGCTGAAATGATCTCTTGAGGTGACTTTCTGGCTGGCTGGCCAGGGAGCGCCCAAGGACAGGACCCACGCCTGCCTCCTGCTGTGTGCCCAGCACCCCGCCACAGCCAGGAGCGACACAGATGCTCAGGCCCCAGGGGCCCGCGTCTGCCTCGGCCCTCAGCCTTCAGATCTGTGGTGCCAGCGCCCTCGGCCCTGACCCCAGAGCTCTGTGGGCTCCGGGCTTCTGGTCACTGCACAAGCAGCTGAAACTGCACGTGTTGGAGACTGGACTCACCGTCTTCGGCCCTAAGCCGCCTCTTCCTCCTGCACGGCCCCCAGCACTGGTCACTTCACCTCCTCCGCCATAGCCAGTCAATCCCGGGGTTTTTTATTTTTTAAGATTTTTTTTTTTAATTTTCTTGGAAGGCAAAGTGAGAGAAAGGGAAAGATTATCTGTCTGCTGGTTCACTCCCCAAATGGCCGCAATGGCCAGGGCTGGGCAGAAGCCGGGAGCGTGGAGCATGCAGGTCTCCCACGTGGGTGCAGGGGCCCAGGCGCTTGGGCCATCCTCCAATGCCTTCCCAGGTGCATCAGCAGGAAGCTGGGCCGGAAGCGGAGCAGCTGCACAACACTAGGCCTCCTCGGTTCCTCTAAGTGCCCGTCCTCCCCACCCCTCCTCCCTGTCCTGCTCGGGCACCTGTGCCAGGTCAGCTCCCCACAGTGCTGGCCACGCAGGCCCCCTGGGAAGCCCCTCTGTGTTTCCCAGCCCCTTCCCACTCCCACCCACACATACCCTGCAGGCTCTGGGCCCACGGCTCTGCCCGGGCTCTCGGACTTCCACTCTACCAAGAGCCGGGTGTTGCCCGGGGAGGCCAAGCTCCCTGTGTGTCTACCTCTGGGCTCCTCTCCACCCTCCTCCCTTCACTACCCTCCAGCACCTTGCACTCATCCATCCATTCATTCATTCACTCTTTTCAGGGGGGCACCTGGCCCTGTGCCCACTCCTGTGCTCCACCATGACGTGACCTAGTATGGAGGAGCCCCATGGGTGGACGGACGGCCTCTACTTCCCAGCCTCTCCCTCTGGGTGCGAGACAGCCGCCATGGCGTCCCCTCGCTCTGGGACTCCAGCCGGAGCTTGTCGAGGTGTTGGCTCTTGGGAGGTGCTCCCCATTGTTAGCTGAGTGAGTCAGCAGATTGGCGACAGCGCCAGCTGGCAAACTTTGCACAGGGCCAGTGAGCAACTGCTTTGGACTTTGCAGCTCGTGCGGGATCTGCCGCAATGAGAAAGCAGCCCCAGACATGGCGGAACAAAATCGTATTCACGAGAGCAGGTGGCAGCTGATGCCGCTTGTGGGTCGGGGCCCTCCGATCCCTGAGCTACAGGCCTGAACTGTCCCCAGTCGGAAACGACTTCTACCCCCATCCTGAGGGCTGCATGGAACCTGACCTCCTGTGCATTTCGTGTGTGTTTCCTCAGGAATCCGGACCTATCCAGACACAGACAACTGACAGAGGAGAAGTAGAAGTCAGGGGAGAAACCTGGGGTCGGGAGCCTGGGGGCCTGGACCCTTTCAGATTGGCCTCCCTGTCTGGGTGCGGGGAGAGGAACCCTCTCATATTTCTCTCTCGCGCGCGCGCGCTCTCGCTCTCGCGCTCTCTCTCTCTCTCTCTCCCTTCCACACACACACACACACACACACCTTGGGGGGCCTGAGTGTCCTGAAAAATAAAGTGATGTGGCCTGAGGCAGGAGGAGGGGCCAGGTGGGCCCTGGGTCCAGTCTATGGGCTGCACTCTGGGGTCCGCAGCTTGGGGCAGAGGACTGCCAAGCCCCAACAATACACCTGCAGTTAGTGCAATCGCCACCAGGTGGCAGGCCTGCCCACTGCCAAAGGACTGTGGCCGCAGGCATCTCAGGTTGGCTGATGGATTTGTTTATTCAATCACCATTGATTTATTCACACGTCATTCATTCATGGTTTTTATTCCCCAAGCACTTCTGAGTCCTCCTAGGTGCCAGCAGGCGCTGTGCTAGGTGTGAGGAGGAAATGCACGGGGCCCCGGCAGGGGTGGCGCCCTCTGCTCCGCAGCCGGCAAGAAAGCGTGGAGAGGGTCTCCCGGGGCCACTGGGGGTCTGTGGGGGCAGGACCTTCTGCGTGGGGGCAGAGGGGTTCCCCTTGCAGCCATGGGGGACGCTGCCCCTTGCTCCGGCTTCTGCAGCGGGAGCCAGCGGGCCGAGGGCCCCGAGCGAGGTTTGGACCAGCTCCCAGCGCATCTCAGGTCGCCCGCAGCGGGTCTCAGGTGCAGCCGCACGGCTGTCCCTGGGGCTGAGGTTTTCTCCATCTCGGTTCTCCCTTCAACCAGGCCCAACCTCAAGCCACCAGTCCAGCCCCAGCCCCTTCCCTCTGCTGCGTGTGTTCTGGCAGCTTTTCTCCCAAGTGCCCAGCCCGACAGCAGACCCTGGGTACCCGGAACAGGTCCCCCCCCCGGGGGGGGGGGCACAGCGCCTCTGTGCCTTCCTCGAGCCTCGTTCCTGCCCCTCAGCTCCACACAGTGCTTGCTGGCAGCACCGCGCCTGCGCTGTGGACCCTCACTTTAGACACAAGGCAAGGACCTCAGCTTGTTCATTGTCAAAGCCACAGACCTTGCCCGGGGCCTGGGACGTAGGCAGTCTCCACCAACGCGGGCTGAGTCACGGCCCCCCGGGAAGGTGGGCACCACCAGCAGGCCACGTGGATCTATGGGGAAGCAGGGACTGACCCACGGGAAGGCGGGGAGGGCGCTGTAGCGAAGCAGGTTGAGCATCCGCCTGAGGCACCGGCATCCCATTTGGGCACCAGTTCAAGTCCCAGCTGCTCCTCTTCTGATCCAGTTCTCTGCTCATAGCCTGGGAAAACAGTGGGAGACCTGGAAGAAGCTCCAGGCTCCTGGCTTCAGATTGGCCCAGCTCCAGCCATTGTGACCATTTGGGGAGTGAACCAGCAAATGGAAGACCTCTCTGTCTCTCCCTCTCTCTGTAACTCTGCCTCTCTAGTTAAATAAATAAATCTTACGTGGGCTGTCCTTCGTAACAGCCCTAAATGGAATTGCAAGACCCCCTGACCTACCTTGGTGGGGACCACGGGAGCCGCAGGCCACTCTGGAAGGGCTGGGACACATCAGGGTAGGGGCACACCCACGAACTCGCTCTTTGGACAGGGGCCCCCGGTGGCTTTCTTGGCCAGCGGCCATGGTGCCCAGTCACCGCTCTGCCTGGCTTCCCTTCTCCCCTGCCTGCCCCAGCTTCCTGCTCCCCAGGCCTCATGCCTTGTGACTCACAGCGCAGCTCAGCTGGAAAACATCTGGCCATGCCCACAGCCCTGGCATCAGGCCCGTTTGCCCCACATGAGGCCCCCACCCCCGGGGGGCTCCTACCAGGCCCTCCACTAGGGTTGCATCCATTGACATCTTCTTCCCGCCTGGCAAATCCCACCGGTAAGGGGGGTGGGGGTGAGAGGCGTGGCGCCCCAGCCCCTGGGTCGTGCCAGGTGGAGTGGGAGCCCCATCCTATCAGCTCATACATTCCAGGCATTCCCAGTGGGCAGGGGGCGGGGCTGGCCGGAGGAGGAGGAATGCCGCTTGGCTCCGTACCCTACGCTTGGGTTTCTCCACTGCCCGGCCCGACTCCCAGGCCCGCACGCCTCAGCCCCACGTCCAGCTCCTCATCCTTTCTTTTGCTGCTCTGGGCTTCCTTCCCTTCCAGTTTCTCCTCCCTCGCACGGGGCTGCCCTCTCTGTCATCCCTGCGGCGTGTGGGGAGACCAGGCCAGGGTGCTCCACAGGGCCTGTGTCCCTTTCGAACTCTGGGGCTCGGCCCGGCCCTGGCTCTGGACCCTCTCCTGTGTATCTTTGTCCAGGACTTGCCCTCTCCGGCCACGGCCCCTCCCACTCCTGGGGGCACCGGCCTTGGGGTCTAAGGTGCTCCCGGCCCGGTGGTTTGTGGATGGCCTGCAGAGATTTCCCCCCAAAGCCTTCTGCAGACTGTGTGGGACTGCACTGGAGAGACAGCTCAACCCCGACCTGCACCTGCACCCTGGGCCTCTTCCCTTGCAGGTTGGGGGGCACCTGCCGGTCCTCGTCATCCATCTTCTGTGGGCGTTGAGTCTGAGCTTGGATGAAGTTATCTTGTTCCCAAGACACTCACAGGAGCATCCCTTTGTCCTCTGGCCACCTCCCAACCAAAGTGCAGTGGCTGAAGGAGAGCTGGGATCCAGGAACCCTGGGTTCTGATTCTGACTCTGCTGTGTGACAGAGGCTAGTCACTGTGCCCCTCTGAGCCTCAGCCTTGCTCCACTCTCCAAATGCCTGTAACAGCCAGAGCTGGGCCAGGTGGAAGGCAAGAGCTGAGAAGTCACTCTGTCTCCCACGTGGCCAACAGGGACTCAACTGCAGGAGCCACAACCTGCCGGCTCCCAGCGTGCACAGTAGCAGGAAGCTGGAACTGGGAGTCTGTATGGGAACTTGAACACAGGCTCTCTAAATATGGATGTGGACATCTTAACTGCTAGGGCACAAGCCTGCTCTCTCTCTCTCTCTTTAGGATTTATTTATTTATTTGAAAAGCAAAGTTAGAGAGAGAGAGAGGTCTTCCATCCATTGGTTCACTCCCCAAATGGCCATAACAGCCGGAGCTGGGCTGATCCAAAGCCAGGAGCCAGGATCTTCCTCCAGGTCTCCCATGTGGGTGCAGGGGCCCAAGGACTTAGGCCACCTTCTACAGCTTTCCCAGGTGCATGGGCAGGGAGCTGGAACCGGCACCCCTATGGGATACTGGCATGGCAGGTGGCAGCTTTACTTCCTATGCCACAGCACCGGTCCCCCAACTTGTTTTTTAAATGAACAAGGATCAGGTCTCTCCCAAGGACTTCCCCACGCCAGGTCCTCAAACCTTATGTTAGCAGAAAAGTATATCCAATAAAAGAAGTGCTAAGAAGAGTGTGGAAACACACACAGCCAACCCCAAGCTTAATGATCAGATAGGAACAGCTCTTCTACCGAGGTCAGGAGCCAGACGAGGACGCCACTATCCACCACCACCGCTGCCCACACTTCTGCACTAGGCTGGGGGTCTCAAACAGGGAAGTAAGGGTGAGGATTGTGGGGCAGTGGGGTTAAGCCACCCTTGGGACACCCACATCCCACATCAGAGGGCCAATTTGAGTCCCAGCTGCTCCACTCCTAATCCAGCCTCCTGCCAATGCATCCCGGGAGGCAGTGGAAGATGGCCCGGGTGCCTGGGCCCCTGCCCCCGTGTGAGAGACCCGGATGGAGACCTCAGCTCCTTGCTTCAGTCTGGCCCAGCCCTGGCTGCTGTGGGCACTTGGGGAGTGACGCATTTCCGGTCGTTTCTCTCTCTCTTTTCACCATTCCTTCCAAGCAGATGAAGATAAATAAATAAGTCAACATTTTTAGAAGTAAAGAAAAGTAATAGCATAGTAGAGGAAGAAACAAAATTTGCAATATTTAGATGACAATGATACACAGAGAAAAATCTCAAAAAATAATCAAACTATTAACATTAAAAAGCACATTTAGAAAGGTCACTGGATGCAAGATCAATATAAGAAATTAAATGCTATTTGATACACTATCAATGTGTTATTAGGAAAAGGAATAAAAAATATATCATCATTTACATAAACGCAAAACACGTAGAAATAAATCTAACCAAGAGGTACAGGGTCATTCATGACACAGGGAATCATAAAATATTATTGAGAAATACTATTTTTTTAGATTTATTTATCTTACAGAGAGGGAGAGGCAGAGGCAGAAAAAGAGATCTTCCATCGCTGGTTCACTCCACAAATGGCCATGACTGCTGGAGCTGGGCCACTGCTAAGCCAGGAGCCAGGAGTTTCTTTGGGGTCTCCCACATAGTGCAGGGGCCCAAGCACTTGGGCCATCTTTCACTGCCTTCCCAAGCACAATAACAGGAGAGCTGGATCAAAAGGGGAGCAACTGGGACTCGAACCGGTGCCCATATGGGATGCCAGCGCTTCATCATAGCGCTGGCCCAGAGAAATACTTTTAAACACCTGAATTCATGGACTTGGAAGGAGACTGTAATGGTGTCAACCCTCCCCAGATCAGCCTGTAGATTCAATGCAACCCCAATCAAAACACTAGCAGGAGGTTTTGTGTGTATGTATGTGTACCTTGATAAGCAACTTCTAAAAGTTTCTGTGGAAATGCGAAGAACCGAGAAGAGCCAAGACACTATTCAAGAGAAAGCAAAAGCAGCAGGCTTTCAGTAGCAGGTGTTTAGACTGCATGGTGTCAGTGCAGGGATGGCTATGGGGCCCTGCAACGGAGCCACACCAATAGGGCCATTTCGTTTTCGGCAAAGCTGATACTGCTATGCCAGTCTGGGGAAGGGGGTTATTACCAGTAAACGCTGCTAAATTACTTGGATATTCTTGCGGAAAAAAGATATTTTGATCCTTTGTAAGGGATCTCGATGGTACACCGAAACATAATCCTAAATGGAACATAGCTCTGAATATATAAGGTAAAACAACAAGAAAACACAGCCTGGGATGCCCAAGGCTTGCATCTAGAACATAGAAAGAACTCGTACAGATCCATAGGAAAGAGACAGACAAGTTAATAGAAAATGGGCAGGAGACTTTAATGGGCATGTCACAAATAAGGTTTTGCAAACACACTTATAGGATCTTATAGGAAGGTGTTCATCATCACTGGTCACCAGGGAAACGCAAAAACCACCAAGAGCCAAAGTGAAAAAGACGAGCACGGTGGCAGATTGGCAGCGACGGGACGCCAGTAGCACCCTGGTGGCAGGCTGAGGGGCGTGTGCATGGGCCCAACCACCGTGGATGACACTGCGACAGCATCAGCTGAAGTCGAACAGCGGCAGCCCCTCGGACTACGTGAGCCCACTGATGCCGCGGCCAACTCACCCTGAGACTGTCTCTACTGCTCTACGCTCACAGCGCAGCGCGCTTCTCACACCAGGTCTGTAGAGTTCAGGCAGTCAGCCTGCAGCAGCGGCCCCCAGCTCAGTTCCACACTAGCCACCTGGAGATGGCGTCCCATGCCACAGGCTGGGGCTCCGTCCCCAAGACCAAGCCCTGGGGGCTTTCACCTGTGCCCCCCCCCCAAACCAATGCTTGGGCTCAGTTAATTTTCCAGAGCAGCAACACTCATGTCCACTTCCGGGTTGCCGAGGACAGGTGTGACAAAGGGCACAAGGCGGAGCCAGGGGTGCTCCACGCCCTCCCCCGGTGCCAGCTTCCAGGGAGCGCCAGCTGCCCGGCCGTGCAGCAGCTCTGCGTGCCCTCTGCTCTGGCTGTGTGTGGAGACTTCCGGGGCAGGGTGCTAGCAGGCCGGTGGGACGGCCAGCAGGGCCTGTCCGTTCCGATGCTCCGCGGGCAGCCTCTCTGTGGCATTCCTTCCTCCAGGGTGTGGGGCTGGGCTCCTGCTCCCACGGGGGTCTTGTCATCCGCCCTCGGGTGGCTCCAGTCCCAGCATTCCTTTATGGTCAGCTCCGAGAAGAGTTGGGTGCTCATGACTCACCTTAGAGAACAGAAATTCTAGTTTCTGCAGCCTGCCTTGGGGAGGGTGTTAGGAGCCAGGACTCACAGACAGAAACCCGGAGGGGCTGGCGCTGTGGTGCAGAGGTTAAGCATCTGCCTGCAGCCCTGGTATCCCATATGGACACCAATTTGAGTCTTGGCTGTTCCACTTCTGATCCAGCTCTCTGCTATGGCCCGGGAAAGCAGTGGAAGATGGCCCAAGTGCTTGGGCCCCTGCACCCGCGTGGGAGACCCAGAAGGAGCTCCTGGATCCTGGCTCCAGAATGCACAGCTCTGGCCGTGGGGGTCATTTGGGGAGTGAACCAGCAATGGAAGACCTCTCTCTCTCTCTCTCTCTCTCTCTCTCTCTCTCTGCTTCTGCCTTTCTCTGTCTGTAACTCTGCCTCTCAAATAAATAAATAAATCTTTTTTTTCCCACAGGCAGAGTGGACAGTGAGAGAGAGAGAGAGACAGAAAGGTCTTCCTTTTGCCGTTGGTTCACCCTCCAATGGCCGCCGCGGCCACCGCGCTGCGGCCGGCACACCGCGCTGATCTGCTGGCAGGAGCCAGGTGCTTCTCCTGGTCTCCCATGGGGTGCAGGGCCCAAGGACCTGGGCCATCCTCCACTGCACTCCCTGGCCACAGCAGAGAGCTGGCCTGGAAGAGGGGCAACCGGGACAGAATCCGGCGCCCCGACCAGGACTAGAACCCTGTGCGCCAGCGCCGCAAGGTAGAGGATTAGCCTATTGAGCCACGGCACCAGCTTAAATAAATCTTTTCCAAAAGAATCTACATGGATTATTTTTTAAAAACCCTATATATGTATATATACACATACATATAGGGTTTTTAAATATATCATATATAGGCCGGCGCCGCGGCTCACTAGGCTAATCCTCTGCCTAGCGGCGCCGGCACACCGGGTTCTAGTCCCGGTCGGGGCGCCGGATTCTGTCCCGGTTGCCCCTCTTCCAGGCCAGCCCTCTGCTGTGGCCAGGGAGTGCAGTGGAGGATGGCCCAGGTGCTTGGGCCCTGCACCCCATGGGAGACCAGGAAAAGCACCTGGCTCCTGGCTCCTGCCATCGGATCAGCGCGGTGCGCCGGCCGCAGCACGCCAGCCGTGGCGGCCATTGGAGGGTGAACCAACGGCAAAGGAAGACCTTTCTCTCTGTCTCTCTCTCTCACTGTCCACTCTGCCTGTCAAAAAAAATATATATATATCATATATATCATATACATACACACACACACACACACATATATATATATATGATATCGTAAGCTCCAAAAGAACCCCTGGACGTCCCTCTGCAGTACAATGGATAAAGGAATGGTGGTTTACTCATGTTTCTTCTTCTTCTTTTTCCTCTTTTCCTTCTCCTTCTTCTTCCTTTAGAGACTTATTTATTGATTTGAAAGGCAGAGTTACACAGAGAGAGAGACCTACCATCCACTGATTCACTCCCTAGATGGCTGCAATGGCCAGGGCTGGGCCAGCCAAAGCCAGGAGCCAGGAGCTCCACCCTGGTCTCCCACATGGGTGGCAGGTGGGCCATCCTCTGCTGCTTTCCCAGGCACATTAGCAGAGGCCGGATCAGAAGTGGAGCAGCCAGGACTCGAACCAGCTCTCATATGGGATGCTGGCATCTCAGGTGGCAGCTTTACCTGCTGCACCGTAGAGCCAGCCCCTCTAGTCGTGTCTATAGGATGGCGTCCCGTGCAACAACCCAAAGGAGCAAAGTGGAATTACAGAAATGGTGCCAGTGACTCCCGCGGCCTAACACTGAGCAAAAAAAAAAAAAAAAAAAAAAAAGCCAGGCACTAAAGGACACATACATACTTGGGGCCTGCACTGTGGAATAGCAGGTAAAGCCATACAGGCGCCGATTTGAGTCCCAGCTGCTCCACTTCCAATCCAGCTCTCTGCTATGGCCTGGGAAAGTAGTAGAAGATGGCCCAAGTCCTTGGGCCCTCACACCTGCATGTGCGATCCGGAAGAAGCTCCTGGCTTCTGGCTCCAGATCAGCACATCTCCAGTTGGGGAGTGAACCAGTGGATGGAAGATCTCTCTCTCTCTCTCTCCCTCTCTCTCTCTCTCTCTCTCTCTCTCTCTCTCTGCCTCTCCTTCTCTGTGTAACTCTGATTTTCAAACAAACAAATAAATCTTTTTTTTTTTTTAAAGGAAACAAATTCCATGGGCCATTCAAACCCAGGCGAGGCTACTGCAGGCGGGTAGAAGGCGGGCGGCTGCCTCCGCGGGGTAGACAGCAGGGGAGGACTAGGGGTTTGGGGGATGCTGGAAATCCTCTCTTCCTGGCTTCAGATATGCAGACATGCCGGTTCTGTGAAAATCCACTCTCTGTTTCCGCATTATACTTCAATTAGCCATTCCCTATATAATCAAACGGCCCAGAGAGACTCTAATGGGCCCAGAATCACACAGCTCTCACTGGAGAAGTTACAAGTCCCATTCTGCTGGCCCTCGGGTGTGGGAGTAGGAGAGGCAGAGGGGGTCTAGCTAGTAGCCTGGGGGAACGCAGGGTTGCAGGGACCACTTAGGAGAGCGTCCTGGAGGAAAGACAGCGGTGGGGGAAGGGGAGAGAGAGAGAGAGAGAGAGAGAGAGAGGGAGAGAGAGAGAGAGAGACTGACTGCAACAAGACAGCAGGTCGTGGGCACCCAGAGTGCAAGCAAGCAGGTGGTGAGAACTGAGATTCTGTGATGGGTGGAGAGGTAGCCCCCCTCACTCCCTCCTCACCCCCCCCTCAGGAACGCCCCCCACCCTCACTGAACGAAGAGGTTTTTTTTTTTTTTCAGGAGGATTTAAGGGGAAGGGGGGGCTGCGCCCCACACCTGGGCTCAGGAAGAGCAGAGCCGCCCCCACAGGTGAGGGGCAGAAGGGAGTGCAGCAGGCAGCAGAGCAGATCAGAGACCTAGGGAGCAGGAGCCAGGGCGCGGTGCCCAGCCCCTGGGCGGGTGTGTGGGAGAGGGCAAGGTGTGCTCGCCCTGAGTTGGGAGGACTCAGAGTGCCCAGGCGACAGACGCTAGTGCTTCACGGAGATGCGGCGGGGGGGGGGCGGGGGGGGGATGGGATGCGTGCAGGCTGCACCCGGGGCACACCCAGCTCAGAGAGCGTCCCCAGCCCCTTCCTGCGCTGCTCAGGGCTGCCGGCCAGCCCTTCAGCCAGACATGAACACAGACGTGCAGATGGCGTCAGAGGCTGCGCGGAGGCTCCTCACTGGCACTGGGAGCCTTGGAAGAGAGACCCACGGGGACCTTGGATGGAAGGACCCTTGGATGCGGGCCCCAGCTCCAAGGACAGAGTCCATGGCCCTGAGCAGTGAGCAACAAGTGTGGCTGACCCTGAAGGGTGGGGGCAGGTGCATGGGGAAGGGGAGGCTTCCCATAATCTCTCCATTGCCTCTCACCCCTCGGATGGCACTGTGCCCTGCGGACCCCACCTCTCCACACTGTCACCAGCACGACTCCGGGGTCGGCAGGAAAAGCCCAGGAGGTCCTGTGTCCTGGTCTCTGCTGTGCGACGCAGCCCCAGAGCTTTGGCCGCCACGTCACCATTGCCCACAGGAGGCACCCAGCTGGGCGGTGCCAGGCCGCAGGCACTGACAGCCTGGGTGAATTGCGGGAGTGCTGGAAGTGTGCTTTGCCGAGATGCTGAGGGGGCAGCAGGGGTGGACACAGCCCCCAGAGAGCTGGGAGTCTCCTTCGGTTATGGGAGTCCCTCCTCTTTGAGACCTATCTCCAGGGGCCGGCGTTGTGGCTCAGCAGGTTGAGCCGCCGCCTGTGATGCTGGCCCATAAAAGCAGAGGTTCAAGTCCCAGTAGCTCCACTTCTGATCCACTTCCTGCCACAGCACCTGGGAAAGCAGAGGAGGATGGTTCAAATGCTTGGGTCCCTGTACCACATGCGGTTCTGAGCTCCTGGCTACAGCCAGGCCCAGCCCTGGCCATTGTGGCCATTTGAGAAGTGAACCAGTGTATGAAACAACTCTCTCTCTCTGGCTTTTAAATAAATAAAACTTAAAAAAAAAGAAAGACCTGTTTGCAAATGCCACCTCCTCCAGCAAGCCTTCCCAGATGCCCTCATCAGAGAAGTTGTCCCCACCCTCACCCCTGTCTCCCCACCTCCCCAGGATACAGACCACACCTTGTCCCCCACCCTGAGTGGGGGCTGCTCAGACTGTGTCCCCACCTGGTGCCTGCTGCCATCCAAGCAGCAGGGACAGAGGGCTCCTCCGGGTCTCCTGCAAGGTGCCCAGGTCCCCAGTGTGGACTTGGGGCAAGGCGGGTGCTCACCAGCCTTTCTTATGTCAGGTCTATTGTGACAGCCACATTCCCCCCGCCCCCCGAACACCCCGATTCTAGGGTGGCCTTGTCCCTGCTGCCCCTGCCTGGGAAGCCCCCTCCCCCAGAGGTGAGGAAGGACCAGCCTGCCCGTGGTTCCTGGCTGGGCAGGAGTGGGGAAGCTCTCAGCGTGCAGCCTCCATCACCCCTGCAGTTCAGCCCCGACGGGAAACCCTGGGAAGAGAGGCAGGGGCTGAGCAGAGGGCCCAGCCCACCCGGATCCCTGGCTACAGGGCCTGGAGTCTCTCAGCTCAGAGCCCCTCCCCCGCCCCCCAGGCCGGTGGCTTCCCCAGTGGGGCAGAGGGGGTTGTGGGAGTCCTGCTGAGCTGCCTACACCTCACCTGGGGGGAGAGAAAAGCTGCCTGTTTCTGTGTCGTCCCCGCCCCCGCCCCCGCCCCCAATTCCACAAAACTCCCAAGGTGGGGCAGGAGGGGCAGAGAAGGTGAGGGTTTGGCCCCTCCTCCCGTCCCACCTCCTGTGGGTGGGCGGAGCCTGGATTGCTGTCCCAGCCTGTGTGGGCAGACCCGAGACAGGAACAGAGAGGGGTTCGGAGAGACAGAGGGAGACAGGAACAGGGGATGGTCGTGCAGGTCGTGGAGGAAGAGGAAGGCGGCAGGAAAGAAAGTTCTAGAAGGGACCCAGGCAGGGCTCCGGAAGTGGGCCTGGAAGGGCTGGGTGCCTTGGCAGGGCCGGAAAGGGCACGGTGACTTCCTGGGGCCGCATAGCCGCAGGGGGTCAGGGTGTGTGCCGGCGCCCTGTGCGATGTGCGCGTCTGTGGGCCCCGGGAGGCGGCTGCGGAGGCCCGGCGGGCCCGGGCAGCTCTCCCGTCCCTGTCAGACTCCTTGAGGAGCTTCTCCTGTTGGCGCTACCCCCCTCCCAAGGATGTAAGGCAGGCAGCAGCTTGTCTGCCCCCGCCTGGCCCTGAGGAGCCCCCTTCTGGGAGCAGAGAGCCGGCCCCGCCCAATCGCTGCCCCCCCCCACCCCCGCGCGCCGCTCCTGCTTTGCGGGGGGGGGGGTGGTAAAGGGGGGGGAGCGGCCCTGAGCTTCTGGTTCTCGCTGGCGGGTGGGCTACTGTGCTCAGCCCCCCTGCGTCCAGGGTCTGCCTGCCTGAGTGACACAAGAGTAATGGATGCAGCACAGGGCCTGACCCGAGGCCTTGGCTGCGGGCCCAGCGCTGGGAACGCTGTGCGTAAATATTTGGGGAGTGAATAACGCGTGCCCCTCCCCAGGCAGCCCTGAAGAGTGGAGTGGAGGCCATAGCGGCCATCCCTCTGCCTTCGAGCTGAACCAACAGCCAGGATCTGGGAGTCCAGACGGCTGCGCCGTTGGGGAGGTGTGGCACGGACGGGAGCGCCTGTTCTTCATCGCCCACGCGTGGCTCCGTCTCAGCCACACCCCTGCCCTCAAGCCGGCCAGCATCTCCTCCCGCCCCAGAGATCCCCAAGCCTTCTGTCTTCTGGGTTGGGGGGCAGAATCCCCTGCTGATGAAGGCACACTGCCCTTGCAAAACCTTCTTGGTTCTAGGGATGTACTTGAACTCCACCCCCCACCCTCCACCCTCGCGCCCTCACCTTGCTCTATTGCGCCCCCTCCTGGACAGCTGTCTGTTGCTGTCACCTGTCTGGAAGGGCTCATCTCTGGGCCGACACCATCCAAACTCCTAGGGGTCCCCTTCCATCTTTTTCGGGAGCTTGGAGGGGGCCACAGCTCTCAGCTTTCCATGACCCCCTCCCTTTCCTGTGGCCTTAGATCAAGACAACAAGGATGGGGGCCGGCGCTGTAGCAAAGTAGGTTAAGTCTCCACCTGCAGCACCGGCATCCATATAGATGCTGATTTGGGTCTGGCTGCTTCACTTCTGATCCAGCTCTCTGCTATGGCCTGGGAAAGCAGTAGAAGATGGCCCAAGTGCTTGGGCCCCTGTACCCACGTGGAAGACCAGGAAGAAGCTCCTGGCTCCTGGCTTTGGATCAGCCCAGCTCTAGCCATTGTGGCCATTTGGGTTGTGAACCAGCGGATGGGAGACCTATCTCTCTGTTTCTCCTTCTATCTGTAACTCTGCTTCTCAAATAAATAAATAAATAAAATCTTTTTTTTAGAGGACAACAACAAGAATGGATTCCAAAAGAAGTCTTTGGACACTTGACCTGCCAGCTGCTTGCAGGTGGATGAAGAGGTCCAGGCCACTCCGCGTGCCCACTGCCTTCCCGGGGAGGCTGCAGGTGCTGAGCTGCGCTGGTCTGGAAGGAGGCAGTTGTCAGTGCATTTCCAACCTCACTCCCTCGTCTAGAAGTCCATATCCACTTAAATTTCGTGAGAGTCCTCTCGTCCGGTTTCTTGCTCCGTAATACTGAGTGAGTCACTCACATCCCCTAGGGCTCGGTTTTCTCGTGTGTAAAAAGGGGATAAAAGCAGGAGCTGATAAATTATGAGAGATCCACGCAAAGCACTTAGCGCATGAGAGTATACATTGAGTGCTCAGCAAATGCTAAGCATCATGAGGAAGGTTTTTAAGACTTCAGGATCAGCGTCTACCCAAATTCGTTCAATCCAAAGTTGTGGGTCAGGGGGAGGAAAGATTTTTTTTTTTTTGACAGGCAGAGTGGACAGTGAGAGAGAGAGAGACAGAGAGAAAGGTCTTCCTTTGCCGTTGGTTCACCTTCCAATGGCCGCTGTGGCCAGCGCGCTGCAGCCGGTGCACCGCACTGATCCGAAGGCAGGAGCCAGGTGCTTCTCCTGGTCTCCCATGGGGTGCAGGGCCCAAGCACTTGGGCCATCCTCCACTGCACTCCCTGGCCATAGCAGAGAGCTGGCCTGGAAGAGGGGCAACCGGGACAGAATCCGATGCCCCGACCGGGACTAGAACCCGGTGTGCCGGCGCCACAAGAGAGGATTATCCTATTGAGCCGCGGCGCCAGCCAGGAGGAAAGATTTTACCTTGGGACCAGATATGGCTGGTGTTGCAGCCCACCTGCCTGATCAGGCCAACCTGACCCCGCCCACTGCTGCCCTCTACCCCTCCCCAGGGTTCTCCTGAGCTCTCCGATCTGGTGCCTCCCTTCCACTCCCACCAGCCTCACTAGACGAGTGCCCAGCCCATTCCAGGAAGAGGGACGTAAACACAACTGGGATGCACAAGCATCCTCTCCGGAAGCAATGTGCAGCCGGGGGCTCCTGTCTGGATAGGAAGGGTCTGGGAATTCCTAGGGCTTGGGTGTGTTGGGGGGGTTTCTGGACCTCCCCTGGGAGGTTCCCCTTCCTGGAGGTGGGGAGGGAAGCAATGTCCTTCTGGATGCCTGAGGGCCATCAGACCCCTGCACACCTGGTGGGGGTAAGGCTGTAGCGCATATAGTCTGACCTGCACCTCCCTAACGACTGATGACGTCGAGCAGCTTTGTGTGTGCTTATTGGCCAACTGTGTCTCTTCTTTGGAGAAATGTCTGCTCACATTCTTTGCCTATTTTTTAAATTATTTATTTATTTGAGAGACAGAGAGAGAGAGAGAGAGAGCGAGTGAGCTCCCATCAGTTGGCTTGCTCCCCAGATGCATGCAACAGTCGGGGTTGGGCCAGGCAGAAGTGAGGAATTCAGTCTGGGTCACTCACGTGGGTGGCAGGAACTCAACTACTTCAGCTGTCATCGGCTGCTTCCCAGGTGCCCATGGTCGGGAAGCGGGAATGCGAAACAAAGCTGGGACTCGAATCTAGGCACTCTGACAACCAGCATCTTAATCTTTTAAAAAATTTATTTATTTGAAATGCAGAGTTATAGAAGGAGAAGAAGAGGCACAGAGAGAGGTCTTCCATTCACTGGTTCACTCCCCAAATGATGGAAACAGCTGGAGTTAGGCCGGTCTGAAGCCTGGAGCCATCAGCTTCTTCTAGGTCTCCTACACGGGTGCAGGGGCCCAAGGCCTTGGGCCATCTTCTTCCGCCTTCCCACGCTGTAGCAGAGAGCTGGATCGGAAGTGGAGCAGCCAGGACTGGAACCAGCACCCATATGGAATGCAGGCAGTGGCTTTACCCACTACACCACGGCGCTGGCCCCCAATACATATTCCTGATACAAATCCCTTACCAGATAGATGGTTCACAAATATTTCCTCCCATTCTCTGCATTGCTTTTTTATTTCCTTGTTAGTGTCCTTCGAAGCACAGAAGTTTAACATTTTTGAAACAGATTTATTTATTTGAAAGGCAGAGCAACAGAGAGAGGAAGAAACAGCAAGAAAGAGATCTTTGTGCTGGTTCACTTCCCAGATGCCTACACAGCCAGGACTAGGCCAACCCAAAGCCAGGAGCCAGGGTCTCCATACGGATCTCACATGTGGGTGGCAGCAGTCCAGGCACTTGGGCCATCATCATCTGCTGCCTCCCAGGCGCATTAGCAGGAAGTCGGATGGAAAATGCAAAGTAGCTGGGAGGGAGCCAGGCCCTCCACTGGGGGTGCAGGTGTTCCAAGCAGCGGCTTAACCTGCTGAGCCTTGACGCCCACCCCGACAGTGATTTCAGTGAGTTCTGTTTTTCTATCATTTTTCTTTTGTTGCTTGTCCTTCTGGTGCTGTGTCTAAGAACCCATTGCCAAATCCGAGGTCCAATGATTTACCACTAAGTTTTCTTCTGAGAGTTTTGTAGGCTCAGCTCTTATATTTAGGTCTGTGATTCAACACGAGTGACTTTTGTGTATGGTCTGACGTCAGGAGAGGGAGGGTCCCCCTTCGTCCTCGTCCTCTGGCACGTCCAGTCCCCTGCCCCCATGGGACTCCAGAGCCATGGAAGCACCAACTGGCAAAGCCACCTTACAGATCCCCGGCCACGGGGCTCAAGAGCCTGCTCGTAACAAAACACGGCTCGGCTCTCAGCTTGCGCTTATCACAGCTCTGCCCACCACTCCACTGGCACCAAAACACATCTACGGAGCACCACCCAGTAATTCGCCAGAATAACAAGTTATCGAGTGAGTAAAAGAATGAACAGAACTGCAATGTCAGAGCTGGAAGGGATCCAAGTGACGGTGCATTTCAGGACAGCGACTCGGTGCGACCGCCGGGGAGGCCCTGTCGCTCCCTTGGGGTCACAGGATGTGGGCCGAGGCCATGTCGGAACCCAGGGTGTCTTCACCTCCTGACCAGTAGTCTTGACTCCATGCTGGCTGCGCCTCCACCCAGCACAAGTTCACTGCCACTTGCCGTGTGCCGGGTCTGCCCCGTGGGGACCCTGCCCTGTCTCTCTCCTCCAGGGAGGAGCTGCTTAGCCTGGCCCAACGGCTTCTCCTGGGCTTCAAGGCCCACCCAGTGTCCCCCCCCACCCATGCAGGGCCATCCCCGGTCTGGGGCCCAGTGCTGTGTGTTCCCTTGGAGCGAGCACTGGGAACGGGAGGTGGCAGGCGGCCAGGGGCACAGGGCGGGCCGAGAGGAAGGGCCCCAGGTCCAGTTCATTTCCTGGCACCCTTGTTTGCCGCGTGCCCCTGACTTCTGGTGGTGTTTCCGCCCCGCCCACAGCCTCCCTGGCGGAGTGGGCAGCTGGCCGGGAGCTGGAATTCTTCCACTCTCTTCAACCTCGGCTGGGCCCTCCCCTTGGAGCCCAGCAGACTCCGGTGGGAGAATTCCGCATGAGCTTAGCCACGTTCCTAACCCAGTCCAGGCCTTCGGAAAAGAGGGCAATGTGACGAACCCCACAGGCTTGTCACGGAGAACCCGTAATAGACAGAAAGGGTTTGGTGCAGTAAGACTCCCCATAAAACGAGTCCCCTCTTCAGCCTGCCTCTGCCCATTTTCCTCCCCCAGAAAGTCCTCCAGGATGCCCTCCCTCTCAGTCTGAGCCCTGGGGAGAGCCTCCTGCGATCCTCCGTGATGGGGGTGCTGATGCCTCCAGTAGCCCTGGGCGGGCCCTTCCTTAGTATAGAAGTATGGGGCCCCACAGGAAGGACTGAGTTATGGTGGGCGAGAGGAGATTCCGATTGATTCACATCATTGAGCCGCACTCCATCCGAGCACTGTAGTAGGAGCTTCTGGCAGAGTGGAGACAGAGGTCTGAGCCACCTCCACTACCACTACCACCACCCCTGCCCTCCTCGTCCCCATACTGAGCCCTGCCCAAGTTCCTTTACTCTCCACGCAATTCTGTGATGAGGGCGTTATTAATTTTGTTTTACAGAAAGAGAAACGGAGGCACAGAGCGCCAAGGCCACTTTGCCCCAGCTCACAGGCGGCCCACCCTGGCCGATGCCCTATGGGAGGGAGGAACAGGGTCCTGCAGGGGTGGACACGACGGCTGAGCCCAGGAAGCCGAGGGGAGGCAGGCAGATGTCAGCTGGGCAGGAGGATGCTAGAGCCCTGTGGGCAGAGGAGGAAGTGGTGAGCAGGTGTTTGAAGTGTGCAGATCCACCCGGCAGGCTGCGGCCATGTGGAGGACCAGTGGAGGACCGTGCAGGCAGTGAGGGTGAGGGAGGAGCTCAGACCCGGCCCGGAGCACACACGGCTCAGGGCTTGGTTCCGTAAGGCACCCAGGTTGGGTTTTGCATGAGGTCAGAGCGGAGGAGGATGAGTGGGCCTCCTGGAGTCAGGTGACAGTCGTCTCGATGGGAAGAGCAGGGAAGGGCACGGAGTGCTGGGCCCCGTGCCAGGGGCTTCCCGTGTATGACCTCAGCTTGTCCCCCGCCACCGTCCTGAGAGCCAGCAGCGTTATCGCCTCTTTGCAGAGGGGGACCGGCAGCTGGCACAGCAGACAAGACACCCCCTGGGACGCACCTGGATTTGAGTTCTGGCTCCACTTCTGATTCAGCTTCCTGCTAATGTGCACCCTGGGAGGCAGCAGGTGACGGCGGAAGTGCCTGGGTCCCTGCCACGCATGCGTGAGACCCAGAATGAGTTCTGAGCTCCTGGCTTCAGCTCTGCCTGTTGCAGGCATTTGATGAGAGAGCATCTCTCTCTCTCTCTCTCTCTCTCTCTCTCTCTCTCTCTCTCCCCACTTCTCCCCCTCCCCCTGCCTCTGAATAAATAAATAATTAAGAAAGAAAACCCTGATGCTCAGAGATGAACCCTGGCCAGCTGGGGCCTCGTGAGCCCTGGGTGGGTGGACCCCACTGCCTGGCAGAGGGCGAGGGCCCAGGCCCTGCTCACACACTGCAGCCAGGGTCACCCAAACAGGGCGAGACAACAAGGGGTGGGAAGGAAGGAAAAGCAGGGCAGAGGGGCTGGAGCTCAGGGTGCCGGTGGGGAGACGCCCTTAGGAACTGGGGCCTGGGAGCTGTCTTAGGTGAGCTTCTTGTGGGCCCTGCAGCGTCAGCGTGGGGCATTTGGCGCATGGTTAAGATGCTCCTTGGGATACCAACCTCCCTTATCCGAGTGCCTGAGTTCCAGTCCCGGATCTGTTTATTTCATTATTATTTTTTAAAAGATTATTTATTACTTATTTACCTATCAATCTATCCAAAAAGCAGACGCATACACCCACACACACCCACAGACACACACACACACACACACACACAGAGAGAGAGAGAGAGAGAGAGAGAGAGAGAGAGAGAGATGAAGCTCCACTATTTGCAGGTTCACTACCCGAATGGTCACAACAGCTAGGGCCAGGCCGGGCTGAAGCCAGGACTGGGAACTCCATCCGGGTCTCCCACGTGGGTGGCAGGGACTCAAGTATTTGAGCCTTCACCTGCTGCCTGCCCAGGCACATTAACACGTGCATGGGAAGGCACTGGGGTTCGGGAGGTGTACAGACTGAGAGGCAGCGTAACCGGCTGGGCCACAACGCTGACCCATGCTCTGCTTCTGATCCAGCTTCCTGCCAATGCACACCGCAGGAGGAGGTGGACGATGATGGCTGTCATACAGCAGACCCTGATGGAGTTCCAGGCTCCTGGCTTCAGCTTGGCCCCAGTCCCTGTTGTGTGGACATTTGGTGAGTGAATCAGCGGATGGAAGTTACCTCTCTCTCCCTCTCTCTCTCTCCCTCTTTTTCTCCCTCTCTCTCTTTCAAATAAACAAAAATATATAACATTTAAAAAAGCACAGAGGGGCCAGTTCCAGTCCTGGCTGTTCCACTTCCCATCCAGCTCCCTGCTAGTGCACCAGGGAAAGCAGCAGAAGATGGCTAAGACCTGAGCCCCTGCACCCACATGGGAGACCCAGGAGAAGCTCCGGGATCCTGAGGAATGACACAGCAGATGGAAGATCTGTCTCTGCCCCCCCACCCCCGCCACCATAATTCTGCCTTTCAAACAAATCAAATAAAACTTAAAAACTATCACAGAGAAAAACCTGTATGAACTTTCCTCAGCTACCGGGTTTGGGGTGGACCCCCTGTCTGGGGGGTTCCAGTTCCTGTCTGGGGGCCTCGGGCACACAGCCCGCCGGACATGCAACTCTGCCCAGGAGGCCCTAGCAGTCCCACAGTCTTGCCAGTCACCTTGCTGCTGCCCTCACCCGCCATGGCCCCCGCCTCCCACCAGCCATCGGCTCCTGCCTCCACCCCCGCCCCCAGATATCTCAAGTGCCCCGCATCTCGCCAGTCCCTGGGCTGCAGGGCAGCCCCTCGGCCCCTCTCATTTCCAACCCTGCACCAGCTCCAGATGGGTCTTTGCCTGCAGTCAGGACACAGCTTCGGGATCCACCAAGGCTGTGGGCTCATTCCCTGTGTGGAGCTGCCAGCTCCCTTCAGTGCCATGTTGGCTGAAACCCAAACTCCCGGGCCAGGCACCGGCGTCTTGTGTGTGTGTGGCTTCCGAGCCGCGGTGCCTGCCACTTCTGCCCCTTGCATCTCACTGCCCACTCCGCTACTCCACTGCATCAGCCCCGGCCCCCCAACCCGTTCCCTTCTTTGCTCCCCAGAACAGCTCTGCCCTAAGGCGTGGCCTTGACATCCCCTGATCCCCACGACTCCTCACTCAGAGTCCCTGATGTCCAGGACAAGGTAGGATCGGGGGCCCTCAGAGGGGAAGGTCAAGGCCCTGGGCGGGGCTTCCTCCATCATTGTTCCAGCTCCTGCCGGGAACCTTTGCCCACCCCACCTGCCCCACTAAACCATTCTTCATCCTGTCCTTCCCCATTCCTCTGACCCTCTACCTCCCTTCTGCTACCTTCACAGCTGCCTGACTCAGCCCTGCCCTGGGGCCCAAGTCTCTGTGGACTGACAGACTGACTGAGCTGTGGTTCTGCCCCTGCCCGCCCAGCCGGCCCTTGCCAGGTAGGGCTCGCTGCACACTCAGGAGGCAAGGCCCTGCCTGCAGGGCAGAAATTGTGCCATGCGTGCATGTTCCCAGATCAGAACCCCTCAGGACACCCAGCCTCCCCCATCAGACCTGGGTCCAGTGCCTCCGCCCTCAGTCTGTCCTGTGATGGCTGACTCCTAAGCACAGCTGAGACTTGCAAGCAGGGTTCCAACCAGCAGCACTGGGCTCCCCTGCCCTTCTGCAGCTGCCCCACAGGGGTGAAGTCAGCAGCCAGGACATGGGGAGGCTTCAGTCTGCGTTACTGAGGGCCTCGCTCCCTCCAGGGCAGGCGGAGGGGAGGAAGTGAGTCAGTGGGTGCAGCTATCCTTGCCTCAGAATTCTGACTTTGCTTTTCAATGTCCCAACAGGATCCTGGGGTGAGGGAGGGGACGGAGCGGCGAGTATTAAAGAGACAGAGCTGGCTGGCTCCTTTCTCCAGTGCCATGAAGACTGTCGACTGAGTGCAGTGGGACAGGCAGGGACTGGGGGGGAGGGGACCGTCCTAGGAGCTGGGAAACCCAGGTGTCACCCACACAGAGCGTAACAGCTGTCACTTCTGGGTCCTGGCTCTGTTTTGACAATGTGGAAGTTTGGTATCTTTGTGTCCAATTGATAGAGGAGGGGGCCGGCGCTGTGGCGCAGTGGGTTAACGCCCTAGCCTGAAGTGCCAGCATCCCATATGGGCGCCGGTTCGAGTCCCAGCTGCTCCACTTCCTATCTAGCTCTCTGCTGTGGCCTGGGATAGCAGTGGAAGATGGCCCAAGTCCTTGGGCCCCTGCACCCACGTGGGAGACCCAGAAGAAGCTCCTGGCTCTTGACTTCAGATCTGCGCAGCTCCAGCCATTGCGGCCAATTGGGGTGTGAACCATCGGATGGAAGACCTTTCTCTCTCTCTCTCTCTCTCTGCCTCTCCTCTCTCTGTGTAATTCTGACTTTCAAATAAATAAAAATAAATCTTTTTTTTAATTTTTTTGACAGGCAGAGTGGACAGTGAGAGAGAGAGACAGAGAGAAAGGTCTTCCTTTACCGTTGGTTCACCCTCCAATGGCCGCCGCGGCTGGCGCGCTGCGGCCGGCGCACCACGCTGATCCGATGGCAGGAGCCAGGAGCCAGGTGCTTTTCCTGGTCTCCCATGGGGTGCAGGGCCCAAGCACCTGGGCCATCCTCCACTGCACTCCCTGGCCACAGCAGAGAGCTGGCCTGGAAGAGGGGCAACCGGGACAGAATCCGGCGCCCCGACTGGGACTAGAACCCGGTGTGCCGGCGCCGCAAGGTGGAGGATTAGCCTAGTGAGCCGCGGCGCCGGCCAAAAATAAATCTTAAAAAATAAAAAAAATTATAAAGGAGGAAGTTGAGGCTAAGAGAGGTGTTGAAACTTGTCCAAGGCCAAAGTCCCACCCGGCTACAACCACGTTACAGCCCAAGCTGGAAGTCCATGCAAGGCTCAGAAGAGTCAACAATGACTACGTGTGCACATGCAGGTCTGTGGAGTGGGGGTGAGGAGAGGCTTAACCAACAGGGTGGAAACTCAGAAAGGATTCTGAGGAATAAGTGGAGATTTTCCCAGTGGACCCACCCAGTGGGTGCAGGGCATCGCAGCAGAGGGCCCAGCAGGTGCGAAGGTAGGAACTGGCTTGGTGTGCTCATGGAATCCCGCTGAGCTAGGGCACTGACACAGAGGCTGTTGAAGGAGGAGCAGATTGTGGAGATGAGGGGGGAGGGGCCGAGTCAGCCAGTGCAGGCAGCTGGAAGTGCCTGGTGAGAACGCAACATCAAGGCTGGAGCCTGGAGGGGCTGGCTTGAACAGCACAGAGGAGAACATTAACGGGCAAGGGGTTGTCTGGGGGAGGCAGAGGGGTGGAGGCCACACACGGAAGCCTGGGGCGGGCTGAGGCCTTTGCATGGGGGGTGGGGAGGAGAGCACTGGGAAGAGCAGTCAGGGATGGCACCCGGGAGAGATGTAAGGAGTAGAAACAGCACAGAGGAGAAGGCAGCAGGTCACTGCTGTCGCCCTAGCAGGGTCAGGGCACAAAGGACCAAGCCAAGCCCAGGGTTTGCCCGGCGCAGGAAGCTGGTGCCAGTGGGCTGGAGGGGGCTAAAGCCAGGCTGGGGAGGTGCAAGGGACTCAGGTAAGCTCCAGAGAGGATCCTTACTCCAGGGGAAGGTGGACAGGCCAGTCCATACAGAGACTGGAACTTCTAAGCCGTGGCCTCCAGGGAGAATTAGGAGGCCAAGATGATGGGAGGGTGCGCAGGGCAGTGGGTGTCGGTGCAGGGAGAAGGGGCTGGAGGCAGAGCAAGCCTGGCTCCACCAACAGACTGCCAGGGGCTCTGTGGGCCTGGGTGTGGGACGGGAGCTTGGAGAGGACTGAGCGGGGGACAGGACTTAGAAGGATGAGCTGGGCAGTCTCAAGGAGGGCGTTGTGAACTGAGAGCAGAGGTGTCAAGGGGGACAGTGACAGCGGCAAATCGGAAGGACCCCACTCTGACAGCAGGCAGGGAGGGGTGGAGGCAGGGAGGGCAGCAGGAAGCATTGAGAGGAACCTCGGGAGCAGGGACGGAGACAGTGGACGAACTGGCCAGGCACCTGGGAGGCGCAGTTGAGCACCCAGGGTGGGCCAGGCTGAGGGACGAGGGGAGGGGAGGGACACAGGCTTCTGGCTGAGATGAGCCCTGGGGAGCAGTGGGACAGGGGCTGCCTGTGGAACTTCCTCCAGGGTTGGGGTCCAGCACTCGACTCTACCATTCTGGCTCTTGGAAGGAGGCTGATTTGGAAAGCACCACCTCTGGTCTGGGTTATTAAGAACAATGAGGGGCAGGATGTTGGGGCACAGTAGGCTAAGTCGCCACCTGGGATACCTGCAGCCCACATCAGAGCACCGGTTGGCGTCCTGGCTGACTCACTTCCAATCCAGTTCTCTGCTAGTGTGCCTGGGGAAGCAGTGCAAGATCTCCCTCGTAGGAGATCCGGATGGAGCTCTAGGCTCCTGGCTTTGGCCTGGGCCAGCCCCAGCTGTTGCAGCCATTTGGGGAGTGAACCAGCAGGTGGAAGACCTCTCTCTCTCTCTCTCTCTCTTTCTTTCCTTTTTTCCTTTCTCTGCCTTAAATAAATCTTTATATAGTTATTTTTTTGTTTTTTTTTTGTTTTTTTTTTATTTATTTATTTTTAACTTTTATTTAATGAATATAAATTTCCAAAGTACAGCTTATGGATTACAATGGTTTCCCCCCCAATAACGTCCCTTCCACCCTATATAGTTATTTTAAAGATTTATTTTATTTATCTGAGAGGTAGAGTTACAGAGAGAGAGAGGGAGAGACAGACAGAGGGAGAGACAGAGAGAGAGAGTTCTTCCATCTGCTGGTTCACGCCCCAAATGACCACGACGGCTGGAGCTGGGCCAATCCGAAGCCAGGAGCTGGGAGCTTCCTCTGGATCACCCATGCGGGTGCAGGGGCCCAAGGACTTGGGCCATCTTCTACTGCTTTCCCAGGCCGTAGCAGAGAGCTGGATTGAAAGTAGAGCAGTCAGGTGTCGAACTGGCACCTATATGGGATGCCAGAGCTGAAGGTGGCAACTTTACCTGCTAGGCCACAGTGCCAGCCCACAAATAAATAAAATAAATCTTAAAAAAAAAACAGAAGAGCCAATAAACAGTGGTGTCATGGCACTTCTCCTCTTGCGATGCCCACAACCAGTGCAGAGGAGTGCCTGGTTTGAGTCCTGGGTCCTCCCCTTCCAATTAAGCTTTCTGCTAATGTATTTTGGTAGGTGTGTGTGTCCCTGCCACTCATGTGAGAGACGAACTACTGTGGGCTATTCCAGCACATGGAAGATTTTTCTTTCTCTCTGTTGTTCTGCCTTTCTTTCTTTCTTTCTTTTTCTTTCTTTCTTTCTTTCTTTCTTTCTTTCTTTCTTTCTTTCTTTCTTTCTTTCCTTCCTTCCTTCCTTCCTTCCTTCCTTCCTTCCTTCCTTCCTTCCTTCCTTCCTTCCTTCCTTCCTTCCTTCCTTCTTTCTTTCTTATTTTAAAGATTCATTTAGGGGCTGGTGCTGTGGCACAGTGGGCTAACGCCCTGACTTGAAGCGCCAGCATCCCATATGGGCGCTGGTTCAAGTCCTGGCTGCTCCACTTCTGATCCAGCTCTCTGCTATGGCCTGAGAAAGCAGTAGAAGATGGCCCAAGTCCTTGGGTCCCTGCGCCCACATGGGAGACACTAAAGAGGCTTCTGGCTCCTGGCTCCTGGCTTCAGATCAGCACAGCTCCAGCTGTTGCGGCCAATTGGGGAGTGAACCATCGGTTGGAGGACCTCTCTCTCTCTCTGCCTCTCCTCTCTCTGTGTAACTCTGACTTTCAAATAAATAAATGAATCTTTAAAAAAAGATTCATTTATTTGTTTGAAAGAGTTACAGAACAGAGAGAGAAAGAGAGTCACACACAGATCTTCCATCCGCTGGTTCACTCCCATATGACCTCAATGCCCAGGGTTGGGTCAGGCCAAAGCCAGAAGCCAGGAGCTTCATCTGGGTCTCCCACCTGGGTGCAGGGGCCCAAGGACTTGGGCCATCTTCTACTGAATTTCCCAGGCAATTAGTGGGGAGCTGGATCGGAACTGGAACAGCCAGGATAACAACGCTGCAGATGGTGGCTTTACTGCTATACCATGACACTAGCCCCTGCTCTGCCTTTCAAGTAGCTGAAAATGAACAAACATCAAAAGAAGAACCATTGAGATAACTGTATCGGAATGCCAGTAAGACACAGTGGAGACAGCATTTCTACCTTGGTATTTCGTCTTTGTTTCTTCCTAAGCATCTCACCTGTTGGATGGCAGAAATACTAAATCCATGAGGGTCACATTACAAAGAAGGCAGTCAAACCATGCAACTGGTAAACCATGACAGATGGCTGCCTCTCATGAGGCCAGTCCAGGCTGGTCAGCCACAGGGATGACTGGGCCAGGATCATGTCACGTGCAAGCTGGAGCCCACTGATGTCCATCGGCCCAGCCACTCTGATAAGGCCTCACTGACCCCATGGAAGTAGGCATCCCATAGCTGGGTAAACTCTCAGTCATCAAGACCCTCGTAACTTCCCTGGCTTTTTTCGGTTCCCTGGCATGAATATGTACAAACATAACCAACAGGTACTTATATCTTCTGCTGGGTGGCAGAGCAACAAAGTCTATTTCTAAGTCTTCAAAAGGGCTTTGGGGGGCCGGCGCTGTGGCTCAGTTGGTTAAAACCCTGGCCTGAAGCGCCAGCATCCCATATGGGCACCAGTTCTAGTCCCGGCTGCTCCTCTTCTGATCCAGCTCTCTGCTATGGCCTGGGAAAGCAGTGGAGAATGGCCCAAGTCCTTGGGCCCCTGAGCTCATGTGGGAGACCCAGAGGAGGCTCCTGGCTCCTGGCTTCGGATCAGTGCAGCTCTGGCCGTTGCAGCCATCTGGGAAGTAAACCAGTGGATGGAAGACCTCTCTCTCTGTCTCTACCTCTCTCTGTAACTCTGTCTTTCACATAAATAAAATAAATCTTTTTTTTTTTTTTTGACAGGCAGAGTGGACAGTGAGAGAGAGAGAGACAGAGAGAAAGGTCTTCCTTTTCCGTTGGTTCACCCCCCACAAATGGCTACTATGGCCGGTGCTGCGCCAATCCGAAGCCAGGAGCCAGGTGCTTCTCCTGGTCTCCCATGCAGGTGCAGGGCCCAAGGACTTGGGCTATCCTCCACTGCACTCCCTGGCCACAGCAGAGAGGTGTACTGGAGGAGGAGCAACCGGGACAGAATCCAGCGTCCCGACCGGGACCGCAAGGCGGAGGATTAGCCTATTGAGCTGTGGCGCTGGCCAAATAAAATAAATCTTTTTTTTTTTTTTTTTTTTGACAGGCAGAGTGGACAATGAGAGAGAGACAGAGAGAAAGGTCTTCCTTTGCCGTTGGTTCACCCTCCAATGGCCACCGCGGCTGGCGCGCTGCGGCCGGCGCAGCGCGCTGATCCGATGGCAGGAGCCAGGAGCCAGGTGCCTTTCCTGGTCTCCCATGGGGTGCAGGGCCCAAGCACCTGGGCCATCCTCCACTGCACTCCCTGGCCACAGCAGAGAGCTGGCCTGGAAGAGGAGCAACCGGGACAGAATCCGGCGCCCCGACCAGGACTAGAACCCTGTGTGCCAGCACTGCAAGGCGGAGGATTAGCCTATTGAGCCGTGGCGCCGGCCAAATAAAGTAAATCTTAAAAGGGGGGGGGCTTTGGCCAGCTCTTTGTGTTCCAGGCGGCTGGGAGAGCCCCTGCCTGGCATTGTTGCGGGCACAGGTTTGGCATCTCCGGGTTGCATTTCTGCAGAGCGCCGTATGATAATACCGACTGAGCAGAGCCTTAGCGCTGTCTTCCCACGTGGGTAATTTCATGAAGCTGGTGTACTAGGGGACAGGCCAGGCGATCCGGGACAACAAAGGCGCTTGTCAGGAAGAAGCCACCACCTGCTGGAATGCTTGGCACCTTTTTCTCCTCTTGTCCAGTTTTCCTCCTCTGGGGCACACTTTGGGTGGCCAGGCAGAGCTGAGAGAATGGGTGTCTTGCCGGGAGGGGCCTGGGGAGTCACCGCCCGAGTCTGCCAGTGGTTTCCTGTGGTCATGGGGTCCCTTCCCTTTCCGATGTCTTCGGCAGTGAATGACAGCAGCGGCTGCAGGCGCCCAGGCTGCTTCTAGGAGCCGTGAGGTTCCAGTTTGCTTTTGAATGGCCTTTCCGCCTGCGGTGGGAAGTCCTGTGTCTCTGCACAGAGCTCCGTGGATGTGGGCGGTGGAGAAGGCGGACCTTGAGTCTGTAGATGTTTACCTTTCATCCCTGCTCCGCTCCAGAGCTCTGATCAAGGCTAACAGCCCTGCCCATGGCGCTGACCAGGCCACCGGAGGAACCCCGACTCTGTGGTTTCTGTCTATGTTACTCCCGCGTCCCCTGCTAGGCACTAACCATCCCGCAGGAAGCTGCTGTCATCAGTATGGAGGATCTGAGCGGGAGAAGGCAGGGGCTGGTCTGAGAGGCCCCAGGCAATTTGAGTAAAACTCCCCGGTCCTTTCAATGCAGTCCTGGTCTGGAGGCCCCGACTCAGCAGGTAAGAAGGTGGCTGGGTTCAGTGTCTTGCCAGTTTCCAGATGCGCTACAGGGTTTTCACAGAGGAGGCCCTGCTAGTGGCTCATACGTGGGTTGGTGAGTCCCCAGTGTCCTCGGCCATCCATCGGGCTGTGACCGCATGTGGACTTCAATATTTAGCGTCTGCCCCATAGTCAGTTTATCTGCCTCCTCTGCCAGGAAAGCAGTAGTAGCCAGGGCTTGGAGGCAGGGCAGCCGGCCAGCCACTGCTATGTCCAGCTGTTTGGACAGATAGGCCACTGGTCACTAGCCCAGGTATTCTGAGCTAGGACTCCCAAAGCCATTCCCTTTTATCATGGACAAACAAATGGAATTCGCGGTTCACATCAGGGAGTCCTAAAGCAGGTGTCTCTAATCTTTTTAAGAGTGAGAAAAGCCTCTTGCTGTTGCCTCCATGCAAATGGTTCCTTTTCTCCCCACTTTATGTCTTCATAGAGGGGTTTAACTACCGATGAGTAGTTTGGGATCCAGATGAGACAGAAGCCAGCTGCTCCTAGGAGCTCTCAGACCTGTCTCCGTGTGTTCGGAGTTGGGAGGGTCCAGTTTGCCCTTTTCCGTTCAGGTCCCAGGGCCCGACGCCCCTTGGAGATCGGAATGCCCAACTACCTGAGCTCCTGTTGACAAATCTGAGCTTTCTTGAGAGACACTCACTACCCAGCCCTTCGGAGCAGACTGTGCTTCCGTTCCCCTGTTGCAATCCTTTGAGATTGCGCTTATCAGGAGCAGACCGTCCACATACTGCAGGAGCGTTTGCTACCTCCTGGGAAGGTGCGCCAGGCTTCTCTGAGTAGTGTGGGGAAGTTTCTGAATCCCTGGGCAATCGTGTCCAGGTTAATCGTTCTTCCGGCCGGTGGTGGGGTCCTCCCATTGGAAGCCTAATAAGGGCTGGCTTACAGGAGCCAGGGGAATGCAGAAAAAGGCGCCCTTTAGATCCAGACGGGTAAACCACCAGGCCTTCGCGGGTGTGAGACCCAAGAGGGCGCAAGGGTTGGGCACCACCGGCTGAATGGTCACTGTGGCCCGGTTGATGGCCCGCGGGTCCTGGACTGGTCTTTACAGGTAGCCGAGAGTGTTCCTCTGTAGGTTTCTTTCAGCCCAAACGCACCCCCACCTGGAAGCGGGAATTCCACATTTTCACTGCAGAGTCCATGTTTGTGATGGGCTGTGAGTGAACTCTCCACGCCTCTTCTCCGGGAATGGTGACAAGCAGGATCAGCGAGGCATCTTCTGGGGGGTCTCTGCAGGTTGGGGTGAGCGCTGGCTTCCCTGCTTGGACAGCAGGTCCTGTCCTGGAAGAGGAACTGGCACTCAGGCAGGGAGAGGAACTCAAGTCTCACTTGGTCCAGGGGGCACAGAGGGGCCACTCTCAGGAAGCCCCAGTGGCCCCTGTAACTGTGGCCCCTTTTTCAGACAGGGGACCCTCCGGCCTGGCGACCACCGAGTATGTAGCGCCAGTGTCCGCCATAAAGCCCCTGTTTGGCTTCCCACTTTTATTTTGACCATGGGCTCGTGGAAGCTCAAACTTATGGAGCCTGGTCCGTCTCAGTCCGGGCTGCTCCCAGCAAATCCGAGGAGACTGGCAAATGGAGGGCTCTGCCTGGTGCGGAGCACGATTCTCTGTTGCCTCCTGGTTTCTGGTCTTCTTTCCTTTGGGTTTGTTGGGTTTTTTCGTTTTTCCAATGTCCAGTTTCCTTGCAGGAAGCACAGTGATGCTCCTGTAGGCGGGGTCTGGCTCTGGCCCTGGCCCCTGGTTTCTGGATTCTGTGGCCACCTGTGGGTCTAGAGCAGCGGCAAGCAGGGCCGCCTTCCATTTCTTTCTTTCGTCGGCTTTTCTTTTTGCGGTCTGTGCCTGGTTCACAAAAAATGTTGTTGGCTATCTCTCCCAGCGGGGTGCTGTGCATTGCAGCAAGTTCTCGGGCTTCTGCACTTGCTGTCAAATGTCTTCTTGCCCTTGACCCACAGAGGCAGCTTTCACCATCTGAGGTTTTCCTGGGCTTCAGGGTCAAAAGGAGTGAACGGTTGGAGTGCTTCATACACTCTCTCATAGAAATCTGACCGCTGGGGCCCGGCGCTGTGGTGTAGCGGGTAAAGCCTCCGTCTGTGGTGCCAACAACCCAGATGGGTGCCAGTTCTAGTGCCACCTGCTCCTCTTCTGATCCAGCTCCCTGCTGATAGCCTGGGAAAGCAGTAGAAGATGGCCCAAGTCCTTGGACCCCTACACCCGGGTGGGAGACCTGGAAGAGCTCCTGGCTCCTGGCTTTGGATTGGGCCAGCTCCGGCCACTGGGACCATCTGGGGAGTGAACCAGCAAGTGGAAGACCTCTCTCTCCCTCTCTGCCTCTGCCTCTCTGTAACTCTGCCTCTCAAATAAAATAACCAAAATCTGGAAAAAAAAAAAAAGAAAAAAAAAAAAGGAAGAAAGAAAGAAAGAAATACGATGGCCCCCATCTGGCTTTCGGAAGACCTAGTGGTTTTGGACCTGTTTTAGTAGTTTCTTTGCCCCACCCTTGGTCCTCTGAAGAGAGCCTGCCGGCATCTCCCCAGGCTGGATTTCCTTTCTCTGAGTTTGGGTCCCAGTGGGGCTCACCTCCAGGAAAGGCGATCCTGACCCAAGCCACAGCTTGTAGCTGGCCCGCCGGCGCCACCAGCCGCTGGTGAGCTCCGGTCGCCCGCCATCGTCACTCGTCAGTGTTAGGAGAGTCGGGAGGAGCCGGAGGTGGTCTCCCCACGCGGGCGGGTCTGTCTGACGGATGATTCTAGCAGGTCGGTCCATCAGAGCCCGAGGCTTCTCCAAGTCAGAGGGAGTATGGTGTTTCCAACTAAGTCCATGGTGGAGAAGGGCTGGTCATAAAAAGTCGGCTGGCCCTATCGTGTGGCGCCATCTTGCTCAGTCTGCGGGACTCCTCTGACCTCATGCAGGGGCACCTGGAGAGCTGGTTTTCTGGAAACACCATTGCCGCCGCTGTGACTGCCGCCGCTGGCAGCCCTGTCCTCTGAGACAGAGAGGGTGGGCTCCTGGGTTCACTGGTCCTGGGCTGAACAGAGACGCAGCCCTACCTGCCCAGGTTCCTTAGGTTGCGGTGGGGATGAAACAGATGGCGGTGGACTTTCTGGTAGTAAAGGGCCCCCGGCCTTGGCGAAGCGGGGTAGGGAGACGGCAGCAATGGGGGTGCTGCTGCTTCTCCTTGGAGGATCGGTGGAGGGGCTGTGGGAGTCCCGGAAACCCCAGGAGTCCCTTGCCCTCTTGACTGAAGCTGAGCTTTGGCCACAAGGATTTTGCTCTGTCCCTGCCTGTCAGTGTGGAACTGTATCCAAGGGGGCTGAATTAATGCAATTTGCAACCAGGAATCTCCACACGGGAACTGACCTGGGAGGCCTGGCTCTCCAGGTATTACCAGACGCACTGCCTTTATCTCAGCCAGATCGTGAGTGCCGTCTCGCGGCCATTCTACGTTGAAAGTTGGCCATTCAACTTCAGAGGGCTTTTAACCATTTTGGAGACATTTGGACACCACAGACTCCAGATAACCTGTCTTAAAGCTTTAGATCCTACAGTCTAAGGTGGCGGGTTTTGAATGGGAATTTCCGACAATGTGCCACCCTCTGGCCGGTGTCACAAGACGAGAGACAGACCTCCAGAACAGGCACTGATCTGGACAGAGATCGCTTCACTGGGCTGGCTGCTCTCCTCGCAGACGAGACGGAACCGCAGATGGGGGTCCAGACTCCGGAGCCGCAGGGCCGTGGAGCCGTGAACACACTCACACTACACATGCACTCTTTCATTACAGACGCCAGACAGGTACCTCCTGTGAGGACCCAACAGAAGCAATCATTAGGATTGCTGGGAGGTGATCAGGCTCCGCTGCTGAACAAAGGAGGGGGCCTGCTCCTGGGCTCCCTGGGACATCTTACTGTGCCCTGAAGTCCAGGAGCATCGGTCCTCTCTTTTTGGTCTGGTTGGCCGTGGGGAGTGAGCCTGGGGAGCGGAGCACGGCTCGGGAGTCAGGATCCCAGAGATTGAGTTGGGAGGCACCCAGTCATTCCCAGGCTGTCAACAGGCCCTGGAGCCCACAGGTCAGCCGTGGCTCAAGGGGCCAGCCTTGTTTGAACACTGTGGAATCTCTCAGCACTCGATAATGGGCACAACGGGTGTTTCCTGGCCAACGCACTAAAAATGTTCCAGAGAGCTGGACTGGAGAAGTTCCCTTAGTTCACACAGGCACCGGAGGCCGGGTGGAGGAGCAGCAGCTGCAGTTTATTAAGGTTGAAGGGCCCAGTGGAATTACTCCCACGACTGGGCATCGGATCCAGGTTCCTCACCGCATTTGCAGGTTCATCAGCATCACACATTCAGTTACAGCCTCGGTGGGCTTGGGTGAGCCTGCGGGGCTCAGGACCACCTATGAGGAACTTGAGACCATGCTTATGGAGGACAGGAATTGGGGCGGGGGGAGACGTAGCAGAGAACCGAGAGAAGGACACCTATCCAGACATGACAACACCTGTGGGGAACAGGGATTTGGCCGACCGCCCAGACATGCTGATACCTGTGGGGTCGCAGTAAACAGAGAATGGGACGTCTGCCCTCCTCGGGGGTCTTTCTCTCCCTTGTCTTTGGTCACAGCCAGATTTCCTCTTCACACTAAGGGGGAGGTGCTCGTAAATATTAGCTCCCTTTCCACATTCCTACAGGCCTAAAACATTCAGAGACACACAACCACAGAGGCAAACACGTGAGTGCATACGGGATCATGTAGACCCCACCAGGGTCTCAGTCTCTGGGGGGTGGGGCAGCAGGGCGAGGCCTTGGGCAGTAAGAGGAGAGCATGCAGGGGCTGCAGGAGCCACAGGGACTGGGGGTTTCTGATACTTGGGGCCTGTTCCCTGTGCCCTGACAGGAGCCTTGTCTATTTACCCCTAGAAACACCCAGCTTTTTCCCTTCCTACCCTCAATGTCGCCCCAGGCCACCCCCATCTCTGAAGTTCAAGTCAAGTACATGTGGACGCACACCTCACACAGCCCCGGCCTAGCTCTCTCCCTCTGCATCCCTCTGCCCCTGCCTCTGTTCAGCCCACCTCATTCTGTGATCAAATGATCCCAGCAGCTCCCTCCTGCATGCCCTACCCCATTCTCTCCTGGCAACGTCAACTTCATGCTGCAAACAAAATGTCATTTTTTAAAAAATATATTTATTTTGTATTTATTTGAAAGGCAGAGTTACAGAGAGAGGAGGAGAGAAAAGAGAGAGAACGAGATCTTCCATCCTCTGGTTCACTCTGGATGGCTGCAATGCCAGGGCTGGGCAAGGCTGAAGCCAGGAGCCAGGAGCTTCTCCCGGGTCTCCCATATGCATGCAGGGGCTCAAGGACTTGGGCTATCTTCTGCTGCTTTCCCAAGCACATTAGCAGGGAGCCGGATCAGAAGTGGAGCAGCCAGGACTCTAAGCAGCGTCCATATGGGATGTCAGCATTGCAGGAGGAAGCTTAACCTGCTGAGCCACAGTGGAGGCCGCACAAAATGCACTTTCAGACAGTCCCCCTGTGCCCAAGCACCCCCCCCAGAGCAACATGGGTGTAGCCTCTGTCTAAATCTGTGGACCTCTGGAATATGAGGCCAAGATGAAACCCTGGCCTTCCTGAAGGAACCCCCACTCACCCTGCATGCCCCATGGGGGCCTGGCTCCGTGCTGGCATGTAGTAGCCTGTCAGGGAATGTTCCAGGCCGAATGATCTGAGCCAGGGAAGTGGGCTGCACTGAGCCCGAACCAGGGTCGCAGGAGGAGATCTGACAGCTCTGCAGGTGCTCACCCCTCGCCTCCCCCTCCTAGCCCCAGCAACTTGCACTTTCAAGTCAAGTCAGAGAGATGGACCAGAGTTGCTTAACCCAACACTGGCTGCTGACTGGGGACTAAAGAGGGAGTTTTCTCCAGCCCTTCCATTTCACAGATGGGGAAACTGAGGCCAGAACCAAAAAGGTAACTTGCTCAGGGTGAGAGCCTGCATTCAATCAAGGTGGCACATGACTGCTCTCCCTGGCTATGGCTCCAGCAGTGCCGTGTGCCCCGCGGGAGGGCAGACAGAGGGAGGCTGGGGCGAACGCCATAAGCGCTATACAGATGGGAGCTGCCTTTATACACTACGTCACCATCCTTGCTGGGAGAGCCTCACCCCAACCAGGCCCCGGCTCTTCTGCTTTTCTTCTCTCCCCCTGGTCTAGCTCTCCTCCTCCAGGAAGTCTCCCTGGCCCTCTGCAGAGCCCATCGTTTGCTTGTTATGATGCAGAGAAAGGCAAATCCCCTACCAGGTTTATTTTAGATGTCAAGACTGATGACGCCATGAGCACCCCAGAGGGGAAGAAAAGATTTATTATTTACATAATTGAGGTCTCCGGGAAGAGCAAAGCCTCTTAAGCAGGTCCCAATGGCCCAGGAGAGTCAGAGAAGAGGCAGGCCTGGGGTTTTGTGGTTAGGGGTTAGTGCGCAGAAAGGGATGTGGGTCTCTCTCTCTCTCTCTCTCTCTCTGACACCAAAGGAGGAGCACGGAAGCTCTCTTGTCCATGTGTGGGGCACAAGGGCCAGGGGGCAGTGAGATGTAAAAGCCATCAGCAAACATCAAAAACTGGACGCGGACTCCTCACCCACGCGCTCTTGTTCCCTCGTGTCTGAGTTTCTAGCTGGGTCCCTGCTCCGTGGGGAAGCGTTGCCAGATGAGGCCAACCAAGCGATGAGATAAGGCTGTGGGTGGCAGTCACTGAAACCAGAGGATTTCCAACCTGTGGTTTGAACCTGGAGTTCCCTCCTCATCTCTCCAGCTCAGACCCCTCCTGGCTCCGTGTCTCCCCCACCCCCATTCCATGCTCCCAGATCTGACACTCCCACACATTCCTCGGCTGGGGCCCTCCCCTCCTCCCCGTCTCCCCTGCTCCTGCCCCCACATTCCCTCTGGACACTCCCCTGGAGTGGAAAACCATCCCTCATCCCTTTCCTGCCCCCTCCCCGTCCCTGAATCGGACATGCTGGTCATTCCTGTTTGGGATGGCCAGAGAGATAAGGCCTGGCAGGGAGCCCATTTGTCATCACAAGACTCCGAGTGGCAGGACTTGTACCCACACTGAGTGTCCATCCTGGGCCCCTGTCCTCCTGATCCTGGCTGTGTCTCCTTCTTTAGGAACAAACTAGGAAGTCCAGGAAGTAGCAGAAGGAACAGGGGTGGAGGGAGGGATGGCAAAGCCATCTGGTCAACCTCTTTCTAGGTCTGCTTCCTGTGCCTTGGCCTGGATGTCTCCTTACCCTGATGTCATGGGCCACAAGGCAGACCATGAGGGAGGCTGGGTGGCTCTGGAAGTCACAGCTTGGGAACAAACACTGTCTTAAGGGCAGTCGGGGACAAGCATCCTCTTCCCAACCACCACAGAAAAAGCTGTTATCGCAGCTGCTTTTGTTTACACGTCTGGTTGTTGATCAACATCTGCCTGGAGTTTGTCTCTCTCTCTCTCTCTCTTTTTAAGATTTTATTTATTTATTTGAGAGGTATTGTTACAGACAGAGAGAAAGGTCTATCATCCGCTGGTTCACTCCCCAATTGGCGGCAACCACTGGAGCTGGGTTGATCAGAAGCCAGGAGCCGAGAGCTTTTTTCAGGTCTCCCACGCGGGTGCAGGGATCAAAGGACTTGGGCCATCTTCCTCTGCTTTCCTAGACCATAGCAGAGAGCTGGATGGGAAGTGGAGCAGCTGGGACACGAACCAGTGCCCACATGGGATGCTGGCGCCACAGTAGAAAGCTTAGCCTACTACACCACAGCGCTGGCCCCGGAGTTTGTCTCTTAGAGACGGTACTGTGGCCAGTGGTTTCCATCCCAGCCCTGCCTCCCATAAGCTGTGTGACCTTGGACTGTCCTGGGGCTCCATTCTTTGAAAGGAAATGAAGAGGGTGATCCTGACCTCCCTGGGAAGCTGGCCGGATGAAATGGGTCTGCCCAAGAAATGATTCACAAACTGGAAAGCGAGGCTGGGGCCAGGTCCCAGGCTCTGACTCTGATCTCCTCAGTCTCAGTTCTGTATTCTGATCTCCTCAGTCTCAGTTCTGTATTCTGCTCCTTACAGGGAGCCCCAGGCTGCAGGAGAGGCCAGGTCTGTCAGAGCTCAGTTAGCAGGCGTGCTCCTGAGCAGCGTTCCAGGGGCCGAAACACAGGGTTAGATTCCTAGCTGAGGGTCCTTAGCCTGAGCCTTCTCATCTTGAAACACAAAGGACAGCTCCATGATTGCTGTGAGCCTTTAATTTATTCATATTTGTAAAGCACTCAGTTCACGCTGCGTATGTGTTTAATCCATAGGATTTCTCTTACTATGATGGTGAGAAGCTAGAGAGAAAAGAAAAACGCTCAGGGAAAATGTTGCGCTGCAGTAAGAGACATCTATTGTACTTCAAAAGTACACAGTGACCTCTGGCAGCTCTTTTCTGTTTGATTCTTCTAGGAATAATTAGATCTTTGGGTGCCGCCCACCCACCTCCACCTGGCACCCCCCCCCACTGCTCACCTGGGGGTGCTGTCTTCCTGCCCAGCAACCCCACCCTGGCTCAGCCTCAGCCTGAGCGGAGGAGTGGACCTTTGAGATTCTGCCGGCCAGTCCCTGAAGGCAGTAGTGGAGGAGAAACCGGTGCAGTCTGGGCCAGCTCTGGCCACACAGTTCCCGCTACGGAGGGACTCGTCTTCAAGAGTCGCATCCACCTTCTAGAAGCAGCAACCCTCAAGGGGAAATGTTATCATTTTGCTAATTACAATTAGCGATGTTTGATAATTACCACTACTAAGTATCTGTCTGGCTTCGCTGTGGAGCCAGTCCCAGCTCGAATCAGGAAGGTGGGGGCGGGTGGATCGCAGAAATAAATCTTAACAGAGACAGAGGAGGGGCTGGGTGCGGGGAGAGCGCCCAGAGACCGCCAGCCACCTCCTGGGCACTCACAGCGCTGCGGAGGCGAGCCGAGCGTTCCAACCAGCAGCGCGCGGGGAGACCGTTCTCAGATGCGCCAACGCCCGGCCTCTTCAGCCGGGACAGCAGAGGTGGCTGCGCCTGCAACGGCCTTTCCTAAGGCGGCAGCAGCCGCAGCAAAGCGGCGGGGCAAATCCCAGCCCCGGCCCCGCCCGTCCAACCCTTCTCGCTCCGGAGGCGACGCTTCTCGAGAGATTCGAGGGGCGGAGAGGGCAAACTCAAGCTTTTTGGGGCTCCCGACAGGTGTCTGAGGGAGAGGGCGGAGCCAGGAAGGAAGGATGAGGAGGGCGGGGCGGTGCTGCCCCTTTAAGAGGCGGTGGCCGCGCGGGGACCTTTTCTCTTTCCCCGGAAGGAAAGCGGAGTCCGGGCTGGGCGCGCAAGGTGGGGAGGTGCGGGGCTGGGCGTGGGGAAGGCGGGGCGCGCGCAGTGGGACCCCTCCCTCCCGGCCTCCCGGCCTCCCGGCCTCCCGGCGGTCGACTGATCTCCCCGTCCGGATCCGCCGCCCAGCCGGGATCGAAGGCGACAGCGCAGCCAAGGGGGCGCGGCCGGGACAAGCTAGGGGGCCGGTGACCCGACTGCGGGAGAGGCGATTGAATAGACCCGCGGACCTTGGAAGGGGATCGGAGAGCGCAGAGCCGGAGCAGACGCGAAACTGAGCGGGGCTGAGGGCGAGGAACGGATCCGCACTCGGAGGCGCAGCGGCGCTGCGGGCGCGCGTGGCCTCGGCAGCCAGGGAGCAGGTGAACAGGTCCTCGCTCCGCGCGCTCTCGTCCCGGCCGCTGCTCCGGCTAGCAGCCATGGGCCCTGGCGCCCGCCGCGCGCCCGGCGCCCCGCGCCCGCTGCTCTGCGCGCTCGCTTTGATGGTGGCGGCCGGCGGCCGCGTCGCCTCCGCCTTCAACCTGGACACCCGATTCCTTGTGGTAAAGGAGGCCAAGAACCCGAGCAGCCTCTTCGGCTACTCGGTCGCCCTCCACCGGCAGACCGAGCGGCAGCAACGCTACCTGTAAGTGGGGCTGGCGGGGGTGGGGCGGGACGGAGTGAGCGCGGCGGGGTGCGGTGCCGGAGCGGGGTCGCAGCCCACTGGACCCCCCGACCCTTGTGAGCCAGGATTCTGTGGAGCGGATTTCCGAGCAGCCCCCCGGACTGCCGAGCTTTGGCGGGAAGTGGAGGATTGGGCGTGGTGTGGGGGGCAGTCCTCACTGGCAAGTGCTGACCTGGCCAGAACCTGTCTAGACGCGGCCCCTCCACCCTTCAGATCTCTGCGAGCCGAAGTGTGGTCCCTGTTGCCTGAGCCCCCAGCCAGCGGGTGAACGGAGTGCCTAGCGCTGGCCTCTTCTCTCCAGGGCTGGGAGCTGGATAAACAAGATAAACACACCTAGTGCCCCTCCCCCTCCCGGGGAGAACCCACAGCACATGCATTTAAGCCCGCACCTCGCACTTAGTCTGCGGCCACGCGGGCCACGCCCTCTGCAGAGCCAGACGGGATAGCCTGCTCAACCGCCCGGCGGGCTGGTGCAGGGGGAGCGGGGAGCCGACGGCTGAGTCCGGCCGTGCGGCCATGCGGAGCTGTCCAGAAGCTCCTTCTGACCCCATGAGCGCAGGGGCGTGGATGAGAGAGAGGAGCTGTCCCCATTGGGACTGCGCCTCCCAGCCGCAGGGGCGCTCTCCCACCAGACATCATCCCCGCATTCCACAGATTCATGTTGAATCGCAGCCCTGAGTGTGTTTGTTTTGGTTTGAAGAGGGAAATGGTGTTTTTCTTCTGTTCTCCTTCCCTGACAGCTGGAGAAGGAGCTGGAAGGGCTCAGGGGAGGAGGGAAAGAGAGCATCCAGCTGCCTGCCCCTCCCGGCCGACTCCCTCCGTAGGGGACCCACACCCGGGGGCATGTCCAGGCTCCAGGGCTTTCTCTGCTGTGGGCTCAGAGTGTGCTGAGGTCGGCAGCTGGGGGCAGGGCCGGGGGAGGGGGAGAATGAGGCTGCCCAGGCTGGGACAGTGGTTAGGACAGGTCCTGCAAGCCGCTTTGGCCCCTACCGGCCAGGTGACCCGACAGGTGTCTGTCTTCCCCTGGCCTCTGACCCCACCGAGCTGGAAGAAACCTCTCCCAGCTCCGGCTGGGGCCTGCAGAAGCTTGAGGAAGTTGGGAATGGTCAAAGTCCAAACTGCCCCAGCCCTGGCCTCTGCCCCATCGGCCCAGCCCCTACCCAGCCTGCCTGCCCGGGTGCAGCCTCACCTCCATCTGGCTTCTGTGGAGGTGAGGGCCACCACACTCTTCCTGGCCTGACTCCTGCTGCTGTCTGGCTTCAGCAAACCCCGAACGACCATCGGGGCGATTCTCCGTGTCGGTGCTCTTCCTGCCCTGGCCCGCGAAAAAGATGTTCAGGCTGCTGGATAGGAGTTTGCAGGGTGATGAGCAGATCGGTCTGGGAAGGCAGCACACGCAGCGACTCCGAGGCTGCCCCTCCCCCCTTTACCATGTGACCTTGAGCAGCACACGTTCCTTCCCTGGGACAGTTTTTCCCAAAAAGGGTTTGGAGTTGGATCTCTGTCTCCTGCCCACCTCCGAGGGCCTGCAAGAGGCGACTTGGCATTGTGGAGGGCAAAGAGGCTCCCAAGTGCCACTGCCAGGGTCCGGTCGTGGGTCTGTCCCTGAGACTCTATTTCTCCTCTGAAGGGGAAAGGGGCTCGTTCTTTAGGGGCGCCAGTGGGGCTTTAATGGGACCATGTGTTTGAAATGCACTGCCCAGGTGGCCGTCTGGGCTCGCCATAAAGCGCTAGTTAAATACCTGCGCCCCTCATCAGATTGCCTCCATTCCATTCCCGGCACCAGAGGCCGATTCCAACTTTCCGTTAACGCAGACCCCGCGGGACAGCACTGGTGGCTCAAGTAGTTGGGTTCCTGCCATCCACATGGGAGACTTGGATTGAGTTCCTGGTTCCCAGCTTCAGCCCTCAAGCCATTAAGGGCATTTGGGGGAGTGAAATAGTGGATGGAAGCTCTCTCTCAAATAAATAAATTAATTAATTTAAATGATTTTTTTTATAAAGTACCTTACATATGCCCACTTCCCCCAGGTGCAGCTGCAGGCTCTGGTGCTGCAACCAGGACCTGGATGCACCCCCAGAACCCACGAGCTCCACCCGAGATGGCTGAGCTAAGGGCTTCTGCTTTTCTGCCTGGGCAGCTCGAGATGGCATTAGGCCTTCCAATTGCAAGAAGGTTAGAGCTCATGGACCTCCAAGAGGCAGGTGGTTCTAGAGAGAGTTTGGGGCCTCCCTGCATGGGCATCCTCAGTCTTTTTCCAGAAGTGGGTCTACCTCTAGGCTTACCTCCTTGGCTCACTGAATTCTGTACGCTGGCCCTGTGGGAGAGCCAAGGGGGCCAGCTGGGCTTGGCAGCAGCCAGCTGTGTAGCCAGATGTGAGCAGCTGCCTGGGTACACCGCGCCCGGGGGGGAACTAGCGAGCCAAGCTGTGGCCTCACGTTCTGTTGCTCTCAAAGTCCCTTTGGAAGAAGGAGAACAGGCTTGTGAGTCTGGGGTTCATAGAAGGTTTTTAGGAAATGAGGGATCTTTGAGAGTAGAGGCAGAATCCTGTGTGTTTTGTTCCTTGTCCTGGAGCGGGAAGAGGGGAGAGCACAGCTTTCCTGTTCTCAAATCCCCACCCCGGGGTAGGGGGACCCTCTCTGCTGCCCCATCGCCTTCCTTCCCCACCCACATCATCGGGGGTTCCCGCCAATGCACGACCCAGTCCCCCATCCCTGGAAAAGAGGAGCATGGGGGAGACCAGGGTACTTTGGCTTCTAATGGTGAGATGCATGCGGTCCCCCTGGAGGGAGGTGGCACCCGCCCTGTTGCTCCCTCCTGGAAGTCCTTGTGAGCCATGAGGGCAGGCTCTGAGCCTCTCTCCCTTTATCCTTTGCTGGAAATGAGGGCATCTGGAGGCCTGGCGCTCGTGGAAATGATGTCAGGCACAAGGTAGGCAGGAGCCCAGCTTACCTGCTGTGCTCTCCCGAAACAGGTTCCCCTGGGTGGGGCGGGTGCCTGGCAGCCTCCGAGGCTCGTGCCAGCAGAAATGGGCACAGCAGCTGTGGCTGCACGTGGCAGCTCCCTTCCCTCCGGTTCTCCCCAGCGACCAGTGACAGCCCCAGGGTCTTTGAAGTGGGCGGGCACCGAGGAAGGCCAGCCGCAAAGGCAGCAGCAGCAAAAGGGGCTTGCTTGGTCGCACAGGGCTAAGCCAGGGGGGAAGAGGATGTCCTTGCGGTAACCTCTTACCTGAGGTTAGATGACACCAAGAGTGCCCTGTGGTGGACAGGGATACTAAAGAGAGAGAGAAAGAAGAAGAAATGAAAAAATTAGTTTTTTTTCTTAACCTGAGCCTTGCCCACGGCCTCTTCTCTCATGCCTTCTCATTCTCTCACTGCCTCCAGCTGGTCGCTCTGGCTCTCGGGCTGAGTCACCAGTGGGGAGAGGGGGCTGGGTGGGCAGTGGAGGAGGAGCAGCGGGAGGATGGAGAGGGCTGCAGCTTCAGCTACCGCAGGAACTGCCTCTGGGGAGATGATTAATTTGGGCAACAGCGCTGGCACTGAGCTGGGATCCAGGATCTTGAGAACTGCCCATCCCCCTACCCTCTGGGGATCAGGGCTAGAGCAGGCCCCCCTCCCCTCCTGCTTCCTGGCCTGGGAGGGGAGCACGTGCCAAGAGCTGGCCTGAGTGCTGGGTCCCTGGCCTGGGAGGGGAGCACGTGCCTAGAGCTGGGTCCCTCTGGCCCCCTCTGAAACCTTCCCGGGAAGTTTTTTTTGGATGTTATGGATTTTTTTCTCTGCGCCTCACCCCACCCTGTGTTCCCCAGGGGACCTCCTTCTCTTTGGAATGAGCCAACCTGATGCCTGATCTCTCCTGGGTCCCATTCCTCAGCTTCTTTGATTCCATTGCTCATTACTTGACTCTTCCATTAGCTTTGAACTGCCCTGGAGGAGTGACCGGGCAGGGGTGAGCAATAGCTTTTCTGGAGCTTAGAGCTCAGGAGCCTCCCCAGGGGCCAGCAGGGGCTGTCTGCCTGGAGCCAGATGAGAGGGTGTGAGGAGGCAGTTGTTGGAAAGCCCCCGAGAGGTCATCTCCCCCACCCTCCTCCTGCCAGGGGCTCCCTGCTCCCTGACCCCAACCTGGTTGCATCTCTGGTCTTCCTTGCTCCATGAGCTCCATCTCTCCATCCAACCTCCCACCTTCTCCCTGGGCTGGGTGGACAGGTGCATTGGTGGCCTGGGAAGGGTTGGCTTTTAGACCCTGTGCTCTGGACAAGACCCAGCAGCAGGTGGCTAACAGAGGTGCTTATTTGCCTACATGTTCTATTTTCTTTTTTCTTAAGATTTATTTGGAAAGCAGAGTTTTACACACACACACACACACACACACACACACACACAGATATCTTCTGGCTGCTGGTTCACTCCCCAGATGGCCACAATGGCTGGAGCTGAGCTGATCAGAAACCAGGAGCCAGTAGCTTCCTCCAGGTCTCCCATGTGAGTACAGGGGCCCAAGCACTTGGGCCCTCTTCTACTGCTTTCCCAGGCCATAGCAGAGAGCTGGATTAGAAGAGGAGCAGCTGGGACTTGAGCCGGAGCCCATATGGGTGCCAGCACTGCAGGTGGCGGCTTTACCGCTACACCACAGCCCCGGCCACTGCACCATCTTCTGCTGCTTTCCGAGGTGCATTAGCAGGGAGCTGGATGGGAAGTGGAGCAACTGGGACTCAAACAGGCATCCTTATGGGATGCCGGTGTCACAGGCTGCGGCTTAACCTGCTGCCCCACGACACCGGCTGCTAGAAGTTATATTTTCATTTTCATGTCAGTAAGGACCCTTCTAGCCTCTGGATTCTGCAGCCCTGCCTGCACTCACCTGGCTGTGGCTGGAGGAAGCTGGACCTCTGCACGCCGCCTTCCCTCGTGCACGCGCAGGCCTCTGGCTGTAGACCCATTGGATCCCGGGCTGGGAGCCAAAGGGCCTTAAGGGGCCTTTGAGCGGGCCAAGCAGGAGCTAAAAATACTCCAAGGGGGGTGGGGGGCTCCCTGTGGAATCTCTGGGGAGGGTGGGGCGTGGGATATGGGGCTTGGATTAGGGCACTGGCCCCGTTCCATCCTCCCAGCAGCAGGCACAGAGCTGGCTGGGACTGGAGGGCGGAAGCAGGAGGGTGTAGGGGCCGAGGGGATTTATTTCGATCCAGTTGCCATCTTGCCCAGCTCTGCCTGCTCAGGGGGCTCAGGAGAGGGGTCCCTCAGCCTCCTCCCCCTGGGACAAGGGAGCTGAGAGGGCATGGAGATCCTGGTCCTCGTCCACCTGCCCGACAACCTGAGCAGGGCAGCGGTGGCCGCAGCAGCAGGGCCACACTTCCATTACACTGCATGGCAGGACTGCACCCTGGCTCCCCCTGGGCACCCCACCCACTGAGGCCTGCATTCCATCAAGGTCATCCTAGCCAGCCCCCAGCCTCCACCTCAGCCACTGCCTGGCACCCTTAGGCCCTTGAAATCCTGCAACCGAAGTCTGTTCTTTGTCCTCTGCTCCAGGCGAACCTGAACCTGGCAGGGCAGAGATCCTGGGTCCCAGGAGAGAGGCCTGGGGTCATGCTAGGCCAGTCCTGGTGCCACAGAAAGCAGAGCATTAGGGCCCACACTGGCTACGGCAGGAAGCCCAGTTTGCAGAATGAACCCCTCTATTCCTCCAGCGGCCCCAGAGTCAGCAGGACTGCTGCTGTCCCCATTTTACAGATCAGGCCGTTGAGGCTCAGTGAGAGAAAGGAAATTTCCCCTTGAGGCAGAACAGGCTCTAGAAGCAGAACCTTCGACTCCCAGGCAGGGACGTTCCCTTCTCACGGGCACGGCTTCCTTCTCTCATCTGTCAGGCACGCCGGGGAGCGGATGTCCATGGGTGGTCAGGCAGTGGACTCACCGAGGCACCCTCCCCAGCCCCGACAGAAGGTGACTAACTGGGCCTGGCTGCCCCTCTGGCCTCCCGCCAGCCCTCCTGCTTGGGGAGCTTGACCCCGCTCGCAGGAACACTTCCCCAGGGGCAGGTCTGCGCTGCAGATGTGAGGTGCAGGCAGCCATCCCCGCCCTTCCCAGCACCCCCCAGGCAGTGCATTCCTGGCTCCCAGTGGGCGGAGGCACCCCAGGCCCCGGCATGCCCAGGCCCTGCCCTACCCACTCCCTGCCGCCCTCACGCACAGGTCCCAGGCTGGGGCTGCAGCCGACACTGCTTGGCACTTCCTGCCTGGCAGGAGGCCCAGAGCCCAAGTTCTGAGCCGGGAGCCTCAGGGGAGACGGTGCGGCTGGGGCCAGTGGAGGGGCATCTGGGAGACGCCTGCCATCCGGAGGGCTGGGTCCTTTGGCTGGAGGAGGGGGTCCTGGCCAGCACTGGGAGGCTGCAGGGAACACGGATGCAGGGAGAAGAGAAACTGGTAGAATGGGCTCAATACCCCAACCAGGGGCACGCCAGACTCCATCCAGATGGCCTGGGGTGGGCTCAGAAATCTGCCTGTTTCACAAACATCCAGGCCCTTCTGAGGCCAGCAGACCACAGCCTGTCCCCTGAGGCTGATCCCTGCCTCTCTCTGCTCCAGTCACCCCTCTGGCATGGGATGGCCTGTTTCATCCATGTCCCTCAAGATAGGTTCTGGGACAAGCTGATAGTTCTTGTGCCCTCCATGCCCACCCCCTTGGAACACTGCCCCCCGGGGCCACGTTGTGCAAAGTGTCAGGTGCCCAGTCCAGCCCCATCCCTTGTGTGCCTGTTTCTAGGTGACAGTAAGGAGGTTGGGCATCGCCTGGGTGCCTTAAGGGCCCAGGCCTCCTGGATCTAAGTCCTCCCATGGCCTCCAGAGGCAGAGTCCTGGCTTCCAGCAGCCCTCCCACCCCCACACAAATCCTCCCTGCTGGCCCCTCTGGGATTTGAACCCAGTGCCAGGGTTCCTCCAGCCTCCTCCGAAGCTAGTGGGTCGGGGAACATCCCACTAACTTGTGGGCTGTGTATAAGGCCCGCATAATCATTTGTCCTGGTCCTGCTAAGGCCACCACAGGCGGGACTCGCAATTCAATACATCTTCAGCAGGCTCATTTTTTTTTATTTATTTATTTTTTATTTTTTGACAGGCAGAGTGGACAGTGAGAGAGACAGAGAGAAAGGTCTTCCTTTTGCCGTTGGTTCACCCTCCAATGGCTGCTGCGGCCGGCGCGCTGGGGCCGGCGCACCGCGCTGATCCGAAGGCAGGAGCCAGGTGCTTCTCCTGGTCTCCCATGGGGTGCAGGGCCCAGGCACTTGGGCCATCCTCCACTGCACTCCCTGGCCACAGCAGAGAGCTGGCCTGGAAGAGGGGCAACCGGGACAGAATCCGGCGCCCCGACCGGGACTAGAACCCGGTGTGCCGGCGCCGCAAGGCAGAGGATTAACCTAGTGAGCCGCGGCGCCGGCCAACAGGCTCATTCTTAAGTTGTTCATTTTTTGTGGTCTGCAAAGGATGCTATAAAGAACCAAATGGCCCCAGGCAGAAAAAAGGTTCCCCAGCCCCGGCAAGGGGTTCCTTCCAAACCCCGATGGGACTAGGCCCCTCCCCTGCCTCACACCCCTGGGGGGCTCCCTCCAGGCCCTCTCCCCACCCCTCGTGCCCCACCCGGATGTTGCTGGGCCACAACTGTCCCGAGGACTTTCCAGAGCTGTTCATCACACAGCGTGCTCATGCCTCCCGGCCCACGCACATGCCGTACCTTGTCTCAAGCACCCTCCCGCCCCTCCTTCACCTGTGACCCTGGCCAGCGTCCTGCGGCCTCCCTGACTGCCCGGCTCCTGCTGAATCCAGGTGGCCCTCCTGCATGAGGCTGTGCCAGAGCCTGTTCCCCCCGACTCCTGGCGCTCCTGGAGGCAGGCACTGGGTCCCATCACCTCCCGGCCCCCAGACCCCGGCACACAGCTGATGTGCAGTAACTGCCTATCAAAGAGCAAGCTGTTCCAGGCGGGAGTCTGAGCCGGGGCCCACCTGCCTCCCCGCCTCCAGGCTTCTGGCCGGTGCGCCCCAGGACCTTGCTGCACCCGATGGCTACACCAACCGGACCGGTGCTGTGTACCTGTGCCCACTCACTGCCTCCAAGAACGACTGTGAACGGATGGACATCGTGGAGAAAAGTGAGGGGAAGGGGTGGGCTAGCCAGGTCGGGAGCCTGGCAGAGGGGCAGCTAGAATGTTCTGGAGCCACTGGTGCAGTTCTGGTCCCTTTGTGTCCAGTTTGGGGCCGTGGAGGAGCAGCACCACATGGGATTGGTGGGGCTCAGAATAATGTGGGGGGGGGGGCTGCCCTGCTGGGGTGGAGGGTCCCAAAGGGACCAAGCCACGCCTAATGGAGGCTCTGGGTCCTGGAGAATGGATGGAGGGGCCATGGCTCACATGCTGTCCCATGCCCACAGGTGACCCTGCCCATCACATTATTGAGGACATGTGGCTCGGGGTGACCGTGGCCAGCCAGGGCCCTGCAGGCAGAGTCCTGGTAAGTGGGCACTCAGTGTCGGCCCCTCCCAGTCCTTCACCTCCCAGGGACTGGGGAGAGGTTCAAGGGCAGCCCAGGCATTCTCTGTGCGTGCGTATGCGGGGGCCCTTGCAAGATGTCCCTCTATGTGGCTGGGTGTCCCTACAGGTGGACGGGTCCCCCACTTCCTGTGCTCCTGCCGAGGGAGCGTGTGACACAGGGCCAGCCGGGCCACCTCGGTCTTGGCTGAATCACCCACTTCGTCCCTGCACCCACTGGGGTGCTCGTCCTTTATGGGAACCCCAGGGAGTTGTGAGAGGGACGAAAGGGCAGAGAGGGCCCCGGGCGGCTGGCACTGGCTGCTGTGCCTTCCTGGGAGATTGGCTGCCGGAAGAGCCAGAGCCCTGCTGACCCCAGCTCGCCCCGGGGCCCCTCCCTGCTCTCAGTTGTCACCTCCTGCCTGCATTCTTCCGTGCCGGTCCCTGGGCTCTCAATATCTGAGTCTTAGGAAGACAGGGTTTTTTTCCCCCCTCTATTGTTTAGATTGATGTAAAATTTACATCTGGTGAAATGGATAGATTCTTAAGTTTCAATGAATTTTTCACAAATGTAGGTACCTGTGTAACTGACACCCACAAAAGATAGAACAAATCGACATCATTCCAGAACATTCCCCGTGCCCCCTTCCCGTCAGTCACCACCCCCATAGCCATGGCTGCTATGGTTTCTGTCCCCTTTGAACATCGTTCTGAGCTCTGGGTTTGCATCAGTTCACCAAAACCCCTCTTCAGGAGTCCATCGAAAGCAATTCCAGACTTGGCCCTGTCGTGGTGGTGCGTTCAGCCCCCCCATCCGCCCACTCATCCACCAGCTGTTCAGTGAGCAGCTACTGTGCGCTGAGCACTGTGTGAGCCCCAGGAAGGTGGCGGTGACTCAGGCCGGGCTCTGGCGCTGAGCCGCGGGGCTCGCAGCTGGAAGGGGACACAAAGAGCAAGTAAACAAGAAACAGGTCTATTTCTGGCACTCGTCTGGCCCCAGGCTGTTTTCAGACACCTTATTCTGATCCATTGATTTGCGCAGTTTTACACCCGGGCGCTGAGCACTGAAGAGTGTGGATCTGAGAGTGTGGATCGATTCCCACCTTTGCTGGCCAGCACAGCCGAGGGGCTTGGGAGCAAAGACTTCAGAGCCACACGGCCTTGGCTGGAATGGCCTCTGCCTCTCTCTCTCTAGATGTGGGATTTGGGGCAGGTTACTGAGCTCCCTGTGCCTCAGTCTCTTGATCTGTAAGATGGGAGAAACAATTGCCTGTACCCCACAGGGTGGTTAGCAGGCTTAAAGGAGTCAGTCCGTGCATGGGAGGAGCTTAGAATTGTGTCTGGCACATAGTAGGTGCGCAGTAAGTCTTGGCTGCAGCCACTGTTGTTGTTTCCTCTCAGTAAGAGGACAGGGTCATCTGGCGTCAGCGCAGAAGCAAGTGCCTTGATCGCTCAGTCAATAGCCTCTTTTAGATTCAAGAACCTGAGCCTCATATTCCCTCATCCTGTCCCCTTTTCCCTTTGCCAAGGTCTCTAAGCCACGCTCAGATCCGTACCTTCCGGCTTCCCAAAAAGTGTAGCTGCCCTTCAGAGCAATTTCTGAATTCTGGAAAGCAGATGCTGGTTTCCATGTCACTGTGGGAAGGCAGAGAAGCCAGCCTCCTTCCGCTCTGCTCTGCAGTGAGAGGGTAACGGGGCTAAGGGGACCCCTGCGTCTGCGCTCCTGGCACAGTCTCACTGTGTTGGGGTTGGTGTCCCCAGGTCTGCGCCCACCGCTACACTCAGGTGCTGTGGTCAGGGTCGGAGGACCAGCGGCGCATGGTGGGCAAGTGCTATGTGCGCGGCAACGACCTTGAACTGGACCCCAATGATGACTGGCAGACTTACCACAACGAGATGTGCAACAGCAACACCGACTACCTGGAGACCGGCATGTGCCAGCTGGGCACCAGCGGCGGCTTCACCCAGAACACTGTGTACTTCGGGGCCCCGGGGGCCTACAACTGGAAAGGTGGGGGCTGTGGGGGAGGGGAAGGGGGCAGAGACCACTCACCCTGTTAGCCTCTGGGATAGCAACTCAGACCATCCACAGTAGGGGATGGGAGAGATGGAACGCGGGCGCCAATCTCTCCACAACACCGTGACCTTGACTGCTGGAAAGCACTGAAGTGTGCCAGGGATGTTCACCCTCTGACCTTATTCATCTTAAAACACCTTGGCAAGGCCGGCGCCGTGGCTCACTAGGCTAATCCTCCGCCTTGCGGCGCCGGCACACCGGGTTCTAGTCCCGGTCGGGGCGCCGGATTCTGTCCCGGTTGCCCCTCTTCCAGGCCAGCTCTCTGCTGTGGCCAGGGAGTGCAGTGGAGGATGGCCCAAGTGCTTGGGCCCTGCACCCCATGGGAGACCAGGAAAAGCACCTGGCTCCTGGCTCCTGCCATCGGATCAGCGCGGTGCGCCGGCCGCAGCGCGCTGGCCGCGGCGGCCATTGGAGGGTGAACCAACGGCAAAGGAAGACCTTTCTCTCTGTCTCTCTCTCACTGTCCACTCTGCCTGTCAAAAAAAAAAAAAAAAACAAAACAAAAAAAAAAAACAAAAAAAAAAACAAAAAAAAAACACCTTGGCAAAGCACGGGCTACACCCATTTTCCAGAAACAGAAACCAAACCTGGAGCGGTAAAGCAAGCTGCTCAAGGCCAATAGTAAGTTAAGAGAGGTGACTTGGAATGGGCACAAAGGGCCAGTTGACTCCAGATGCACCAGAGGGAACTGTACTTAAAGCCTGCGGCGCGGGACAGAGCCGCTGGGCGGTACAGGAGGTGCTCCTCCCCTCCTCCCATTCTCCAGTGGGAACAGGACCCTGTGGCTCCTTCCAGATTTGTTTTAGGGTCTGTAGGTACTCGAAAAAACAAAGCAAACCACAAACACAATCACAGTTAGAATTCTCTTCCGCTGCCCTCTCTTTTCACTTACCGAAGGCGGTGGGCGCTGTTCATGTCAGCACACACAGGACCTCGCTTCCAGGAACTGCAGAGTGTTTCCTTGCATCAAGACCCACACTTGGTGCTGGCGTTTGTGGCACCGAGGTTAAGGCCCCACTTGGGATGCTGGCATTTCATATGGGGGCACCAATTTGAGTCCCGGCTGCTCTATTTCCGACCCAGCTCCCTCTTAATGCACCTGTGAAGGTATCAGATGATGACGCAAGTGCTTGGGCCCCTGCCACCTTTGTGGGAGACCTGGATGAAGCTCCTGGCTCTTAGCTCTGGCCTCACCCACCCTGACCATTGTAGCTGTTTGGGGAGTAAACCAGTAGATGGATGTGTTCTCTCGCTCTCTCTCTCCCTCCCTCCCTCCCTTCCCCTCTCCCCCCGCCCTATGTCATTCTGCCTTTCAAATAAATAAACAAATCTTCAAAAAGTAGAATATTTTAAAAAAAAGAGCCAAGCCTTTGCCGCCACAGCACCCCCAGTTCCCCCATCTCTCTGCCTCTCCCCATCACACCCCTGTGCAACCTCCTTGTTGCAGACTGAGCAGGCACAGAGAGCCCTGAGTCCTCTCCTGATACACAGGTAGTCCTAGTTCTGAGCTCCCTGGCGGCTGGGGCTCTGCCCCCTCCCTGACCCTGCCTCCCACCTGCTGCTGGTCTTTTTGGACCTTGGCAGTGTTGTAGGCACTCTGCAGCAGCAGCCCTGCAGGCAGAGCCAGGTAGGCAGCCGAGCCTGGGGAGGCGGGACCAGAAGGAGATGAAAGTGTGGAGTCTGAGGCCAGCGTCTAGAGATGTCATCCGGTATCTAATAATATCCAGGAGCCTGGATGCCAGCAGCGATGGCCCTGCAACCAGCCCCTGAGGGGACCATGAGCAAGCCAGTTTCCTTCTTGGAGCCTCACTTTTCTTAGCCACAGAATGGGCTTTTATCATTCTACCTGATAGACTTGCTAAATAGAAGGGAGCTGGCATCTAGCCTGCAGATGAAGCAGCTAGTTAAGCTGCCCGGGACTCTTTTCGGAGTCCCTGGGGTCGCACCCTGCCCCAGTCCCCCAATGCAGACCCCGGGAAGCAGCACTGATGGCTCAAGTACTTGGTTCCTTCCTGCCACCTACCTGGGAGAGCTGGATGGCATTCCCAGCTCCTGGCTTCAGCCTCTCGACGTGGAGGGCATTTGTGGAGTGGATCAAAGGATGGGAGCTCGCTCTCTACTCCTCAAATAAATAAATAAATAAATAATTTCCTTAAAGTTAAAAAATAATAAAGAGGAAGAGATTAACAAAGGGCAAAGTGCTCACGACTCAAAGGGATTTTATTATCCTTATCTCGACTGCGGGTTTGGGGGGCAGACAAGCTGCAGGAAAGGGGTGGTGACTGATGCGCCCCCTCTCCCTCCCCATATCCCTGTGAAGGAAACAGCTACATGATCCAGCGGAAGGACTGGGATTTATCTGAGTACAGTTACAAGGACCCAGAGGACAAAGGAAACTTCTATATTGGTGAGTCCATTGTGGGGCCCATTTAGTGATGGGGGCGGCCCAGTCCCTGGCACACGGGCGCACTTGCTTTCAGTGTCTGGTGGAAGAGTGAGGTTAGCATGCAGTGGGGCCAGTGACATTTAGTTCAGTTAACACACACTTGGTGACTACTACTACTGACTATGCCAGGCCCTCTTCCAAACTCCCAAATGCAAAGTTGCTACCTTCCCAGAACTCACAGTGTGCAGCAGGACTGGGGACTGGGAGGGAGTGTGGCTACTGGACATCCAGGGCCCACTTTCTTGCATCACCTGGAATAGCAGAATAAAAAATAATAGGGGGTGAGGTGGGCTTTGGGGCTGGGTCAAGAGTAGCAGGGGACAAACTTTTCTGGGGACCTGGATTGATCATCTTTCTCCCTACCCCAGGGTACACAGTGCAGGTGGGCAGTGCCATCCTGCACCCCACGGACATCACCATTGTGACAGGTGCCCCGCGGCACCGACACATGGGCGCTGTCTTCTTGCTGAGCCAGGAGGCAGGCGGAGACCTGCGGAGGAGGCAGGTGCTGGAGGGCACGCAGGTGGGCGCCTACTTTGGCAGTGCCATTGCCCTGGCAGACCTGAACAACGATGGGTGAGAATCTAAGGACATCCCCTGGGGCCAGGGAGAGAGGTGGGGGAGCACAGGCTTGCCCAAGCCAGCTCAGGGAAGTGGAGGTTTTGCATTTGTGCGTTTGTTTGTGTATGTGCTGTTTGTTGAGATTTGTGATCTGACTTCATGGGAGTCTGGGTATTTGCATGTCATTTGCATGACACCTGCACTTGTTTGTCTGTGCCTGCCATTAGTACCCAGGGCTCCAGGGGATGGGGGCTGTTTGGGGGTGATCTGTGCCTGTATAGCTTCTTCATGACATGTGTGTCCCACCTGGGGGGTCATTTGTCATTGCCATGTTCTCATGACCTATGGCCAGGGGTGCCGCTTGCACTGCCTGGCACCTTAAGACAATCGTGCCTGTTGAACAGGAATTATGCTGCCTGCTGGCGGCCAACCTCACATGCCTGTTCCTCCCCCTCTCCTGCGCAGGTGGCAGGACCTCTTGGTGGGTGCTCCCTACTACTTCGAGCGTAAGGAAGAGATAGGGGGCGCCGTCTACGTCTTCATGAACCAGGCGGGCACTTCCTTCCCTGCCCACCCCTCCCTTCTTCTTCACGGCCCCAGTCGCTCTGCCTTTGGCTTCTCCGTGGCCAGCATTGGTGACATCAACCAGGATGGATTCCAGGGTAGGAGCCAGCACCCCTCCCCCAGTCTCCCCACTGACCCAGTGCCAGCTGCATCCCAAGCTTGACAGGGCCCACAGAGGAGACGGGATGGGGCCCAACCTGTGGAGCTCAGAGTGAGATACTGGTAGGGAGAGCAGGAGGAGCAGCAGAGGGGAGCCAGTAGACCTCCTGGAGGAGGGGGTATGCGGCTGGTCAGTGGTGACTGGGCTGAGTTCACACTGGAGAAGAGTTGGAGGGACAGAGGGATAGGAGAGCTGGCTGCCTTGAAGTGCTCATTTTGAAGGGGGTTGTGAGACGGTTGGGGGTCGGCAGCAAGGCTGGGGGCAGCCCAAGAATGTAGTGTAGAAGGAGCAGATGATTTGGGCTGAGATGGGTGGGAGCTGTTGGTAATAGGGGTCATCTTTAGTGCTGTGCGGGACCTGGGGACCAATCAATCAAAATGGGGTGTCAGGGAGAAATCACTGGGTTGAGCCTAGTTGCTATAGAAAGGTGGAGTTATGGAGAGAGAGAGAGAGAGAATCTTCCATCCACTGTTCACTCCCTAAATGGCCACAACAACCCAGGCTGGGCCAGGCTGAAGCCAGGAACCAGAAGCTTCTCCCAGGTCTCCCATGTGGATGCAGGAGCCCAAGCACTTGGGCACCTTCTGCTGCTTTCCCAGGTGCATTAGCAGAGCTCACTGGCACTCAGACACAGCACAACAGTGTCACAGATGGCAGCCTAATCCACTGTGCCACAAAGCCGGCCCTTAGACTTTTAAGTGTTGACACTTTAAGTCCACTAAGTGTTCCGATTTTAATCCCCACCCTGGTGTCAGACAGAGGTGTGCTTCAATATCCTCCTCTGGACTCATTGTATGACTGGGTTTTCTGGGTCTGTTTCCTCATCTACAAAGTGGGGACGAAATACACACCCTGCAGCAGTCTGGTGGGAGTTAAATGAGCTGAATCTCGACAGCTTCCTGGCAGAGTCCCCGGTGACACACTCCTTCTGACCCTGCCGGAAGGTATCATTAGAAGAGGTCAGGGTGTTTGGCATGCCCACATCCTATGTCAAAGCGCCTGGGTTCCAGTCCCAGCTCCATTTCTGATTCCAACTTCCTGGTAATGCACACCCTGGGAGGCAGCAGGTGATGACTTAGGCACTTGGATCCCTGCCACCTGTGCGGGAGACACAGATCGAGTTCCTGGCTTCTGGCTTCTGCCTGGCCTGGCGCCATCTGTTGGGCATTTAGGGAGTGAACCAGCGGATGGAAGATCTCTTGTCTGTCTCTGTCTCTCTGCCTTTCAAATGAATGAGTAAATAAAAGTTTAAAGGCGGGGTGTCTGGAGGTGGAAGGCGTTGTAATAAGGGGGAAAGCACTTTTTTTTTTAAGTGCTGGGCTGTTCAGAGCACTGCCTGGCAGGGTGAGGTTAGCACCATGCCAGGCTCTGTGGCCTGAAGGACAGGCAGGCAGCTGCGGGGCCTGGAGGGCCTGGGTGACCCCCTCCTCCCCTCTTTCCCAGACATTGCTGTGGGAGCCCCATTCGAGGGCTTGGGCAAAGTGTACATCTACCACAGCAGCTCCGGGGGGCTCCTCCAACAGCCCCAGCAGGTATGGATGGACGGGGATGCACCTGCTGCCCCCGCCGGCTGAGGTGGGCCTTCCCCCCTTTCCCTCACTCACCCCTTCCTTGCTGCCCTGAGCCTTACTCCCTAGAACCTCTCCCCACCACTTCCCCCTGCTCCCAGGTAATCCATGGAGAGAACCTGGGACTGCCCGGCTTGTCCACCTTTGGCTACTCCCTGAGCGGGCAGATGGACGTGGACGAGAACTTCTACCCAGACCTGCTAGTGGGGAGCCTGTCGGACCGCATCGTGCTGCTGCGGTGAGCCAGGGGACAGTGGGCGGGCTCCTTGCTCTCCTTTGTCCCCGTGTGTGTGGAGGTCTGCACCTGTCCATTGTCAGCACCAGGCTCTTGGAAGCCTGCATCTTGGCCTTGGCCTGGGGCAAGCGGGAAGCACTGATCTCTGGTCCTGATGTCTGCGCAGGGCCCGGCCTGTCATCAACATCCTCCACCGGACCTTGGTAGCCAGGCCAGCGGTGTTGGACCCGGCGCTCTGCACAGCCACCTCCTGGTGAGCATCTCAGGCCCGCTGTGCCCACCACCCCCCTCGCGTGTGGCAGCGCAGGAAGGGGCCCAGTTTCCAATCCCTCCCTGGCAACTCCTGACAACCTACCTTTGGAGGTGTGATTCTGAGGTCAGCGAGGCTAGCCCTCCCCACAAAGCAAACTTCCTCGTGGGGAATGGTGCACAGTGGTTGGAGAGGGACTGCCTGGTTCAAATCCCAGCTCAGCGGTTGCAGGGACAGGGCTGGGCTCTGGGGAGTGAGGTCCCAGAGGAAGAGAGAAGAGGGGTGCACTTAGGTGGACGGATGTGGGGAAGGAGGGAGAGTCACCTTGTGCAAATTATCGATCTCTCTGGGTCTCGGATTTCTTGCCTGTAAAACAGAGTTCATAACTAATTCACAGGGCTGTAGTAATAATTAAAAGAGATTATCTACCAAAAGTCCTTAGCACAGCGCCCTGTACACCCTACGTGCTCAAAGAACATGAGTTGCTCAGAAAGTGAGGACACTGATGGCCGTGACCCCCGGTCTTTGTGTAAATGAGGACATGGGGTGGAAGGCAAAGGGGGGCAGGGCAGAGAAGCAGGGGGTGGGGCATAGTAGGAGACCTGGGTTCAAGACTGGTTGAGGCTACCAACCTCCTGACAACTCCAGACGGGTCTCTCTGTCCCCCCCGAGCCTCGGTTTCCCCTTTGGTGGCCTCTAACCTGTTTCTCATGGCCGTAGTGGAAATGGCATGGATGGGGCCAGGGACACTGCAAATCAGCTTTGTGGACTCCTCAGTTTTGTCCTTGCCTGTCCCCAGAAGGGCACTGGTTTCCCTTTGTTCAGTACAGGGCGGAGAGCCAGGACTGGGTATCTGTGTCCTGGGGCTACTGGGCCCTCCTGTAACCGCCCCCTCCCCACCCCCAGTGTGCAGGTGGAGCTGTGCTTTGCTTACAACCAGAGTGCTGGGAACCCCGACTACAGGCGGAACATCAGTGAGTGCAGGGGCGCGGGCGCGGGGTCGCGCCTCCCGCTGGCCGCCGGCTGACCGCCCTGTCTGCCTGCAGCCCTGGCCTACACGCTGGAGGCCGACCGGGACCGCCGCCCGCCACGGCTTCGCTTTGCGCGCAGCCAGTCAGCTGTCCTCCACGGCTCCTTCTCCATGCCCGACACGCGCTGCCAGACGCTGGAGCTGCTCCTGATGGTGAGAGGAGCAGCCTGGGAGAAGGCAGTCTGTAGGGGCACAGCACCCAGCTCGAGATAGAGGGGAGGTACCGAGCCTGGGGGTGAGCAGGACAACAAAGGTCTTAGCGCCTCTGAGCATAGCTGAGGGACCTCTTAGCTCAGCTCTGGGAGAAGGGGCAAGCTCCGTCCCTCTCTGGGACATCAGGGCGGACCGGAAGAGCCCAGCCCCCCTTAGAGGGACCGCTGGGGAAGAGTCCCGTCTCCTCACTGCGGAGTGGCGTCAAGACGGTGTAGTCTCAACTTGACGATCAGTCCAGACAGGCCTCCGGCCGAACTGGGGGGCTGTCAGGATGTAGGGGTCCCCGGCGCCTCCCTGGGGCTCGGGCTGGTGTGAGGATTCCACTGGGGCTTAGCTCGCCCTCCCTCCCCAGGACAACGTCCGCGACAAACTCCGCCCCATCGTTATCTCCATGAACTACTCGTTACCCCTGCGGATGCCGGAGCGCCCACGCCTGGGGCTGCGGTCCCTGGACGCCTACCCGGTCCTCAACCAGGCGCAGACTCTGGAGAACCACACGGAGGTGAGCGGGGTCCGGGCCCGGGCGGGGGCCGCTGCGTGTGTGTGGGTGTGGGTGTGTGTGGGGGGGGTGCTCCCGCTCACGCCCCCGGCCACCCCCAGGTCCAGTTCCAGAAGGAGTGCGGGCCGGATAACAAGTGCGACAGCAACTTGCAGATGCGGGCGGCCTTCGTTTCCGAGCAGGGGATGCCGATGAGCAGGTGGGCTCCGGGCCGCGCTGATTAGTCAAGGGATGGCGGGGCTTCATTGGCTGGCAGGATTTGGGGGCGGGGCCTCGCCGGCTAAGGGAGGAACCTCATAGAGAGGCCAACTTGAAATAGAGGGGCGTTTTTTGACCGATAGGATGACCAGAAAGGTGGCTTTCTCCTAAAGGTAGGGCCTGGCTGTCCGTCCCAGGGGGTTTTCCTCCCCAGTACACCCGAGGGGCGAGGGCTAGCGCTCCGGGGCAGGGCGGAGGCGGGGCTTTCGGCTGAGGCCGGGGCTCCTCCCCTCAGGCTCCAGTACAGCAGGGACGTCCGCAGACTGCTCCTGAGCATCAACGTGACCAATGCCCCGAGCCGGGAGCGGGCCGGAGAGGACGCCCACGAGGCGCTGCTCACGCTGGAGGTGCCGCCCGCCCTGCTGCTGTCTTCAGTGCGCCCGGTGAGTGCCCGCTGGCCGGCTCACCGCCCACGCCGCGGTGCTCCGCATTTGCACCCCACTACGCACGCCATCTGCAGGTCATCCTTTGCCGCGTGCCGCCCTGCTCTGGGCTGGGCCTCGTTGCTCGCCTGCAGCTTCTCTGCTGCCTGGCGACCTCGGTTCTACTTCTCTGCCCTGTCTAGGGCTTTTGACCCTGCACCCAGAGGGGACCGAGGACAGGGCCTGCCGGACCCCACCCTGAACCCACTCCTCTTCTTTCCTCAGGCGGGGACCTGCCAGGCTAATGAGACCATCTTGTGCGAGCTGGGGAACCCCTTCAAGCGGAACCAGAGGGTGAGCCCCGGCCACGCCCTCCCAGTCTAGGTGGCTCCCAGGCTGCTCCTTCCACCAGCTCGTGTCCTTGTTTGTGCATACCTGCTTTGCAGGCTTCCTTGAAGCAAAGAGCCAGAGCCAGAGCCAGAGCCCTAGGGTGGGGGCAGGAAAAGGCCCAGAGTCTGAGAAAATAATGGGGCCGTGGCGGCGGCCGTGGGGGGGGGGGGTACATGCACACAGCTACAACAGGCAGAGGGGAGGAAGCACCTACCCTATCGTGCCAGCTTTTGTGTGATGTACTTCTCACGACTCCTGAGGCCCAGATGCCATCTTACATTTGACCCTGTGACAGATGGAGCTGCTCATCGCCTTCGAAGTCATCGGGGTGACCCTGCACACACGGGACCTCCAGGTGCAGCTGCAGCTCTCCACGTGAGTGGCCTCAAGGAGCCAGGCCGGGCTCGGGGGCGCGGGGTCCTGGGTCTCCTTCCGACCTCCCATGTCCCCTCCCCAGGTCGAGTCACCAGGACAACCTGCGGCCCGCGACCCTCAGTCTGCTGGTAGACTACACACTCCAGGCCTCGCTCAGCATGTGGGTACTGCTCCCTCCACTGCAGACCCAGACTGCGGGCCCGAGCTGGGGTCTCCTTGTCCCTAGGGTGTCCCCTCAGCTCCTCTGACCCTCCTCCTGGCCAGGTATCCTCAGGCTCCCACTCCTCCAGGTCATGCCCCCCAGGGTCACCAGGGTGATTGCTGTGACACCGCTGTAAAGCAGGGGGAGCGGAGGCACCCACCACCCTGGGCCTAAGGTGTTGGCCTCTCCCATTTCCTGAGAGCTCACTGCTAAGCACCTGTGTCCATCACCTCACTGTCTTCTCACGTCTGCCCTGTGATGCGTTAGCTGCTGTTAACTCCAGGGAAACCCTGACTCGGAAAAGCTCAGTTACTTGCTTGGGGCCACACGGCTGGTAGAGGCGTGGCTAGGGTTTGTATTCAGGTGTACCTGATGTCAGAGGGGTGGCAGTGAACCAGGCTCGGCACCCACCCCATCTGCCAGTGCCCAGCCTCCTGTGCCCAGCGACTGTAGCATCTTTCCTACCCTCAGGATGAATCACCGGCTACAAAGCTTCTTTGGGGGGACAGTGATGGGGGAGGCTGGCATGAAAACTGCGGAAGATGTGGGAAGTCCCCTCAAGTATGAATTCCAGGTACGGGGGCCTGTGGAGTCCTGGCCTGGGGGCTCCTGGATGGGAGAGGGGTCTGTTCTGAGCCTGGAGCCTGAGGCTGGGAAGGTTGGGGGCTTGGGGAGATGGAAGTGGCTTCCCAGGAGATAGTGACCGTGACACCTCTCGTCCCAACAGGTGGGCCCAATGGGAGAGGGGCTGGCGTCCCTGGGGACCCTCATCCTGGGTCTGGAGTGGCCCTATGAAGTCACCAATGGCAAATGGCTGCTGTACCCCACTGAGATCACCATCCATGGCAATGGGTCTTGGCCCTGCCAGCCACCTGGAGACCTCATAAACCCACTCAACCTCACTCTTTCCGTAAGTTCACCATCAGGGTCTTCCATTTGCAGCTCATTCGCAGGCTGCAGGACGAAGGCCAGTGTTTCCCCTCCGTCCCCTCATAACCTGCCCTGGGAGGCTGCCGGTCCCCTCTGTCTTCTCCCCTGCTCCCAAACTTCCCTCTGCCTTCCCAGCAAATCTCCTCTTGCCCCTTCAGGACCCTGGGGACAGACCACCCTCTCCGCAGCGCAGACGGCGACAGCTGGACCCGGGGGGAGATCAGGGACCCCCGCCCATCACTCTGGCTGCTGCCAAAAAAGCCAAGTCAGAGACTCTGCTGGTGAGAGGATTGCACCCACCCTGTCCCAGGGTGCAGGGGTAGTGAGGGACATGCAAAGCAAAGCAGAGTGGGACCCCTCTTGAGGAGAGCCCGATCTGATGAGGCGCCACGGCCCCAGCCCTCAGGAGCCTCCAGATGGAGGGTAGATGTAGCTGCAGTCCTTAGAGGGTGCCCCACTCTGATGTGGGGGAGGGTCCAGTACAGTCTCCTCCCAAAGGAGAAGACCCTGGCTCTCTCCCAGGGACCCTGGAGGCGGATGGGTGCTCAAAGCCTTGAACTTTAGGGCGGGAGAGTGGAGAGGGGCAGGAGGATGTGTGGGCTGGGAAGGGAGGAGGAACAGGCTTGGGTGGGCTGGCGGAAGCCTGGCAGGGTGGAAGGGAGGGAGCTGGCATGAGCAGAGGCTCAGGGTGGTGGTGGGGGCTAGGGAAGGGGTGCCAGGGCCGCGGGGACCAGATTTCATGCTCTCCGTGTTCCTGGCCTGATATGAGCTTGGCCTGAAGACTGTATAAACATGTAAGTGGCGGGGATGGCAGGTCAGGGGAGCGTGCACAGTGACAGGATGACATGAGACCCCTTCCGGTCACCCAGGGGTGGGATGAGCCCAGGAGGGGTGGAAGGTGAGGAGAGAAGCACAGGCGCCTGAGACCCACACTGTGTCATGTCTTGTGTTGCCCACCTGCTCACCTCAGACCTGTGCCAATGGCCGTGCCCGCTGTGTGTGGCTGGAGTGCCCCATTCCTGATGCCCCCACTGTCACCAACGTGACCGTGAAAGCACGGGTGTGGAACAGCACGTTCATTGAGGTTAGTGCCCCGGGCTGGGTGTCCCCACTGCTACCTGGCCAGATGGGGAGGCCAACAGGGAAGGGTGGGAGTGAGGCCAGGGTCACAGCAAGGCACCGTGCGTGCGTGCATGTGTGGCGCAGCATCGATTCCACAGCTGCGTGGCTGGGACTGTCGCTGTGTCAGTGTTAGGTTTGCGCATCTGCCTGAGGACACATACGTGATGCTTATCTCCAGCCAAGGTAACTTTCTCCCACGTGTCCATTTTTCCGCCTCGCGTCTATTACTCTCGGTCTCAGGGCCTTTGCCCATGCCACTGCTGCCCCTGGAATGCCAGTTTCCTCTGTGCTGTCTCTGTATGGACCTGTTATCAGCACTCGGGGTCTCCAACAGCTCATTTACCACCTGTGAGACCTTTTATGACATTGCCAGCTGAAAATGACCCCCTGCCTTGGACATGCACACAATGCTCTCATAAGTGCCACTTCCAAGATATGCCACTTGTCACATGGTCCTGCCAATGACTCGGCCAGCCCTCCCCGTGCCACCTAGACCAAATGTCTTGTCTGTGAACGATCTGTTTAGCTTCGTGGGCATATGGTTTCTGTTGTCACCACTTCTGCCCCGTAGTACCCAAGCCGCGTAACCAACCAGTGGATCTGGCTGTGTGCCCAAACTACTTTGCTTCCCAAAGCAGGAGCTAGACCAGATTCTGCCCACAGGCCTGACCTAGACTCTGACCTTCATGGTCTCTGCTGGCCCTCAGCACACACAGGACCTGACACAGAAATGAATGGACAATGCACACTTGTGCTGTTTAAGGGTGCTGCCCAGTATGAGGGCCCCAGCAGTAGGGGTGAGTGAGGTCAGCAGGGAGGCTCAGAGGGGCTCCAGCTGCTTCTTTGGACCTGCCTCTTCCCCCTCTAGGATTACAGAGACTTTGACCGGGTCAGGGTGGATGGCTGGGCCACCCTGTTCCTGCGAACCAGCGTTGCCACCATCAGCATGGAGAACAAGACCACGTGGGTGAGTGAGCGTGCTGACGGGTAACAGGCTTTGGGCTCCTTTTAGAAGCCTATGGATACACATTGGCTGTGTGGTTCTCAATTCTGTTTTTGTTTTATAGGTTTTTGTTTGATTGATTGATTGACTTGAAAGTCAGAGTTACAAAGAGAGAGGGGGAGACAGAGAAAGGAATCTTCCATCCACTGGTTCACTCTTCCCAGGTAGCCGCAATGGCCAGTGCTGGGTCAGGCCAGAGCTGGGAGCCAGGAGATTTATCCAGATCTCCCACACAGGTGGCAGAGGCCCAAGAACTTGGGCCAACTTCCACTGCTTTTCTCTAGCCGTTAGCAGAGAGCTGGATGGAAAGTGGAGCAGCTGGGACTCCAATCGGCACCCATATGATATTCTGGCATTGCAGGCAGTGACTTTCCCCATGGCACCACAATACCGGCCCCTGGTTCTCCACTTTGACAGCACCTAGAAGCTTCTGGAGGACCTCTGGTGTCTGGACCACACCCCAGAGCAATTACCTCTGAATCTCCAGGAGTGGGGCCCCAGTATCGGAGGATTGAGTACCCCCAGGGGCACTAACCAGCGGCCAGGGGTGAAAACCACTACCATAGCTTCCTTGTCCACACAGCAGCTCTGTGGAGAGTAGGGGCTGGGGGTGGATCTCTGTTTTCCTCTGGGCTGACAGCACTGAAGCCAGAGACATGGAGTGACCTGTCCCAAGGGGCACAGCTTGTCAGGGCCGGGAGCCTGGGCCCCCAGATGGTCACGTCCCCGATGGACATGCGAGCCTTCTGGCCACCGGCAATTAAGAGTAAGGAGCAGGATAATAAGGCAAACAAGTGAGGGCCACCGGGGGGAGCCCCACATTTGCAGATGAAGCAATTGCCTACACAACAGAAATGGCCAGAAGCCGGACAATTGTCAGGTGCTGGAAGAGAAGTCGGGGAGTTCAGGAGCCTCAAGCACAATGTGGAATCCCAAGTCCCTGGTTTCCTACATGCTGGCAATAGCTCACCAAAAACACAGTGGATACCATCCCACTCCAAGCTCACACAGCATCCAGGAATAAACATACCAATGAATGTGCCACCAAAAGTGAGGGAAAGAGGTCACTGTGATCAAGTTCAAGTTGCCACCTCTCTCTCTCTCTTTTTTCAAAGATTTATTTTATTTATTTGAAAGCTAGAGTTACATGGAGAGAGGGACAGATAGAGAGACCTTCCATCGCTGGTTCACTCCCCAAACTGCCAAAACAGCAGGGGCTGGGCCAGGCCAAAGCCAAAGCATGGAACTCCATGTGGGTCTCCCATGTGGGTGGTAGGGGCCCAAGCCCTTGGGCCATCTTCTGCTGCTTTCCCAGAAACATTAGCAGGCAGCTGGATAGGAAGTGGAGCAGCTGGGACTTGAGCCAGTGCGCATATGGGATGCCGGCGTCACAGGCAATGGCTTAATCCATGACACCACAACGCCAGTCCCAAATTGTCACATCTTCCCAAATAATCCCAGGCCTAGCAGGATCAGGAAACTTGAGCAAAATTCCAAAACTTGATTCCAAGTTAGATCTTGAAGAATAAACCTGATAAAATTGATAACAATATTTTGAAAAGGATGTGAGTGGGATATTAGGAGTCACATATAGGGAGATGAATGGTTAGGTACATTTGGGGACATTTTCTAAGATAAATTAATATAGTAAGAAGAGGTTGGAAAAGGGCCAAAAATACCAAGAAACAGAATGGAAATTTACTTTATGATACAAATAGTGCTTTCAATCAGTAGACAAAAGTAGACTGTTAAATAGTGTTAGAACACCACAGTTAGCAAATGCAGACAAATCCCTACCTCATGCTATAAATAAAATAATTCCATTTGAATTCAATGAAATATTTAAATGTTGAATTAAAACCCAATATGCCAAAATAAAATGCAGAGAATCGTTGAACAGTGATCTTTAATTTCAGGGAGAGTGAACTGTTATTAAACTCAGGAGTCACAGAGGAAAAAACCTGACAAATGAGACTCCATGAGAACTTAAATCTGTATATAACAAAAGCGATGGTAAAGAAACTAAAAGGGTGAATGATGTTCACTCTGTTGAAAAGTTCAGGACAAAGTGCCGATCCAGATTCTAATATATAGAGACAAAATGGATAAACAGGCAGTGTAATAGGGCGAAATGCAAATGATCAGCGTACTCATAAACAAAAATAACAGAAGCTAGATTTTGTGCTGCCTATCAGATCGGAAAATACTAAAAAGAATAACGCCGTCTGCCATTGATGGGGTGGAGAGAAATGCCCTGGCTGGAGCACACGCGGGTGGATTCTTTTTGAAGATGCATTTGTCAATATCCATGAAAATTTAAAATGCCCGTTCCCTTGGGTCCAGCACATGGTAATAGACCTGGAGGGGGGAACAGACAAGTATGCCGAGACGGATACATGGCGGTATCTGAGGGCATTATTACTCCTGGTAGAACATTGGAAACCTCCCCCATGCCTTTTAGGAGGAGACTGGTTCGAAACGTAAGGGCATATTTCCTACAGTGACTGTGCCGTCCTCAGAGGTCCATCAGAGGCTGATGTGGGGCACCCAACACGGAAAAGAAGCAGGGTGCAGAAGAGGGTGTGTGTCAGGAGCCCGTTCACGTGCGTGATCTGCCTGGGATCACATGGCACGACGTGCAGCAGAGAGTCCAGAGGGAGTTACATCCAGACAGCAAAATGACAGAAGTGACAGAAACTTTCGTCTTCATAGCATCTGCATTAAAAAAAATCAAAGTAATTTCAAAAGATGTGAAATCACGTATAGTTAGAAAAAATAATGGATACAAAGATACTTCAAAGGGTTCATGGGAAATGGAATTAAATGATAAGTCTACTTGGATGCATGCAAGTCTATTTTAAATACTTATTTATTTTACTTGAAAGAGTTACACAGAGAGAAGGAGAGGCAGAGGAGAGAGAGAGAGAGAGAGGTCTTCCATCTGCTGGTTCACTCCCCAAGTGGCCACAACGGTTAGAGTTGTACCAATCTGAAGCCAGGAGTCGGGAGCCTCTTCCAGGTCTCCCACGCAGGTGCAGGGGCCCAAGGACCTGGGCCATCTTCCACTGCTTTCCCAGGCCACAGCAGAGAGCTGGGTTGGAAGAGGAGCAGCTGGGACTAGAACCAGCGCCCAAATGGGATGCCAGCACTGCAGGTGGCGGCTTTACCCGCTACACCAAAGCACTGGCCCCAACATGCAAGTCTATTTTAAAATCCAGGCATAGCTTTTATAATTTGCATTTCCCATAAACTGTTTGAACAGCCCTTATATACACAGATTTCAAAATGTTTGGCATCAAAATAAATTTATATTTTAATTTCATTTTCAAAGAACTTTTTAAAAAATACCCTGGGGCTGGTGCTGTGACGCAGTAGGTTAAAGCCCTGGCCTGAAGTGTCAGCATCCCATATGGGCGCTGGTTCTAGTCCCGACTGCTACTCTTCCGATCCAGCTCTCTGCTATGGCCTGGGAAAGCAGTGGAAGATGGCCCAAGTCCTTGGGCCCCTGCACCCTCGTGGGAGACCTTGAAGAAGCTCCTGGCTCCTGGCTTTGGATCAGCGCAGCTCCGGCCGTTGTGGCCATCTAGGGAGTGAACCAATAGATGGAAGACCTCTCTCTCCTCTCTCTCTGTGTAACTCTGACTTTCAAATAAATAAAAATAAATAAATAAATCTTTAAAAAATAAATAAAAGGTACCCTCATACATACGAGGGGGTCTTAAAACATTCGTGAGAATTGCACATTATGAAAAATGTGCACGGGTAAAAACTTTTTTGCACCAATATAAACTTACCTTTTAATTGTTTCTCCATGAAGGTTTTGAAGTTACCATGTATGTAAACACACACACACACACACACACACACACACACACTCCTTTATAGGGAAATAGAATGGCCGTATATGCAGTGCACTCTTCTGCGGCTTTTTTGGTAAATATTTGTGGAGCTGTGTAGCGGGTGTGGCTCTCAGCACTTCACTCGTATTAAATGCCTCTAACCTTCCCAGCAACCTGTGAGGTAGGTATTTTTGGAATTCCCATCCTGCAGACGGACAACAGAGGTTAAGTAGCTGGCGCCAGGTCACACAGCCTGTGAGTGACACCGCCAAGTTCAGGTAGTCTGGCTCCAAACCCAGGCTTGCGGTCGCTGTGCCTCTGAGGTAGCCACTGTGACCCCCTTACGGGAGAGGGAGAGTAACGGAGATCCAGAGAGGCGGTCCGCCGGGGAGCGAGCTAGCACACAGCCCCGGGGTGTCGGCGCCGCGGGCGGAGGCTCTTTCCAGCCCCTGGCTGCCCCCTACTGGCAGCGGGTCAAACGGCAGGGTCCTAGGCCTCGTGGACCCCGGAGCACTAGTCCCGAGCCTTCGGTGGCGAACTCCTGGCTGAGTCCCCTCTGCCTCCGGCCCCCCGCAGTTCTCCGTGGACATCGACTCGGAACTGGTGGAGGAGCTGCCCGCCGAGATCGAGCTGTGGCTGGTGCTTGTGGCCGTGGGCGCGGGGCTGCTGCTGTTGGGGCTGATCATCCTGTTACTGTGGAAGGTTCGGACCCCAGCCCGGCTCCTGCTCCCCAACCCCGCTCCTGCCCCCGCACCCTCCCGACCGTCTGCCCTCATCCCACCGTCCACCCTCCGCATTTGCATCCTACCCCACCCTGCCCATTGGCCGGCCCCCTTGCCCCCCAGCTGCCAGCCACCCCCTGCAGGGCCCGGTCCCCAGTGCTGCCCACCAGGACGTCCCAGCGCCCCCTGATGGCCCTCCCGCCTCCTCCCCTGCAGTGCGGCTTCTTCAAGCGAGCCCGCACTCGCGCCCTGTATGAAGCTAAGAGGCAGAAGGCGGAGATGAAGAGCCAGCCGTCAGAGACGGAGAGGCTGACCGACGACTACTGAGGGGGGCAGCCCCCGCCCCGGCCCACCCGGGTAACACGGCCTCCGCGCCTCCTCCCAGGGCCTCTCCCTCTGTTCTGTCTGCACTTCTTCCGCTAGGGGGCCCCCTCTGACCCCGCCTGAGATCTGGCCCCTCCCTGCAAGCCCATGCTCTGGCTCTCCCCAGCCTCCCCTGCTGAGCCTCTAAGGCACCTGGGGCCCCAAGAAGGAGCCATTGCCTTCTGGGGACTGGGGAGAGATCACGGCCAAGGCTGGAGGAGCAGTCCATAATAGTCCTAGACGCCCGCTGACCCGCGAGACCCAGCGATTTCCCTCCGAGACAATCAGCTTGCTCACTGTCCCCTGTGCTTTCCTGGCCATGCCATCAGCACCCTGCAGCTGCCCCTGTCTCCATCTGCTGCCTCCTCCCCTCTTTGCCTTCCTCAACTCCTCCTCCTTCCTCAGGGGTCTGCGCTGGGGCGGCTCTTCTCCCTGTCTTGTTGCAGGGAGGTGGGGATGTGTTTGAGGTCCTGGCTTTGTGGACCCCCAAGTAGGGGGAGGAAGCAGCCAGCCCCTCCTCCCCCTGCTCCCAAGGCTGGAAGCCAATGCTCTGTCTCTTCCCTGCCACCTCCAGTGTGACTTCTTCAAGCGGACAGGCTACTACCGGATCATGCCCAAGTACCACGCGGTGCGGATCCGCGAGGAAGAGCGCTACCCGCCTCCTGGGAGCACTCTGCCCACCAAGAAGCACTGGGTGACCAGCTGGCAGACTCGGGACCGATACTACTGATGCCCTCCCCCTGCCCACTGCCAGGGCCCCCTTCCCTCCTATTTATCGTGAGTTATGCCCCTGGCTGGCTGCAGGCCACTGCCCATGGCTGACCCACAGGAGGCCTGGGCCCTGGACCTTGCAGCACCAAGCACCCTGCAGCCCTGTGTCCTGGACACACGTGGGGCCTGCTGTTGCGGCCCGTGCCTCTGCATTGCGGAGGCCACATGGACCTGCCCTGCCCCAGCCTCCACCTGTGCCAAAACCAAGCCACAGGGTCACCACTAGCGCCACCCCCACTTGGTGGTGACCCCTCCCCCACTCACACTGGATCCATCCTGGGCCACTGTCACTGGAGGGACTTGGCTGTCCAGAGGAAAACTACTGACAGGGAGCAGCGTGCTGGGACCCGTGCATCCCTGGACCTGGCCATGGAACTGCAAGGAAGGTCCCAGCAGGGCCTTCTCTCCCGGGCCACCAGCTGGGCCAGCAGGCGAGGCGGGGGTACAGAGGAAATGCCACTACTGAACTGCCACCCCAGTCTCGGTCCCGGACACAGCCGGCCTGGAAAGACTGCAGTCCAGGAGGGAGGGAGCAACGCCGGAATGGAGACCCGGCCGCTCAGGCCCCACGCTGCCTCCTTCCCCGCCACTGACTATGGGTCCAGGGCCTAGAGTGCTGCTCCTGGCTGCCCTTGGCCTTCAGAGCCAAGCTGACTGCCTCCACAGGCTGCAGCCCAGGCTGGTAATCCGCCCGCCCCTCTCCCAGTCCACGGTACTGTAGCAGGGGAGCTCCTCCCCCTCCTCGTGCCTTCTTTGTACAGAGGCTTCTCATGGCGACCAATAAACAGCTCCCTGTTTGTACGCGCGGCTTCCGCCCCCTTCCCAGCCTGTGCGGTCTCCCTGCTGACGCTGAGTGGACAGAGCTGGCGTGTGTGTGTGTGTGTGTGTGTGTGTGTGTGTGTGTGTGCAGGGGGTTGGAGGGGCCCCTCCTCACTGAGATCCAGGACCTAAGATGAGGGCGGAGCTGGGATGGGATCTGCAGAGCGTCCCAGGAGAGGGCACTGGCCCAGGGAGGGAGCAGGGCAGAGTGGTGTGCTAGGATGGGTCTAGAAGAAGCTGGAGCTGTTCCACCAGGGAACCGGCAGGACTGGCTTGATCAGGCGGTCAGAAGGGGAAGCAGTGACCCAAAACTGCCAAGACCAGAAGGGCACAGGGTCCATCCCCTAGGGAGTACCCCAGGCTGCTCAGCGCTGGGCCTACAAGCCCTGTCCTTTGCTCCCCAGTGCCTCTTGGGGTTCTGGCTGCACCCGCACGGGAGACCAGGAGGAAGCACCTGGCTCCTGGCTTCGGATCGGCACAGTGCACCGGCCATAGTGGCCATTTGGGGGGTGAACCAATGGAAGGAAGACCTTTCTCTCTGTCTCTCTTTCTCACTGTCCAAAAAGAAAAAAGTGGAGCTGGGACTCAAACCCAGGCCCTTGGCTATGGGACGTGAGTGTCCAAACTACATGTCTTTTTTTTTTTTTTTTTTTTAGATTTAATTTTTATTTATTTGAAAGCACAGTGGGAGAGAGAGAGAGAGAAGACCTAGAGAGACCTTCCAGTTGCTTGTTCACTCCCCCCGATAGCCATATTGGCCAGGGCTGGGCCAGGCCAAAGCCCAAGAGCTCAGAACCCTACCCATGTCTCCCAGGTGGGTGGCTGGGGTCCAAGCACTTGGGTCATCTCCCGCTGCTTTCCCAGTGCCTTAGCAGGGAGCTGGGTCAGCTGGATCAGACTCCAACTGGCGCTCCCATAGGGGATGCCAGCATCACAGGCAGCGGCTGAATCCACTACACCGCAGTGCGGGCCCGGGCTGATTATCTTAACTGGGGCTCCAAGCACAGGCCCCTCCATGGCTTCTGTGGCCTAAGCTGTGGCCTCTGTTGATTTTCCCTAAGACGTTGAGCTTCAGCGAGACTTCACTGAGGCTGGAAGTGGGTCCCAGAGAAGCCTGGAGGCAGATCCCAGATTCCCAAGCCCTCCGTTCTGGGAGTGCCTTCTTTTTTTTTTTTTTTCTTTTTTTTTGACAGGCAGAGTGGACAGTGAGAGAGAGAGACAGAGAGAAAGGTCTTCCTTTGCCGTTGGTTCACCCTCCAATGGCTGCCGCGGCCGGCGCGCTGCGGCCGGCGCACCGCGCTGATCCGATGGCAGGAGCCAGGAGCCAGGTGCTTTTCCTGGTCTCCCATGGGGTGCAGGGCCCAAGCACCTGGGCCATCCTCCACTGCACTCCCTGGCCACAGCAGAGGGCTGGCCTGGAAGAGGGGCAACCGGGACAGAATCCGGCGCCCCAACCGGGACTAGAACCCGGTGTGCCGGCGCCGCTAGGCGGAGGATTAGCCTAGTGAGCCGCGGCGCCGGCCTGGGAGTGCCTTCTGACATGTGCCCGGGGGGTCTCCCGGCCTCCTCGTGTGGCAGGCACGTGCCCTCCACTCTCTCCTCTCTCTCCACCAGGGCCACCTCACAACAGAAGCCTGGGCTCCTGCGCAACCTGCTCTCCCACTTTGCCCCTGGGATCCGCCCCCCAGATGATTGACAGTGCAATGTCCACCTCTCTCAGCAAAGCCTCCACCTCTACCCAGAACTGCCAGGGATCGGAGACTTCACTTTGTTTCCCTGCCTGGTGGGGTGGGGGTGGGGGTGTTTACACAGCCCCCTCCCCCGTCAGCTTCCCTGGCCCAGCCCCCAATCCTCTGTGTGAACCCCACATGATCCTGACATTCCCAGGGTCCATGAAGCAATCGGTCGGCAGAGCTGCCACCGTGCCCACTCTTCTGAGCCCCGTGGACTCTCAGCCACGGGGTGCATCAGTAGGAGGTCCCTCCAAGGCCAGCTGCTCCCTGCTGGACACGCGGGACTGCATGGCAGGCCCTCCAGGTTGGATGCAACAGCTGTGACTCAGTCTCTTTTTGTCAGATGTTTATTTATTTGAAAGAGGTGATAGAGAAAGGGAATGAGAGGGAAAGAGATCTTCCATCTGCTGGTTTACTCCCCAAAAATGCTCTCAAGAGTCAGGACCGGGCCAGGCTGAAGCCGGAAGCCCTTCCCACATCAGGGGCCCACGTGGTGTGGAGGGACAACCTCTGCACAGAGCAGGTGTACCCAGTCATCCTCCACTTAGGTCATTGCTATGCATATGGGAGACCAGGATGAACAGTTCCTGTCTCCTGGCTTCAGCCTGGCCCAACCTGACTGTTGTGGCCTTTTGGGGAGTGAACCAAACAAATGGAAGATCTCTCTCTCGCCATCACTCCACTTTTCAAATAAATAAATAAAGCTTTCAAAAGAAGAGTGGTACTGGCAATTTTATTACACCATATTGTTATAATTGTTCTTTTACTATTATTCATTGTTAATTCCTTTTTAAAAAGATTTATTTATTTATTTGAAAGTCAGAATTACACAGAGAGAGAGGAGAGGCAGAGAGAGAGGGACAGAGAGAGAGAGGTTGGTCTTCCATCTGCTGGTTCACTCCCCAATTGGCTGCAACAGCCGGAGCTGCGCCGACCCGAAGCCAGGAGCCAAGAGCCTCTTCCAGGTCTCCCATGCGGGTGCAGGGGCCCAAGGACTTGGGCCATCTTCTACTGCTTTCCCAGGCCTTAGCAGAGAGCTGGATGGGAAGTGGAGCAGCCGGATCTCAAACCGGCGCCCCTATGGGATGCCGGCACTTCAGGCCAGGGTGTTAACCCGCTGTGCCACAGCGCCGGCTCCTCATTGTTAATTTCTTATTGTTCCTGATTTTCAAGTTAAACTTTATCTCAGGTATGTGTCTACAGGTAAAAAGTGCATGTGTAGGGGGTCTTAACAGCCACTGGGGGTCTTGGAGCCTATTCCCCCAGCATGTAAGGGTAGGCTGTGATAATCACCTTCTGTTGTAATTATTTTCTTATGCATCTGTCTTCCAAACCGAGAGACGAAATGATCGAGGGACAAGGTCTAGTCTCGGTGCTGTCTGTGCTTCCTGATCCCAGGACAAAGCCCAGCACGTATTAGGCGCCTGATCAGCCCTGGCCAAGGACTGTCCCCTCCAAGAGCAGAGAGCATCCAAGTGGCCAGCAGAACTCAGGTCCGGGATGGAACATACCTCCTCTGACCACAAGAGGGCGCGCCACGTTTCCTATAAGCGAGCCCGGCTGCTGGGGGCGCCCGGTGGCGCACCTGCTCCCGGAACCTGTCCCCAAAGAAGCCCAGGGGTTTCGAGGGGCGGAGGGGCGCGCTCCATGGCCAAGGCTTTGTGTTGTGCTGATTCGCTAAAGGTGCTCGAAAATTAGCACCTGGAGTGAGTGTTGAGTCTAGCGGTTAAGACGCCCCTCCTCCCACATCGGAGTCCCCGGGTTCCATCCCTGGGCCCGGCGCTCGCTTTCAGTACCTGTCTCTCCTCCTCTCAAACTAGAAAACGGAAAAGGAGATCGCACTGGTGGCAGCTGCTGTCTTCACCGCCGCCGGTCGCGAGGGTTTTGACTCCGGTGTTATTCGATGGGAAAGGCTACCGCTACTTTACCCGGAGCCACTCGGGCCTCCATGGAGGCGGCTGGGTTGCGCACCTAGGCTTGCGTGCCGGTCCCCAGTGTGGCGCACATACACAGTCCGGGGCGCTGTCATCTGCGCTCGGAACCCAGAGGACCCCGGGGAGGGAGAGCAGGCAGGCATCAGAACCAGTGAAACGGGCATCTCTTGCAGAAAGGGGATTCGTTGAAAGCCACCTGGACAGGTCAAGAAATGAGAGGTTTAAAAGGACCTAGAGACAGCTGGGGGCCCGGAAAGGCGCAGGTGGAAGCGCGGGCGAAAGGGCTCCAGGAAGGAAGGGGTTAACCCGGGCCCAGTCCAGGGAAGGAAAGGGAGGAGTGTGCGGGCTGGAGGCGGGACCCCGGCTCTGCCTCCGGAAAACAACAGGCCGCCTCGGGCAGGGACGGGGTTAACGGGGCGGGCCCAGAGGGAAGCCACGTGCCGAGGCGGAAGCCCATTGGCTCTCCCGGAGTTGTTTGTGAACATACATTGGCGACGTCGGGGCGCCGCGACGAGCCCATTGGCTGAGCCTTTCAAGACCCACCAGGGCCAGGGTAGGGAGGAGGAGGCGGTCGAACCGCGTCGCTGGGCCGGGCCGGGCCGAGCCGAGCGCGAGCGCTACCCGCGGCCGGGACCGCAGCCCGAGCCCGAGCCCGAGCCCGAGCCCGAGCCCGAGCCCGAGCCCGAGCCCGAGCCGCGGCCGCCGCCATGCGCTGGGTCCGGGCTCTGCTGAAGAACGCGTCCCTGGCAGGGGCGCCCAAGTACATCGAGCACTTCAGCAAGTTCTCCCCGTCGCCCCTGTCCATTAAGCAGTTTCTGGACTTCGGTACGGAGGGGGCGGCGGTGGCCCGCGGGGGCTGGGGGCGTCGAAGGGACCCTGTTCCCGAAGGACCGACACGGAGGCCAGGAGAGGCCCGAGGGACAGGGACGAGCTGCCTGGAAGAGTACAGAAAGGAAAGGGTTAATGGGGAGTCAGGGTTAGCGCCTGCCCGGAAAGGGTTAAGGACTCCCCGAGAAGGGACTCCCCACTGGACTGTTCCAGGGGACGGGGGCGCTGAGATGGAGGGGTCCAAGGTTTCTTCCCCGGCTCTCAGAGGGGTCTTGGGCAGTGAGCGGTGATGACGTTGGGGCAGGGAGGGAGCCGGGTGGTGTGCAGGCACCGAAGGGTTAATAATGTTGCCCAGGTGACTGGGAGAGTCTGGGGGCCTGAGGAGATGGCAAGCAGGCCGGTGGGAGTGCTGGCAGAGTGTGGAGATGCAGCCATCTGGAAGGAGACCTGGGTTGGGCCGTGCTTGAGGGCCGAGAGGCTCCTGGGCAGAGTGAGACAAAGCCAGGGGGCCCTTTGGGAAGAAGGTGCCAACAGGCCCCCCATCGCTGGGTCCCCCTGACTTGTGCACCTGCACCCACTGAAGGGGCTGCACCCCAGCTGCCTCAGTGGGCAAGGACACTTGAAGATCAAATCTGTCCCAGCCTGGCCGTCTGTCCTTGCTGGGCAGGAGCCCAGGACGCCATGAGATGGAGTCAGGCCACTTGTACCCTCCCTGGGCTGCCCCTGGGCTCCTGGATCAGGAGTACCCCCCACCAGCATTCTGGGGGTGGCTCCGGGACAGGCGGAGGTGGCCGTGCCAGCGGGGCAGCTCAAACAGGCATTGTATGGGCCTTGTCTGTCTGCACAGTGGTTCCGTGGTGCCAGCTGGAGACTGGGGGGTGGGAGGGCAGGCCAGGTCTCTCCAGAGTCCAGTTGATAGTGCGTGGTTTCGGTTACAGCTGCGTCACGGACAGGAGCCGGCAGGGGGTGGCAGCCAAGACCTAGGGCACCTTTTCCCCAGGATGAGTCCACAGGCCCCCTGCCCTGTTTGAGTCTTGAGCTGCCCCTAGGTAGGAAAGCCTTCCGGGCCCCTCCCAGCCCCAGCAGCTCTCAGCTTGGAGTTTGGTCCGCTTGTACAGGGTGGGAAACAGAACTCCAAAGGGTGTTCTGTTCTGGGTGGCTGAGATGCCCTGCCTCCAGGCTGGCTTATTCAACCTGTCACCGCTCCTTTATCCTCCACCCAGCCCATGCTGTTTGGACTCCAGTCCTCAGGCTCCATTTGTGCACAGGTGGGCATTACTATAGGGGTGGCGCTACACTGTGCATCCAGGCCAGCCCGGCTGAGGCCGGCTGGGCCCCTGCAGCCATGGAGGTCTTAGGCATACCTCCTCCCAGCCAGGACCTAGCCCAGGTAGGGATGGGTTTCCCAGGCTCCTTTGCTCACTGAGGCAGTGTCTACCAGGAGGGAAAGAGAGAAGGGAGGTGGCTTAGGCTAGAGGCAGCCCCAGGTGGGCCCGGGCTGAAGCCTGGGGCAGGGCAGTGTGGTGGGTGTCTCGCTGTGCACCAGAAATGAAGGGTTCAGCTCACTGGGTGCTGTGGTTTCCAGCTCCGGGGGCTCCCCGTCCTCTCTCTCCCTGCAGGTTCCAGCAATGCCTGCGAGAAGACCTCCTTCACCTTCCTCCGGCAGGAGCTGCCCGTGCGCCTGGCCAACATCATGAAAGAGATCAACCTGCTTCCGGACCGCGTCCTCGGCACGCCCTCCGTGCAGCTGGTGCAGAGCTGGTGAGACCCCTGGCTTGCTCCCCGCACCTCCCACCCCACCGTCAGGTGTCCAGAGCTGCCGGCGGGGGGGTCTCTGTGCTCCCAGCAGCCTTGAGGAGGGTGAGGAGAGAGGCTAGCGGGTTACCCCAGGCCAGTGGGGCTCCTAGGCCAATGCGGGGTCAAGGTCAAGCTCCTGGCCTCCGTATCTGCAAGACAGCCCCGTTCTTACCATTCTCCTTTCTCTGGAAACGCCTAGGACAATCATTGTTTTCACAGCTACAGCGCTGGTCGGGCTGATCCCAGCGTTAGCCCTCTTGGGTAATATTTACTTGGAGTAACTTTTTGGGAAACACAGAAAGAAGAGCCACCTCCTAAAACACATTATATAATCCAAGCTACCAGTCAGACCCAGAGAGACTCAGGTATGGCACAGTCCCTCCCCAAAGAGCTTTGGATGGGGCAAAGACCAGAAGTGTCTTGCATGTAGCCGCAGGAGCGGGCAAAAGCCTTGGTGAAGTTCACGCTCAAGCTCTGGCCAAGGTCAGGTGGCTGGAATACCTTAGCCAGCGGCCAGTCACGTGACCAGCAAGCCAGGCTGTGCTCTGCCTGCCACTGGATACGGCAGTGACTAACCAGCATGGGTCTTTTGTGGCCCCGTGCAGCCCTGTACAGGGTCTTCGGGATTTGCAGGATGCAAATCCGTGCTGTCCACACCTGCTGTGATCCTGGCACCACACTGGGTGTGAGGCAGCAGCAGCTACCGCCTGGCCAGGGGCCCATGGTTTTGCAGGCCAGTGGGCACTCCTCGCCAAGGCCAGCTGAGCACCTTGCCACGTAGGTCCTGGGAGGAGCCGTGGGCTGCTGCAGAGTGAGTTTTACCTAAGAACCAAGATGTTAGTTACTTGAAAGTAACACTGAGTGTGTTTTATTCCCTCATTGCAGAATATAACAAGTGCACTTTGACACTTGGATTAACACAAAAAAGGAGATAGAATAAAATGCCAACCGCTGCCCTCTGCCCCGTAACCAAACACTGTTTAGGTCTCCCAAGGCTTCCTGGTGCCCTCCCCGCATTGTTTCTGTGTGCCAGGATGCGTAGACATGACTTGTCTAATGAATGAGCGATGAGAAAGGAAGTATTGTCCACAAAGGCCAGGTGTGTAGCAGGTGCATGCTGAATGCTGGCTCAGTCAGAGGTAGTGGGGAAGCTGAAACGGACACACATCACCAGGCCAGGCCCAGGTGACCCTGAGCTGGGAAGGAGGAGAGGGCTAAAGAAACAGCTCGGGCTAAGGCGTGGCACAGGAAAGGGGCTGGACAGGGCATCTGGGACTTCGTGTTAGTGCGAGGTGTGAAAAGGGGATGGGGGATGGAAGAGGAGCTGGTTTCCATGCCATCCAACCAGGTCACCCCTCGCTGTGGCCTGCCCCTCGGAGACCCAGGGCCTCTGTGCCATGCAGCATGTGCCACCGTGGGGTGGCCGGGAGTGGAGAGAAGGTGCCATCTGTTCTCCCAGCCCTCCTCCAGCCCGGTCCAGCTGGCTGAGCTGGCTGCCTCTCCAGCTAGTCCCTGTTCCAGGCAGGGCTCCTGAGGCCCCTCCCTGGCCACTGTGTTCCTGGGAGAGCTGGGCCATGCAGGAGCAGGGCAGGGGCTGCTGCCCGGCCTCCCTGTCCCTCGCCACCTCCAGAGTCCCCACCAGTGACCCGGCTCCAGCTTGGCCTGACTTACTCTTCCTCCAAGTCTTGGAAGTTGTGTCAAGTGACAGCAGGAGAGAGTAGAGTTAGACAAGAGAGGACACTTACCAGAGGCTGATGCAGGGTAGAAGTGAGCAAAACTGTTTCCAGAGAGAATGGGCACCGGTTGCAGCGAGCGGGACAGAGGTGTGAGGGCAGGAGGGACTTCCTGGCGGGGCCCAGGTGAGAGTGAGGATCCCCCTTCTCCAGGAGAAGCCCCTGCGCGCCGGGATGTTGGAGGTGGAAGAGGGCAGGATCTGCAGGAAGGGAGGGGCCAGCAGGCCGCGCACAAACACAGCTGCTAGGAGTGCTGATGGCTGCTCTGTGGCAGCAGCCGATGGGGCTTCTCACTGCGGCCAGGGGAGGATTCCTGGCTCAGAGGAAGCCTGGGCAATTCCTTCACCTGGACCAAGGCGGGGCGGGGCCCGGGGCTCCTGTTCTGGAGCTGCAGGGAGGGTGGAGGCAAGCGTGGTGTTAACGGCCATCCTCCACTTCCTGGTTGCGTCTCTAAGGCTGAGAGGCCAGGGCTGCAGGGAACTTGCACAGATCTCTGTCAGCACGGGGCCCCTCCCCAGGCAGTGGGCGGCAGCACCTGCAGGCCAGACCTGATGCGACAGGCTGAGGTTTCCAGACAGAGACAGAGATGAACATCCCTGGACAGCTCGCTGTGGGCCAGGAGCTGTTAAACGTCAAGCACACAACTACTACCTGCACCTCCAGCACAACCTTACAAGTCTGCCTTGACATTATCCTCACTTTGTAGGTGGGAAACTGGGGTCCGAGCGGTGAAGACGCTCGTCTGTCACTTGGGGAGCAAGTGGTAGAGTTGGGGCTCTAGCCCAGGCTGTGGGACCTGGAGCCTGCATTCCTGATGGGAGAGGGAAGGTCTGCGCTGGGGCCGTGACAGAGGCAAGGATCTCCAAGTTCACGGGCGAGTCCATGGGAGAGCAGGATGTGCCTTAGAGAATGCCTCTGACAGCTGGTGCTGCTGGAGCCCAGAAGCGGTGCCCTGGGCTTCTTCCGGGCAGGAGCACAGCCTGAGGCTGGGCGTGGGGCCGACGGGGATGTGCTTCCGAAAATGTCACTTGCAGGGTAGACTCAAATGACAGTGAGTCACTCCTGTCACTAATAGATAGAGGCTTTGTGGGAGTAGCTGGGAAAGGGCGGGAGGCGGTCATCTTCTCTTGCACTGAGGGCCCCCCTGGCCTCTTGGCGAGGTGTGTGGACCCCAGGCCCCGCTTGGAGGATCCCTACTCCCACCCCAAGGGAACCCACGGGTCCTGGCTCTTGAGACCAGCAACAACCCTGACAGCAGTGGCCAAGGCCTGCTCTGTCTGGAGCCCTCGGCCACTCCTCCTGCGATGAGTGACGGGAGGGGAGCCAGGGACGGCCGCCTGCTGAGCCCCACTCCCTGCCTCATCTCCTTGTCTCCACCCTGGCCCAGAAGTGCACCCACCTTGCAGATGGAGACCCGAGTTGCCCAGTGGCCCCCAGAGCCAGCAGTGGAATCCAAGCTTGTCAGGCTCTGGGCCTGGCCTGCCCTACTCCTCAGAAGTCCCCCTACCCCGATCCAAGACACCCTGCCCCCTCCCCACCATGCAGTGAGCTACCATCCTAACCCTGTCACCCAACTCACACACTTGTCCCTAGCAGCCGAGGACACGAGGGTACAGTGTCTGTGTCATTGCACACACTTCACTGTCACAGACTTACACACACTCCCCCGCACGCTCAGGGCTGCCCCTGTGCCCACACGCAGCTGCTGCACCCCTTTCCTCCCTCCCCTCTTTCCCACCACCCTGGCACACCCCTCCCCTCTGCCTGTACTCCGTCCTCCTGCTTCCCAGATCCACAGCCCCAGAAGGAGGACTGGGCAGGCCGGCACGTTACCTCGGGCTAGGTTAGAAACTCCGGGTCTCACGCAGGAAGCCGTAGGTGCAGAGACTTAGGCCTAGGGCTGGGCCCCCACTGCTCTGCCCAGAAGCACCAGGCTGTCATTGTTCCACTGTTTGCATTCTCAGGCCCCTGGAGGGGGCGGGCAGCCCAGGAGCTACTGAGGTTCCATCCCCAGCATCTGTCCCTTTAGCACCGGGGTCTGGCTCAAGGGTGACATCCAATGCACCAAGCCTCCTGGGTCTTCATGGCAGGGCCAGGGGCCCTCTGGGCAAATCCTGCTCAGCCCTGCACCTGAGGGAGTGACCTTGGAGACAAGGAGGGATCACAAGCAGTAAGGTCCTGGACACAGGCCTGAGCTTTGGGTCTGACACTCAGCTGCCAGCCCCTGGCCCTCGGCAGTCTGTCCTGCCCGTTGCTCAGCTCAGTGGCCATGTGACCATGCCGCCTCTCCGTCCTTTAGGGTCCACTGGGCATCCCTATCCCCGGGTTCTGGGACTCTGACCCTGCCCTCCTTCACCCACTCGCCCAGCCTCCTCCTGGGTCCTGGGAGGTGTCCCAGGGCCCCACACCCCAGCTGTCTCCTCCCCTCTCCACTGCGAGCTTTCTGGTTCTCTCCGTCTGAGAATCAGAGGAGCATAAATCCATCTGCTGGGCATACTGAGGGCACACGGGGCTTGGAGTCACGCAGCCAGGCCTCCCTGGAAAGCGAGCGGCAGGCTGGGCATATTAGCAAGGAGACTGGGAGACAGCGGCTCCAGGGTGGCCCCAGCTGCTACCACAAGTGGCCCCGGGCAGCCCTGAGCTCAGGGCTCCTTTTGGTTTCTCAGCTCTGTCCTGGATCCTGGGGCAATTGGCCTCTCTCCAGGCCTGCAGATGAGGGGTGGGGTGAGGGCCACCCCGGCCTGGGGACCCTTTGCACTGGAGTGAGCCTTGGGGCCCTCAAAGGACAGAGCCCACTCAGTCCCAGGGCTCTTGCCACCCACCAGTGTCCTAGGCAGGTGCCTGGCCCAGACCACCCTTGCCCGGGAGTCGCTCAGGGAGAGGCCCTGTGCTGGTCATCCTGTCTCCAGGGGCCCTGGTGGGTGCAGCAGCCATCCCACAGGAGACATTAGGAGGGGCTCAGGGAGTGGTGGGCCTCCCCCACCTTTCTCGCTGCTGCTGGAGGGAAATCTCCCCCCAGGCTGATGCTGGATCTCCAGGCCTGTGGGGCCTCCTGGACAGGGTGATCCCCAGGCCATGCTCCCAGGATCCCACAGCAAAGGCACAGTCAAGGCCTGGCAGGCAGGAGGTCGTCTTGTCTGTCGGAAGGGAGACTCCTGCCCAGGCGCATGGAGTGGGAACCCACGCTGGGGCTGAGGCCGGGTCCCTCCCAACCCCCTGCACACAGGTACGTGCAGAGTCTCCTGGACATCATGGAGTTCCTGGACAAGGACCCCGAGGATCAGCGGACCCTGAACCAGTGAGTGCCGGGCTCGGCCTGGGCTGGGAGGCAGGTGTAAGCCAGAGGCACCTGGGGTCAGCCCAGGGCCAGAACCTCCAGCAGGTGCAGGAAAAGAGTCCTGCCTTCAAGGACACCCAGTGTGAGGAGGGAGACAGGAGGGAGATGCGGCCTCCGTCCTCAGCGAGCCCGGAGCCGATAGAAAGCCCCCGGCCCTGCCCATAGGGTGCTTCCTGGCCGAGCAAGCCAGAGCTCTGGGTTCCCGAGCGGGGGGCTGGGGGGCGGGCGGCTGGGAGACTGTGCAGGCCCTGGAGGAGGAGGAGAAGCTGGAGGGCGGGAGGGGGCTGAAGGTGGGAGGCCTGTGCCCTCCGCGCAGGTTCACCGATGCCCTGGTCACCATCCGGAACCGGCACAACGACGTGGTGCCCACCATGGCACAGGGTGTGCTCGAGTACAAGGACACCTACGGCGACGACCCGGTCTCCAACCAGAACATCCAGTATTTCCTGGACCGCTTCTACCTCAGCCGCATCTCCATCCGCATGCTCATCAACCAGCACAGTGAGCCTGGGCCCCGGGAGGGGCGGGGCCCGGGAGGGGGTGGGGCCCGGGAGGGGGTGGGGCCCGGGGGGCGGGGCCCGGGAGGGGGTGGGGCCCGGGAGGGGCGGGGCCCGGGAGAGGCACTGGCCGCAGGAATGGAGAGAAAGCAACCGTCCAAAATGGAGAGAAAAAAAAAAAAAAAAGTGTTGTATCTGAAACGTTTACAAAATGTAAACTTATGTCGCCTCGTTACTGTGTTGTTTTTAACTTAGCAGTCATAAAAATTCTCATCCCAATCAACAAGATTATGTTCCTAGAGGACTGGCTATGATTCCTAGCTAATCATAAGTTAAAGGATTTTCTCACGTGCAAATAATTTCAAAAGCAAGATGGCAAAAGTTAGGATGGCCTAGCAAAAGAAAACAATAACTAGTAATGTGAGGTGTGTTTAGGGGCGAGACCTGGGACAGGAAAATCCCTCGGGCCTACGTAGGTCCCCAGCTGACCTGAGCCAGGGATGGAGGAGTCAGGGGTCAGGGCAGGGGGGAGTAGCTTTAGGATCCCAGCCTCCTGGGCAGACCATGTGGCCCAGTGGGCAGCACCCTTCTCTCCTGCCACAGCCCTCCTCTTCGACGGCAGCACCAACCCAGCCCACCCCAAACACATCGGCAGCATCGACCCCAACTGCAACGTCTCCGAGGTGGTGAAAGGTGAGCCATCCCCACTGTGCCTGGAGCCCAGGGACCCCTCCAGCTCACCTGGCCACAGGGCAGCTTAGTAGGCTGGGGGTGGAGGGGCGGGGGCGTCCCGTGGGTTTAGTGTTGGTGAAACCCAGTGTTGGTGCCAAGAGGCCCGGCTGCTGGGTGGGCCACCCACCATCTGAGGGGCCCCTTCTCTCTCAGATGCCTATGACATGGCCAAGCTGCTGTGTGACAAGTACTACATGGCCTCACCTGAGTTAGACATCCAGGAGGTCAATGGTGAGTGGTCGTGGCTGTGTGTGCCCGCCCGTCTGGGCACCTGGGGGTGCAGGGTTAGGGGAGGAGTCAGGACACGGGCTGTGTTCTGGACTGGCGCAAGGCAGAGCTGTTTCTGCCCGAGTATTAGAGTATTATTGTTACTACTACAGGCTGAGCGTCCCCCCCCCCCCGCCCCCACCCGAAAATCTGAAATCCGAAATGCTCCAAATCTGAAAGGTTTTGAGCAGCAACATGATGCCACACGTGGAAAATTCCACACCTCACCTCCTGTGACAAGTCCCGTTCAGAATACAAACGTGCTAAAAACAGTGCATAAGTCACCCTAGGCCATGTGTGTAACATGTATGTGAAACACGAATGAGTTTTATGTGTAGCCATGTGTGCAGTGTGTAACAGGCTTGGGTCCCATCCATGAGCTGTCTCGTTATGTAAATGCAGATGCTACGAAACCGGAAATCCCAAACACTTCTGGTCCCAGGCAGGTTGGCTAAGGGACACTCAGCCTGCACTGACTCATTTGCTAGATAGTCTTAAGGCAGGAGCAGGCCCTTTGCTCGGGGAGCTTGCCTTCTTGGTGTTGGTGATGCTGGGGTGTGGGGCCTTTCACCCGTGACCAGATAAATAAGCCAGATAATCTCCGGTCTCATGGTGCTGAGCGACGGGGAAAGTGAGAGGGTTACAGGACAGCCACAGGGAGCAGTGGTGTGTTCCCTGGGGCAGCCCCTGGGCGGGAAGGGGTTGGTGGTGGTCAGAGCCGGCTCCCCCACCCCAGGTCTCAGTTCCAGCAGGAGGGAGGGAAGCATGGGGAAGGCCCAGGAGTTGATCGCGTTGCTTCCCTGGGTCTCCCCGGCCAGGGGAGGCCTGGTGCTGAGGCTCCGGCTGGGCAGCCATGTGCCCGCTTGCCACGCTGGGAGAAGGTGGGGTGGGGGCTGTGCGTTACCGGGAGAAGAGGGGAGACAGGCTACGGGGGTGCTACTTTGGGTAAGGACGTGGGATGGTGACCTCTTGCAATCTCCTGGTCTTTGGCCTTGACTTCCCCTGCAGCAGCCAACTCCAAACAACCAATCCACATGGTCTATGTGCCCTCCCACCTCTACCACATGCTCTTTGAACTCTTCAAGGTGAGCAGGCCGGCGGCCCTTTGCCGGGGAGTGCGGCCAGGGCCGGCTGCTCTGGCTCAGCTCCTGTCTCCCCCTCCCTCCCTGCAGAACGCCATGCGGGCCACCGTGGAGAGCCATGAGTCCAGCCTTGTCCTCCCACCCATCAAGGTCATGGTGGCCTTAGGCGAGGAGGATCTGTCCATCAAGGTTATGGCCCTTGACCTTGGGGGACCAGGAGGGCATGGGGAGGGAACTTGCCTCCTGCCAGGGACGGGCTCTCGAGAAGTTCAGGGTGCCAGGGCGTGGTGGGGAGAGGTAGCAGAACGGAGCTGTGGGGAGCCCCTGACATGTCCCCTGTCTCCCAGATGAGTGACCGAGGTGGGGGCGTCCCCTTGAGGAAGATTGAGCGGCTCTTCAGCTACATGTACTCGACAGCTCCCACCCCCCAGCCGGGAACTGGGGGGACCCCGCTGGTGAGATGCCCTCACCCAGTGCCCCTCTTGCCGCCTTAAGGATGTGGTCTCTCCTCAGCTGTCCTTATCCGGGGGTCGCTCGCTTCTTCGCCCACTGTGCTCGCTGCACTCCTGCGAGGCTGTGGGTGGGGCCAGCCGCCTGTGCAGTCTGGGCCTCCCCTTCCTCCCATCTGTGCCCCACCTGTCACCTTCAGGCAGGCTTCCCTCCCCTCTATCCCCACCCCAGTCACTGCCTTTCTCTCGGCCCTGCTCAGCTTCCCAACTCCTTGGCATCCACTCCCACGGCAGACAGGGCCAGGTTTGGGATGTGGCGACTCAGAGCAGCCCCGTGACCTGTTCAGACCCTGCGACAACCAGAGCACAGTGCTTCTCCTAGCTCCAGCCTCGCGACCCCAACAGTGCCTCAGTCACCCCCGCACCTTGGATCTGGCCTCAGAGCCATCTGTCTCTTGGGTCCCCTCCCCAGCCAGCTAATCCTCTACATGACCCCAGCCCAGGCCCCCTGAGCATATCAGGCCCTGAGCTGTGGGAACCCAGTCCCAGCCCCCCTCCCCCCTCCCCGTGCCCCCTGCAGGCCGGCTTCGGCTACGGGCTCCCCATTTCCCGCCTCTACGCCAAGTACTTCCAGGGGGACCTGCAGCTCTTCTCCATGGAGGGCTTTGGGACCGACGCTGTCATCTATCTCAAGGTGAGGTCCTGCCCGCAGAGCCCTCGGGGAAGGGGCTTCCTGTCTGCGCCACCTGGGGCACAGGGTAATCTGCTGTGGAGGGCATGGGGGCGGGGAAGCAGGCACTGAGCCCGGTGCTCCCCAGGCCCTGTCCACGGACTCGGTGGAGCGTCTGCCCGTCTACAACAAGTCAGCCTGGCGCCACTACCAGCCCATCCAGGAGGCCGGCGACTGGTGTGTGCCCAGCACGGAGCCCAAGAACACGTCCACGTACCGGGTCAGCTAGGGACCACCCTCCCCTGCCTCAGAGGACAGATGGCCGTCTCTGGGTCCGGCCACCAGTGACCTCTCCACCATCAGGGACGGGGCGGGGGCGGGTAGTGGGTTCTCCCTGTGACCATGTCTGTTTCTGGGAACATCACTGTGGCGGCCGGTCTGTGGTGGTCTCTAAGTGCCAATCTGTCTCCGTAGGGACTTGCAGGGGGTCTCCCTGGCATCTAGTCTCTGTGGCTGGCTCACCCCAGCGGGTGGTCCCCTGGCAGCTCTGACACCTGGGCTGTCACATTTCTGCCAGGGGTCCTGGGTCCCACTCACTGCCCTCCACAGCTGTGGCCTCCACGTGGCTGCCCCTGCTTGCCCTGTGCCCCAGTGCACACGGGCACCTTGGCCCTGGCCCGTGGTCAGTGTTGGGGGGGGGCAGGCCCCCAGATCTGGGAAGTAGGCAGAGAAGGGCTTGCAACTCTGATCCCTGGCAGCTTCCCACTCCAGGCTGGGCTTTGAGGTCAAGGTCAGCCAGAGCTGGGTGGAGGGAGGGCCTCACGGAGAGCCCACCTTAAAGTGCAGGAACCTAGCCGTGCTTCTCAAGGCCCCGCAGGTGGCCTTGGCAACATCGGCTGCTGCCTCTGGAGCCTTCCCTGCATGTCCTGTCACACACACCCCTCCCCCGACCTGCCACACACTTCGCTCCCGCCCCGTGTACCTCGCTAGATTCATAGCCCTCGATGCCCCACCCCCTCCCCGCAGCACACCGGGGGTTAAAGCTGTGTGCTGTGACTGAAGTGACAGTGACATCTACAGTAAAGAGACTGAATGAGAGCGCAGGCTGGCTGTGTTCCTGGGGGTGGGGAGGCGCGCAGTACCCATGACGACACCAGACGCACTGAGCACAGCCGGCCTCGGCTGGGACCTGACCCAGTGTGTACCGTGAGTGACGCACCAGGGAAGCCGTCCAGGGCCCCAGTGGGCAGACAAAGGTCACTGGCACATCGTAAGTGTTTATTGGAGTAAATTAGGAACCGCCTCCCCCTCACATGCAGGTGGGCACCCAATGCAGCTCCTGCACGGCTTGCGGGCAGGTGCCACCCATCCTCCACCTGGCCCAGGGGGCGCCCATGTCCCCACACCTGTTCCCCTGAAGCCCCTCTCCCAGCACAGATGGCAGAGAAGAAAGGGCAGAGTCCCAGTGACAGGGCCCTGGGCGTCCGCCACAGCCCCTGTTCAGGAACGAGGGAGTCAGCACGCATGGGTCCCATCCGCTGTTCCAGGGCCCCAGACGCTGGGCTCGCTGCTGGGCCACGCCTGGCCGCCCCCTTCCTGGATGTTTCCTAAAAGGGACAGGTGCCATTCCCAGGCTGCTGAGAGTCCGCCCCCAGCCCTCGCGGTGGCCCAGGGAGCCCCGGCCCGCACTGCCTGCCAGGGCTGGGGCCCACTGAAGCCCCAGCAATGCCCAGGGCAGATGAGGGATGGCTCTGAGCACTTCCAGTCCAGCCTGGGACCCCAGATGTTGCCTCCTGCCTGGCTGGGGTGTGTGTGTGTGTAGGGGGGTGGGTGTCCTCTGTCCCCATCAGTCCCCAGACAGGGCTCAGATGCCCTCTGTGGGAGCAGCAGGGACTGAGAGTGGCCCCAGGAGGAGCAGCGCTGCACAGTGGCATCTTGGCCCAGGACGGGGGTGGGGGGGGGAGGGGTCGGCACCCTCCCTCGTCTCCTCCTGTCCCTGCAGAGATGGCATCCGTCCCTGCTGCTTGCTCAGCTCTGCTGAGGCTGTGGCCGGCAGTCTACCCTGAGAGTGGCTTGCTGCAGTGCCCAGGGGCCTCCCTGGGGAGCAGAACACAGCGGGGCCACCATACAGCCGCTGGCGAGGGCTGGCGAGGAGCAGCTCTGTCCACTCCTGCCCGGCCAGGCCGAGCCCTGGGCCCTAGGGCTGGTCTCTGGGCCCCTGGCAAGCAGGCACCCCAGCTCCCTCAGTCCCCACCACGGGAGCCCAAGGACAGAGGGTCGGCCGAGTCGGTCCCCTCCTGGCTCCTGCCTCGCTGCCCCTTCCCTGCACCTGCCACCTACCTCCCCAGGAACGTGGTGCCCGACTGTCCTCGAAACAGGATTTATTAGGGGGCCCGCTCCAGAGTGTCTCCCTTTTTGAGGGCTCTGGGTCCAATCTGAGTGACAAGGCAAGAGGGGGCGTGCGTCCCACCCCCTGCCCCAGCCTCCCTGGGGAGGCCTGTGCCCGCCCTGCCCTAGCTCCGCTTGGCCTCCTGCTCCCGGCGCCGCAGCTTCTCCCGCTGCCGAGCCGCCTTCTCCTGGGCCTTGCGCTCCCTCTCCGCAGCGGCCGCCAGCTCCTTCAGCTTCCGCTTCACCAGCGCGCGGTCATGGGAGTTGCTGAGCCCCAGGCTCTGCAGGGGGCGGGGGAGGACCCGAGAGACAGAGAGAGAAAGAGAGAGAGAGAGAGAGAGAGAGAGAGAGAACCGGGTCAAGGCTCCGACTAGCAGTGGGGGAGCCTGGCAGCCCATGAAGTGTGCAGGGTCAGGTGACAGTCTTAGAGGGCAAGGTCAAGTACTGAGCCCAGGGACCCCTGCTGGACTGCAAAGGTTCGACTAAGGCCAGCGATAGAGGTCAGGGCAGGCGTTGGCATGCCAGTGAAGCTGGGCTTGGGGGCCCAAGGTCAGGAGGAAAGGCTCCTAATCCTTGACTGTGGCCTCCAGCCCCCGGGCGGCAGCCCCTCCACCTGACCCACCTTCAGCCTGCTTCCGTCAAGCTGTAGCAGCTGCGGCCCATCCACCTGCCGGGCGGCAAACTCGGCGGCGTACTGCTCCAGGTTGAGGCTGTGCAGCCACTGGCCCACCTGCTGACTGGTCCAGTGGTGGACAGTGGGGAGGGGTTCATCCAGGAACTGGGGCAGAGACCAAGGAGAGTGAGCAGGGGTGAGAGTGAGCAGGGGTGAGAGGGGGGAGGTTTGACCTGAGGCAGAGTTCAGGGTCAGGGTCCTGGTGGGTGATAAGGGGCCAGCCTCGCTCACCTCATCCGAAGACTGGGACAGTGTGTGGTAGGGGTAGGAACATTTGGCCTCCTGCCGGGGACCACTCGGGATCTTGGGGCTGCTGCTTGGGGGCGTGGAGTCGTCACTCAGGGTGGATTCCTAGGGAGGGGGCACACAGCGCCGAGGGTAGCATGCACCTGCAGCCCTCCAGCCCTGTCCAGAGACAGTCGAAGTCCTGGATCAGGTACCAGGAGCTGAGCAGGGCAAACATGACACGACTCACGTGAAACAGACAAGCTGTCTACGCCAGGCAGAAGAGTTAGCAGGAATGGAGGAGGTGCCAGGCTTGCTGCTGCTTCCCACAGGCAGCCTACCAGGATTCCCTCCCCCAGGCTAGGACAGGTCCTGCTGCTGCCTCCCACCTGGCCTCTGGAGCCCTGGCCTGATTAGAGGTCTTTGTCCTCTCTGGCATATGAGCCCTGTGAAGGCATGGGCTGAGTCTTGTGTTCACCTGGCACCCCCAGGGCCTGGCCTAAAGGAAGAAATGGAGGGTGAGCAGAGACAGGTGAGAGAAGGCAGTCCCAAGTTGGAAGGGACTCTGTCCCATGTCCCTGGCTTTCTGGTTTTCTCCTATGCCCTGGCTGCACATAAGGAACAGAACCACAGAGCACTGGGCGGGGGGGAGGTCACAGGACTTCACACCTGAATCTAGGGGAGGCCATGGGCAGGGCCCTTCCCGCCAGATCTTCAGCTGCTCATCTGTACAATGGGCGCACAGGCCTGCACCTGCTACTTCATTCTCGCCTCTGTCCCTGGGTCACACCTCTCACTGGCGTCCACAGCATTCCTTCGGAGTCTACTCATCCCACCCACCAAGTGGGCGGCCCAGCTCCAGGCAAACTAATCAGCGTGAATGGAGGAGACCTCAGACTGGGGGCCCAGTAGGGGAATCCCAGTCCAAATAGCAGTGTGTTGGGTGGCGGAAGCCATGGGTCAATCAGAATTACCTACTCAGCATCTGAGTGAGTGAACGAATGAACTCAGGGAGTGAGTGAAGGGAGCAATGGTGAGCCCACAGCTGGACAAGCTTCAGCAAGGCACGCCCCCCAGCCTGAGCAGGGGTGCGGCATGCCGGGGGCAGGGGTGTGGGCTTACCTGGGAAGCAGACTTCTTAGGGCTGAAGCCCTCGTGCTTGGGGGAGCAGGTGGGGGAGGTGGTGCTCCCCGAGGACGCCGAGCCCTTGCCGCTGTCTGTGAACCAGGAAAAGGGCAGGAACGGGGAGCCCCCTGACCTGCCAGACCCCTCCACCGACTCCCTGTGGAGAGAGCATCCGGCATGGGTACAGACCCGGACCCGGAGGGCAGCGCTGGGGCCGCCCGGGGTGCCGGGTGCCTCTCACCTGCTGCCCATGGACAGGCGGTTGCCGCCCTTGTCCTTCCGGCTCTTGCCAGTGGATGCTCGGCGTAAGGTGACCCTGCAGGGAGGGTGGGGAGTGGGGCATTGCTGTGACTGTCTCCCCCCACAGCTCCCGGCCCTGCGTGCGGGCCCCTCCTGCACTCACCCCAGGTCCAGGAACTTCCGGCGAGTCTTCTTATCCAGCCCGATCGTGGGGCTGGCAGGTTCTGGAGGGCTGGCATCCCGGCTGTCGTCTTCCGGGGCAGAGGGAGGGAGGGAAATCGCCTGGTTGGTGACTTCACTAGCTGTGCGACCTAGGACAAGTCGCTTCACTCTCTGAGCTTTCTTCATTCCAAATATGGGGAAACCAACACCTGCCTGGTTTGCACGACTTAATGGGATGTTTAAGAAAACCTTTTACAAACCGCAAAAGCACTTGACAAACTGGAAAGGCAGGGACCGCTACGTTTCCTGTGAATTTTATCCTGGTCAGTTTCTCACCAGCCTTCCAAACCTGGCTCAAATGGTCCAACCAGATCAGGCCCCTGCACAATTCCCACATAGCACGAACCCTGTCCCACCTGCTCCGGCCCAGGCATGGGTGGCCACTAAGAGCAGGAGCTGCAGTCCCAGTGTGCACCGGCAGGGGGCTCCGCGGCGGCCGCGCTCACCTTCGCTGTGCGGCTCCGCGCGCGGGTGGCGGCGCACGAAGCTAGGCGAGCTGTCGGAGGAGGGCGCGGAGCGCGGCGGCGAGCACGAGGCAGCGGCCAGGCCCTCGTGCGAGGCGGCGTTGTGCAGGGGCCGGTAGCGGGTGAGCGGCGAGGGTGGCGGCTCGTCCTCGTCCAGGCTGCGCCGCAGCCCCGGGGGCTCCAGGCAGAAGGAGCCCCCTCCCGGGGACCCCGGGCCCGAGTGCAAAGGCGAGCGCAGCCGGTGCAGGGGACTCCCGCAGCCGTCGGTCACCTGCGGGAGGGGACAGCGCGGCTCACCGAGAACTTCCCGGCTTCACCCTGGAAACTGCGCAGGAGCGGCCGAAGGGGGGTCGGGACTCCGGGGGCCTCCAGGCGCCTCCAGGCGCCTCCAGGCAGGGCCGTGAGAGGTGCGGGAAGGGGAGCTTTGAGTCACATAGGTTCGGTTTAATTCCACTTCCTTTGCCTACTAACTGTGACTTTGTTACTGAACCTCTCAGGGTCTCAGTGTTCCCGTCTGTAAGATGGGGACAATAGGACGATAATTTCGTCTTTAAAAGGAGGCAGTGAGAAAGAAGTGAACTGCAGTCAGTCACTATGTGTTGGCATGACCACGCCCCTTTCTGAGGGTGCAGGTTTTCCTAGAAGAGTCTGGAGGGGTCATCAGGGGCGAGGAGGGCAGGGAAGTGCGCGTGTGTACGTGTGTGTGTGCGCACGCGTGTGTGTGTGTGTGCAGGTCGCCCCAACCTTGCCTCCTGGCCCATCAGAGCCCTCGCCGTCCTCAGCAGAGCTGGCACTGTCCCGAAGCCTCGAGCGGGATGGTCGATGTCTCCGGCCCTTGGCCAGCAGTTGGGCCCGGGCCTTGTGTAAGCTGCTGTCCAGCCTGGCGGTTTCAGGCACAGCCAAGTCCAAGTCTGCAAAGTGAATGCAAGGGACAGAGACCAGATGCGTGAGCTGGCAAGCCCAGGGGCTCACCTCCAGTGGCTCCTGTACCCACACCTGACATTCACCCACTGTTTCCAGGTGCTGGGCACTGACAGTACGGCGGAGAGGGAACTCGGGGTGTGGCAGCATCTCTGTGCCATGGCAGCACGTAAAGGCGGCCTGGCCTGGGCAGGGAGGAACCCGCTGGGAGGGGCTGCAGCAGGAGCATCTAGGTGGGGCATTAAGGACTGTGTGGGATTTACAAGTTTGTAGAGAAGCGGGCAGGGGGATGAGACTGGAGAGACCATGGTAGTAACCGCTACCACCTAAGAACCCCGCCTGCTACGCGCCACACAACCTTAGTTCCTCAGGCCAGCCTGGTGGCGTTAGGACAGCTTGTTCGGCACGTTTCTTTCACAGCTGAGCAAACTGAAACTAAGAGAGACCCAAGTCCCTGGACTGATGCTGCCAACCAGCACCAGTCCCGGCTCTGAGCCTGGTTGGTCTGGCTCCAGAGAAAGGCTCTGCTGGGGACCCTGGCCGGCTGTGTGAAGCCCAGGTCACTGCTGAGTGGAGGACTTGCAGCTGGAGTGGGGCAGAGGGGCTGTCCCCCTCGGTCCCCAAGCCAGGGCCAATGGCAAGAAGGAAAGCCGTTCAGCGCCCCGGAAGCCTGTGGCTGCCACCCTGGGGTCCATGGCCCAGTGCTAGGACCTGCACGAGGACTGGGAGGAAGGGCAGGCAAACACAACAGATCCCGCGTAGAAACCCCATCAGTCTTCGCTTCGCTTTTCATCTGCTCCACCTGGGAGTGAAGCCCTCACTCTGGACTGACCCTGAGCTTGGCACGGGGGTCCTCCAAATTAAAGATTCTACCCAGGCCTCAGGACGAGTCAAAGCTATCCCCCCAGGCCCCCACGATCTCAGGGACCCCCGTGCCATCCCGGGACCACCCTGCCTTGCCTTCTCTTCTCTCCTTTCTGCGGACACCCCTGAAGCCATCCTAGCCACTCTCCTGGCTTCGTGACCACCTGTGTCTACTTCCAGCCTTGACCCCTACCCTGAATTCAAAGCTCAGGCACCTGCCAGGGAACTTGCCACGTTAACGCCACTTGCCCCCCAAAACGAGCCCCTCATCATGCTTCAAGCCCACTTCTCCCTGGCTCAGTGAAAGACCCACTGTCCAACCAAGTCACACAACTCCGGGCTCCCCTTTGCCCTCAGCCCCAGCCCTGCTGTGACTCAGGCGTCCACCTGTCTCTTTGGCGCCTCCATTTGAATGTGCAGTGGGGTACCTCTGACTTCTGTGTCACAGCCAAACTCCAGACCTCACCAGGCCCCAGCCACTGCTCCCAGCACTCCCGTCCCAGTGAGGGGCAGCTCCATCCTTCCAGGGGTGGCCCGGGCTGAACCCTGGAAGCACCCTTTTTTGCCTCCTGTCCTATGAACTCGTGCATCCACTGTCCCTGAAGCGCCACTTCCACCACACACGAGTGCCCAGACTTCCAGAAACCTAGTGAGGTGGCACGATGCTGAGGGCAATAGGGGAGGGAGCAGAAGGGGGTGTGGTGAACCAGGCTGGGCCCGAGCTTGCCACCGTCACCCAGGACCTTGTGCTGCTCACTCTCCTTTGGAACCTTTGAGAGCCCTCACAGTACTGTTAGCGAGTGTGAGTGCACACACACACACACACGCACGGAGACAGCAGTGTGAGTACACACACACACAGGCAGGGAGACAGCAGTGTGAGTACACACACACGCAGGCACGGGAGACAGAGTGAGTGCACACACACACAGGCACGGGAGACAGCAGAGTGAGTACACACACACGCAGGCACGGGAGACAGCAGAGTGTGAGTACACACACGAAGGCACGGAGACAGCAGAGTGTGAGTACACACACACGCAGGCACGGGAGACAGAGTGAGTGCACACACACACAGGCACGGGAGACAGCAGAGTGAGTACACACACACGCAGGCACGGGAGACAGCAGAGTGAGTACACACACACGCAGGCACGGGAGACAGCAGAGTGTGAGTACACACACGAAGGCACGGAGACAGCAGAGTGTGAGTACACACACACGCAGGCACAGGAGACAGCAGAGTGTGAGTACACACACACGCAGGCACGGGAGACAGCAGTGTGTGAGTGCATACACACGCAGACACAGGAGACAGCAGAGTGAGTACACACACACGCAGGCACGGGAGACAGCAGTGTGAGTGCACACACACACAGGCACAGGAGACAGCAGAGTGTGAGTACACACACACGCAAGCACGGGAGACAGCAGTGTGAGTGCGCACACACGCAGGCACAGGAGACAGCAGTGTGAGTGCACACACACACAGGCACAGGAGACAGCAGAGTGTGAGTACACACACACGCAAGCACGGGAGACAGCAGTGTGAGTGCGCACACACGCAGGCACAGGAGACAGTAGAGTGTGAGTACACACACACGCAGGCACGGGAGACAGCAGAGTGTGAGTACACACACACGCAGGCACGGGAGACAGCAGAGTGTGAGTACACACACACGCAGGCACGGGAGACAGCAGTGTGTGAGTACACACACACGCAGGCACGGGAGACAGCAGAGTGTGAGTACACACACACGCACGCAAGGGAGACAGTAGAGTGTGAGTACACACACACGCAGGCACGGGAGACAGCAGAGTGTGAGTACACACACACGCAGGCACGGGAGACAGCAGTGTGAGTGCACACACACGCAGACACAGGAGACAGCAGAGTGTGAGTGCACACATGCAGGCACAGGAGACAGCAGTGTGAGTACACACACACGCAGGCACAGGAGACAGCAGAGTGTGAGTACACACACGCAGGCACAGGAGACAGCAGTGTGAGTACACACGCAGGCACGGGAGACAGCAGAGTGTGAGTACACACACACGCAAGGGAGACAGCAGAGTGTGAGTGCACACACACGCAGACACAGGAGACAGCAGAGTGTGAGTACACACACGAAGGCACGGAGACAGCAGAGTGTGAGTACACACACACGCAGGCACAGGAGACAGCAGAGTGTGAGTACACACACACGCAGGCACGGGAGACAGCAGTGTGTGAGTGCATACACACGCAGACACAGGAGACAGCAGAGTGAGTACACACACACGCAGGCACGGGAGACAGCAGTGTGAGTGCACACACACACAGGCACAGGAGACAGCAGAGTGTGAGTACACACACACGCAAGCACGGGAGACAGCAGTGTGAGTGCGCACACACGCAGGCACAGGAGACAGCAGTGTGAGTGCACACACACACAGGCACAGGAGACAGCAGAGTGTGAGTACACACACACGCAAGCACGGGAGACAGCAGTGTGAGTGCGCACACACGCAGGCACAGGAGACAGTAGAGTGTGAGTACACACACACGCAGGCACGGGAGACAGCAGAGTGTGAGTACACACACACGCAGGCACGGGAGACAGCAGAGTGTGAGTGCATACACACGCAGACACAGGAGACAGCAGAGTGTGAGTACACACACACGCAGGCACGGGAGACAGCAGAGTGTGAGTACACACACACGCAGGCACGGGAGACAGCAGTGTGTGAGTACACACACACGCAGGCACGGGAGACAGCAGAGTGTGAGTACACACACACGCACGCAAGGGAGACAGTAGAGTGTGAGTACACACACACGCAGGCACGGGAGACAGCAGAGTGTGAGTACACACACACGCAGGCACGGGAGACAGCAGAGTGTGAGTACACACACACGCAGGCACGGGAGACAGCAGTGTGAGTGCACACACACGCAGACACAGGAGACAGCAGAGTGTGAGTGCACACATGCAGGCACAGGAGACAGCAGTGTGAGTACACACACACGCAGGCACAGGAGACAGCAGAGTGTGAGTACACACACGCAGGCACAGGAGACAGCAGTGTGAGTACACACGCAGGCACGGGAGACAGCAGAGTGTGAGTACACACACACGCAAGGGAGACAGCAGAGTGTGAGTGCACACACACGCAGACACAGGAGACAGCAGAGTGTGAGTACACACACGCAGGCACGGGAGACAGCAGAGTGTGAGTGCATACACACGCAGACACAGGAGACAGCAGAGTGTGAGTACACACACGCAGGCACGGGAGACAGCAGAGTGTGAGTACACACACGCAGGCACAGGAGACAGCAGAGTGTGAGTACACACACGCAGGCACGGGAGACAGCAGAGTGTGAGTACACACACACACAGGCACAGGAGACAGCAGAGTGAGTGCACACACACGCAGGCACGGGAGACAGCAGAGTGTGAGTACACACACACGCAGGCACGGGAGACAGCAGTGTGAGTACACACACACGCAGGCACAGGAGACAGCAGAGTGTGAGTACACACACACGCACGCAAGGGAGACAGCAGAGTGTGAGTACACACACACACAGGCACAGGAGACAGCAGAGTGTGAGTACACACACACACAGGCACGGGAGACAGCAGTGTGTGAGTACACACACACGCAGGCACGGGAGACAGCAGTGTGAGTGCGCACACACGCAGGCACAGGAGACAGCAGTGTGAGTGCACACACACACAGGCACAGGAGACAGCAGAGTGTGAGTACACACACACGCAGGCACGGGAGACAGCAGAGTGTGAGTACACACACACACAGGCACAGGAGACAGCAGAGTGTGAGTACACACACGCAGGCACGGGAGACAGCAGAGTGTGAGTACACACACGCAGGCACAGGAGACAGCAGAGTGTGAGTACACACACGCAGGCACGGGAGACAGCAGAGTGTGAGTACACACACACACAGGCACAGGAGACAGCAGAGTGAGTGCACACACACGCAGGCACGGGAGACAGCAGAGTGTGAGTACACACACACGCAGGCACGGGAGACAGCAGTGTGAGTACACACACACGCAGGCACAGGAGACAGCAGTGTGAGTGCACACACACACAAGCACAGGAGGCACGGCAGAGTCAAGGTGAAGGGAGCCTACTGGTCTAGGTCACGGTCATCTCTGGCCTCTGTGCTAGCAGAAAGCCTCTAGCTGGTCTTCCTTCCTCCTCCCCCTCCCACTTCCAGTCTATTTTCCACACAACGGGCAGAGTGAGCCTAATGAAACATGGCAGCTCCGACACCGCTGTGCTCCGAAGACTCCGCTGACTTCCATCTCATTCAGGGCAGGAGCCCAAGTTCTCCCAGCGGCCTTCCACGCTCAGCCTGCAGTGCCCGGCCTCGCTGGGCTGCCACTTCTCTTCCTGGCCTCCAGCCACCTGGCCTCCTGGCTCTTTCTCACACCAGCCCAGCATGCGCCTCAGGGCCTTTGCATTTCTCTTCTTTCTTCCTGGCCCTGGCCACCCATTTCTGCACACAGCTATCTGTCCCTCACCCCTTTGGGTTTAGCTTCAAAGCTGTCCCATTGAAGCCTATCCTGACCATCCAATTGAAAACAGTTTCCCCCACAAAGCCCCACTGCTTTCCCCTACATCATTTATCACTGTATTTTACTTATTTATTTTATTCTCTCTCCACCAATTAGAATGTCAGTGGATTTTTGTTTTGTTCACTGCTCTGTCACACGCATAGGACAGTACCTGGCACAGAGCAGGCGTGCAGTAAATAGGATTCTAATGGAAAGAACAAAATTTCTGATTTGCCCTCTGCACACACATGGAACCAGCCTCTCCTACCTCTCCGGATGGATGTGCCTTAGCCCAGGCCTGCGCCAGCTGCACCCCCCATCCCAGATGTGGCCTCAGCATCTGTCCATCCTGCCTTCCCTGCCTGCTGCCCGGCTGCCTCCCCACACGCATACCTTCCGCAGGCTGGCAGGAGCTTTCCAAGGGACATTTTGGGCCATGCCCTGTCCTCTCCAGCTTTGAAACCTCGGGGCAGGGGAGGGAGCACGGTCCCAAAGCCAATACTATGGGAAGTCCATGCCCCAGGGCCCTCACTGCAGGCCCAGCCAGCCCCGCCCCCATGTGAGCTCAGACTCCGCCCCTTCTCCTCCGGGACTCAGGCTCTGTTGGCTGGCCCTGGGCAAGCTACTGAAGTCTGGGTATCGACTTCCTCATCCATGACATGGGATCATCGGGACATGGGATCATCACGGCAGGGCCTTCCTTAGAGGGCGGTCCTGAGCACTCACGAAGATAATCCGCACACAGCATCCCACTATACCGCCTGTGACTCTAAGATCCCAGCAGGCACTCCTGTTGACGGTGTCAGCAGGAGCGATGCTGAATTGCTCATACCCACGCTGGCTCAGACACCTGTACCTGTGGGATGGCAGGATACTCCTCTCTCGTCCCTTCCCTCCTCCAACCTTGCTCTTTTTTTTTTTTTTTTTTTTTTTTTTTTTAAGATTTATTTATTTTAGGCCGGCGCCGCGGCTCCCTAGGCTAATCCTCTGCCTAGCGGCGCCGGCACACCAGGTTCTAGTCCCAGTTGGGGCGCCGGATTCTGTCCCGGTTGCCCCTCTTCCAGGCCAGCTCTCTGCTATGGCCAGGGAGTGCAGTGGAGGATGGCCCAGGAGCTTGGGCCCTGCACCCCATGGGAGACCAGGAAAAGCACCTGGCTCCTGGCTCCTGCCATCGGATCAGCGTGGTGCGCCGGCCGCAGTGCGCCGGCCGCGGCGGCCATTGGAGGGTGAACCAACGGCAAAGGAAGACCTTTCTCTCTGTCTCTCTCTCTCACTGTCCACTCTGCCTGTCAAAAAAAAAAAAAAAAGATTTATTTATTTTACTTGAAAGGCAATTAGAGAGTGAGAGAGAGAGAGATTCTATCCACTGGTTCATTCCCCAAAAGGTTAGAGCATGCAGAAGCCAAGAACCTGGAACTCCATCTGGGTCTCCCATGTGGGCAGCAGGGACCCAAGCACTCGGGCCATCTGCTACTTTCTCAGGTGCATTAGAGGGAGCTGGACTGGAAGTGCAGCAGCCAGGACGTGAGCCGGGGCTCTGATGTGGGCTGCCGGTGTCACAGGTGGCGGTCTAACCTGCTGTGCCACAGCACCAGCCCCCATCCCTGTGCTCCTGCTCCCTGCTCTTGGCCCATCAACTCTCGCTCCTCCTTTGGTGGATCCCTGACTCGCCACCTCTTCCTTCCCTGTCTGGACAGCCGCACCTGCTCAGGCCTGGGCTCAATGACAGGTCAGGGGATGGCGGGGAACGACTGCCTCCCCATGCCAGTCTGGCTGTGGCAGGGGGCGGAGCCTTCCCCATCCTCTGTTTCATGAGTCCCTGGTACAGTGCCTGGCATAGAAGGGGCTTGGTGGGTATCAAAGTGAAATCACTTATGTAGTTCAATGCACGCTTTGGCAAAAATGGACTCCGCTTTCCCCGTCAGACCCCCAGCGTGTCCCTGCACTGCGATCCAAGCCCCACCGAGATGCTGACCTCGTGTGGCCTGTTCATTGCCATTTCCCCAACCTTGGCACGTAGTAGGCACACCATAGATCTTTGGGAAACAGCTGAAGAGACAGTGAGTGACTGGGAGGCTCCTGTGTTAGGCAGCCAGGGAGGTCTGCATGCTAATGAAGAGCTGAGGCTGTGGGGCCGGGGCTGTGGTGTAGCAGGTAAAGCCGCTGCCTGCAATGCCGGCATCCCATATGGGCGCCGGTTCAAGTCCCGGCTGCTTCACTACCGATCCAGCTCTCTGCTATGGTCTGGGAAAGCAGTGGAAGATGGCCCAAGTCCTTGGGCCCCTGCACCCACATGGAAGACGCAGAAGAAGCTCCTGGTTCCTGGCTTCAGATCTACCCAACTCCAGCTGTTGCGGCCATTTGAGGAGTGAACCAGTGGATACAAGACCTCTCTCTCTCTCTCTCTCTCTGCCTCTCCTTCTCTCTCTGTGTAAAAAAAGAATTATTTATTTGAAAGTCAGACTTTGTGTAACTCTGACTTTCAAATAAATAAATAATCTTTTAAAAAAAAGAATTATTTATTTGAAAGTCAGAGTTACACAGAGAGAGAAGGAGAGGCAGAGAGAGAGAGAGAGAGAGAGAGAGGTCTTCCATCCTCTGGTTCACTCCCCAACTGGCCGCAACGACCGGAGATGCGCCAATCCGAAGCCAGGAGCCAGGAGCTTCTTCCGGGTCTCCCATGCGGGTGCAGGGGCCCAAGGACTTGGGTCATCTTCTACTGCTTTCCCAGGCCACAGCAGAGAGCTAGATCGGAAATGGAGCAGCCGGGACTAGAACCGGAGCCCACATGGGATGCCGGCACTTCAGGCCAGGGTGTTAACCCACTGCCCCCACAGCGCCAGCCCCCAAATAAATAAATCTTAAAAAAAAAAAAAAGAAAGAAAGAAAAGAAAGAAAAAAGAGCTGAGGCTTCAGAGAGAACAGGAGAGAGCTTTCCAAGGAAAAGGAATGCTGTGGGCTTGGGCTGGTGGGGGGGTGGGGGGGGCAGCCAGGGGGCTCCTGCACCTGCAAGTGTTAGGCAGGAAGTTAGAAATCAGCCTGTGTGTGTGCGAGGGCCTGAGGAGACAGCTCTGCAGAGCTCACCTGGGAAGAGCCCAGTGTTTACACTCCAAGGTCCTGCCCGCACCCCAGCAACCTCCCAGGTGGTCTCTGCTCCCCCCAGGGGAAGCTCCCCAGAAGCCTCTCTCAGCACCACGTGGGTACCCGGCCTGGAAACACTGAGCAGTGCAGCCTTCGCCTCCTTCCTCCACGGCGGGCGCCCTGGGGGAGGCTCTGCCCGGTGCAGGGGCGCCCAGTCTGACCGCACTGAGCAGTGGACCCTTGGGGGGAACTTGACCTGATTCACACTCAGCAAACTCTGTCCTGGAGGAGCAGGGGGAGGGGAAGGAGACATGGTGGGAAGAACTGGACCCCTTCTGCTTAGAAGCCCCGGTCTGAGGACGGACTGTGCGCTCAGTACCAGCTCTGCTGAGCCGCCCGCCTGGCCAGCCAGGTGTATTCTGTCCACTTAACCATGCAACCTTGCTTGCCCCAGTCTGAGCGACTGGGCGCCCTCTCTCTCGGATTCTGTCCCATCTGTTAAACCTTGCTGGCTGCCTTGCTTACCACTGTTCTCTATCCCGCCCATCGCTGTTAACACAAGGAGCCCAGGCAGGGTGTGGTTCAGGGGGGCGGGCGCCCTCCCATCCCCTTCCCCCAATCTCCAGGCAGTGCCTGAAAGCAGCCAGGCCTGAGGGTTGGGCCACAAGATAATAACAGCTAATGCTTTGGGAGCTCTTACTGTGCAGGCACGGTTCTGAGTGCTTCACAATTACTGGTTCATTTAGAGCTCCCCACACGGACAAGAGAGGGGCTCCAGGAACCTCCAGGGCATAGAGCTGGTGCTGAGTGGGCCAGCGCTGCAGACAGGCAGTCTGGCTCCATGGGAACCCCAAGCGTGCTCTACCCCTCTCAAACAGACGGCAGGAGTCACTGTTTATCTAGTGTGTGGGGAAACTGAGGCCCTGTGCTCTGCCCTGGGCAGTAGCAGCACCAGCCCAGGTCCTCGCATGCTGGAGGCCTTGGGGGTTCTAAGGTAAGATGGGGCTGGCCTCCCCGGGGGTCCCTAGCTCCACCAAGCCCCTCCCCCTTCTTCCATCTCTTCTCTTTCCTCTGCCCCCTCTGCCTCCTCCTCCCCTCCTCCTCCCCTCCTCCTCCCTCCATCCCAGTAGTGGGAGAAATGAATACTTAATTGCCTAGGACATTGCTACCCCTGCAGAGAGGAGGGGAACAGGCGGCCTTTGGGTGGCTAGCGCACAGCAGGGAGAGCTCCTCTGTGTGGAGCCGAGGTTAGGCCAGGCCTGTGCAGACAGACTCAGGGGCTGAGGCCTCCATGCAGGCAGAGGCCGGAGGAACCCCAGGGAGACCGGGGTGGGAAGCAGCCTTCCCGGCATTGCCAAGGCCAACAGCGATGGCACGGGGCGGGCAGCAGGCAGGGGAAGCGAAGCGGGGAGCCCCATGGTACCCAGTGAGTCCTTCCTCAGACCAAACCCAGCTGCAGTGAAAGCAATGGGGCTTTCCACCACAGGCATGCCGGGAAGCCTGCCCTGCCGCTGGTCTCTTTCTCAGTCCTCACGTTGGGAGCGGGGAGGGGGCGAATGTGAGTGTGCAAAGCAGCGCGTTGGTCCAGAGGGACTTGTGTGCATCGCATTCTGTACCCGACCTGGAGGCAGGTGGGTCACGGGGCTGGGCATCCATGTGGGCAGTGCAGTGACTCAGTCCCCCTACACTCTCTGCCTATAAAGTGGGCTCGTGTGTCTCATCATTATCATGAGGATGATGCGGCACATACGAGACAGAGGGCTTAGCTGAGTTCCTGGCACAAACGAAACCCTTCCGAAATGGGGACCCCACTGTTGTAAGTGGCAGGTCCACTGAGAGAGACAGCGGCGACAGAGACACACACACTCTGATCCCCCCCACCCCGCAGTGCCCCCTGGCCTTGGAAGGAAGCGATCCACAGCTGGGTTTATTGGCTCCACAGAGAGCTGCACTGAACTTACCAAAAACTTCATCTGCAGGTTCTCGGAGCTTTGAAGAAGCCATGGCTCAAGAGAACTGGGGAGGACAAGTGGGGAGAGAGAGAGAGAAGAGACCCTGAATAACAGGTTCAGGTTCAAGGTGAGGGGAGGCCAATGACAGCCTGCTCCTGTCCTGCGGGCCCCTCCCCACCGCCTCTGAACTCTTTCCCCAGCTCCCAGGAAGAGAAGTCATTGGAACCGGACCCAGGTGTGCACCTGCGGGCAGGAGGGGCAGGGTAGGAGCCCATCCTGGGCACAGACAGGCTGAGCCCTGTGGTCTGGTTCCAGCTGATGGCTCAGCTGAGGGCTGTGCCTTCACGAGGGTCAATGGGTTTCTCCCCTTCACTGTCTTGGGCCATTCCATCATTAGCATCCCCTGTAAGTGTTCCATGATCATAAACTATCCAACCTCAAGTTTGGTAGAAGTCGTGGCGATGAAGTCGAATCTTTTCATTTTGCAAATAAATAACCAGTAGGGCAAGTGATTAATACAAGATTATACAGCAAACTCATGGCAAAAGCAGGACCCGAACCAGGTCCTTCCTCACTTCTCCCTACCTACCTATCCACCCATCTACCTGCCTAATCATCTATCCATTCATCTACCCATCCATCATCCATCCACCCTACACCATCTATCCACCCACACATCCTTGCACACATCTGTTCATGCTTCTCTCACCCATCATCCAGCCCTGCCTCCCCTCCCCCTGCCCCCATCACTGGTGCCCTCACCACATGCCTTTGATCACAATCTGCACAAGACCCTGGCATCAGGAGCAGGGCCAGAGTTCTAGACAGACTCATGGTCTGCAAACAACTGACAGATGCAAGAAGAGTGGACAGCCAAATCTCTATGGGGTACCAAGGAGGTTCTGGGAAGAAGTGTGGGTGGATGGAGTTTGGTTTGGTTTTTGGTTTTCTGTGGGCTTTTCTGGCAGGAAGCAAGAAGTGAGACCAGGTAGAGAGCAGGTGAAAGTACCTGGGTAGGCTTCCTAGCAGATGTTGGCTCCTGCAGCCCTGGATGGAGAGAATAAGGATACATAGGAGCCACGGAAGTGCAGGGGGCAGAGGAAGTGCACGGCTGAGACGTGGTCTCCAGTTACTGCTAACACTGAGGCTCCTGGAAGAAGGTCAGGGCACCGGGCTGACCACAGGAAAGCCGGGCCATGTGCCTGCCGGGGTCCTTTGCACCTCTCCTCTCCCAGGGCTGCATAGACACCACCTCCTGTGGGCTGGCCAGGCTTGAGAATCTTGGTATCCCCACTGACAGATGTGACAACTGCGATGCACGAGGTAAGAACCAGAGCTCAGCCTTCAGCCCCGTCTCCTGCCTCTTAGCCCCACTCTTGTTAAGGATCTGCAGATGAGCGAGAGGCAGAGGGGGAGATGGGCCACACAAGCTAGGATGGGGACAAGCATCAACACCACCCCCACCCAAGACTCCGTGGGTGTGTGCGGCTGCACGCGGGAAGTGAGGTGTGGGAAGGGAACCCTCCTGCCCTTCTTGAACTGGGAGGGGGGAGGGAGGTCAGTGGCAAAGATCCAGAACATTTCCTCCTGTCCCAGGGGGCCAGGTGGGAATGGAGGAAGAGCCAAATCCCCTCATTCAATCAGAAAGCCGTGTCTGCCCAGGTTCCCGGCTGCCACTTCCTCTAGCCAGTCTGGGGGGGGGGGGTGACCCTCCTCCCATTGTCGTCATAATTTCTAGATCCAACCACTGGAAAAGGGAGACGCTTCTGAACCTCAGTGACTCCCTGCATGGGTGTTTTCTCCTCCGTCTGCTGGGGGGTCCCCGAGTGCACGCGGTGGGGGAGGGCACGTATTCTCCTATCAGACTAGGGTGCTGGCAAGGCAGGAAGGGTGCCTCCTCCCTCGGACTGAGCATGGCCTTTATGCAAGGCCCCCAGCCTCCGCCCCAGACCCTCTGTGGATGGAGGAGTGCTCTCCCAGTGCCCCGCTGGGTGGGCTGGGGTTTCCAGCTTTTCTCTCCCTCCCTTCAACAGCGAGCTCCCTGCAGAGGGCCAGAAGGAAGGCCAGCCACTGTCCCCATGGGCAGGGAGGATACCACAACTGCGAGGTTACCAGGCCCCTCCCACCCAACCTGCTCCTTCCAAAACCGAGCCTTGGAAAATCACACGTTGAACCCTTCCCTCCCTCCCACCCACCCACCCCCACACACACACAAATGGGCGTGCACACAAATACACACACTCCCACACACAAATATACATGCACAGGCATCACACATTCAACCAGGTAACTGCACCAGGGTGGAAATGAACCTGTTCCTAGGGAACACCTGCAGACCACTCCCCGCCCACACACACACCAAGGCTTTCAACGCAGAGGAAGAGGAGGAGAAGGAAGAGCACCAGTGACCTTTGGCCCTTCTCTGGGAGGAGAGGCAGGTGAGCTCAAAACTTCCTGGGACCCGAGGATGGAGAAAGAGAAGGAAAGAGCGCAGAAGCCCCGGGCAGGAGCCGGAGAGGGAGAGGGGAGTAGGGGCGGCACAGTGGAGACCGGCCGAGTGCCGCATGCTGCTGAGAAGATAGCGAGACCAGAGGGGGAGCAGGCCAGGGCCGGCAGTGGTGGAAACCCGGGGCTGCAGGGTCCTGAGAGAGGCCCCAGGGCGGCTTGCGAGGAGAGGAGGGAGCCGGGAGAGAAGTGCAGGGGAAGCGCTGGGCGCGCTCAAAGGCCGGGGCGCGAGAGGCGGAGTGGAGCTGAACTGGCGGAGTCGCCCCTGCCCACGGGGCCAGCGTAGGGGTCCCAGGCTTGCAGGGGCCGGCAGGAGACCCATAGCGCCTCCAAGGCCAGGGAGATAGGACACCTCCTCCACTCCCCGGCCACAGCCCCGCCGCTCTCCCGTTCCTCTCCAACACAGAAGGCCAACTTCGAGCCGAGCAAGAAGGAGTTAAGCCCTCTCCCCCTCCCCCCCCACATCAGTTTTTTATTAATTTCTCTGGGCGCCGGGCGGGAGGGAGGAAGGGGATTAGGGACACAAATCCTATCTCCGCCCCCTCCCCTGACAGCTCAGCGCCCCAGCCCCGGGCCGTCCCCCTAGGAAGAGGGGAAGAAAGGCCTTCGTCGTTTTGCCCCAGGCAAGCCCCCTCGGGGGGTCCCACCGCGAGCCCGAGTCGCTCCCCCAGGGCCCGGCTCTCACCTCCAGCATCGGTCATCTTCAGCGTCCGGCGCCCCGGGAACCCCTCCGGCCCATAGTGCTCGAGGCGCGGGCCCGGAGGCAGAGGGGGTCTTCAGGCTGTCTCGTCACCCCGGACGCGGGGGGCTCCGGGCGGGCTCGAGCTGCTCCATCCCGGAGGTGGGGGCGGAGGTCGGCGGGAAGGGTCCCGGAGCCGGAGGGAAGGGCGGGCGGGGGGCGGTGCGGGAAGGAGAAGGCTTGCAGGAAGCCGGAGGCGCGGGCGGGGCTGCACTGGGAGACCTGCCGGGAGGATGCTCCGTGTGTGCGTGCGTGCGCGCGTGTGTGTGCGTGTGTGTGAGAGGGGGAGAGAGGCAGAGGAGAGAGCGCCACCTCCCGCCCCGCCCCCGCCCGCCGGGCTCCGCCGCACGCCGCCCCCCGCCCGCAGGCCGATTTGCGCGGTGTCGCGTCAGTCGCGGTGCGCGCGGGTCCCCGGGGAAGGGGCGATGCGGGGGGCGCGTGGCGGGGAGGCTGGGCGCCCAGGAGACAAAGAGCGGGAGGGAGCGACGGAAGGAGGGAGGGAAGCCGGCAGGGGGCGGAGGCGACCGAGGGGCGGAGGCGGCCGGCGCCGCGGCCAGGCCGGGGACCCGAGTTGCCTTGACTTCTGGCGAGCGGAAGCCTTCGCGGGTGGGAGCCGCCGGGGACGCGACGCGGCCCCGCCTAGGGACCCACGGGGCTTCCGCTTCCTTTGCAAGGGGCTTCCTGATTCACTCACTCATTCATTCAACAAACCTGCAGCCCGTGGGCGCGCGCGGTGCAGTTAGCTGGACAGGGGAGGGGGGAGGGGTGCTGTGGCGCTGGGAGAGGAGCGCCCCCAGGGCGCGAGGCCCGGCCTGGGGGCGGCGTGGCGGGTGGGCAGGGGGATTCCTTCAGGAAGAGATGTACGGGTTATTGCCGCAGGCCACCGCAGGGGAGAGGCGCCATGGGGTGGAACTGGGGAGTTCTGCTGGCCAGCAGGGCCCGGAAGGGGCTCCCACTCGCATTTTGGGCAGAACCTCTGGCTCCTCGGTGGGGAAGGCAGGGACACCCCACCCCACCCCCTCGCGCGCTCGCGAGCCAGGAAGACCAGTTGAGCACCCTCCCGGATATAGGATTGAAGTTGACAGGCTGGGGCACCGGCTGGGCTAGGAGCAAGATTGGAGGAGGGGTCTGGGATGACGGTGGGGCTTGGCTTGGGGCTGGGAGCCCTGCAGCGGCGTGGGGGCGGGGATAGATGAGCTCAGACTTGGACCTGGTGAGCTGGAGGTGGTGGCAGGCCAGGCAAGGGGGGGAAATGCAGTCATCCCCAACCAGCGGCCATGTGGCCAGGCACCCTCCCAAGCACTTTTCTGATTATTTACTGTCACCCTCCCAGTAACTCCACGAGGCAGGTGTTCCTGTTACCCCCTACCCCCCGGGGGGGGGCACTCAGAGTGAAGCTGGATGGAGGCCTGGGCACAGGGGAGAGGCGTGGCGCCTAGCGGGATTGAGGTCCCGGCAGCCGCCCCCCCCCCCCCCCCGCCTCAGAGCAGGTGCAGAGAGAACAGCCCGGAAAGGACACGGCTATGTGGGAGGTCTGTGGGTGTTTGGGGGCCTCCAGGTGTCTTCAGAATCAGGGTGCTGTCCAGATCATGGAGCCGTGGGGCCAGCGTGGTGTCTCCAATGACAGCTTTTGGGGACTACGTCTGGGGTCTTTAAAGAGGCTGTGGTCTGCAGGCATCTGGGGAGATGGGGCTGGGGTTGCAGGGCGGGTTCCGTTAGCCCCTGTAGATCCCAGATCTAGGGTCAGTGCCGGCAAGGGGTGAGGGGGTCCTACAGGGGTATCTCTGGCACACGAGACCTAGGAGGACCCTGTTCCTGGTGAGGCCCCTGGTTTTCCTCTCCTGTGGCAAAGTGACTGGAGTGCCTGAGAACTAGGCAGGAGGGGGCAAGGGGACGGGCTAAGCTGCCGAGCTTCACCCAGGCCTGCCCACAGCCACTGCCACGGTCCCAGACTCAGACTTGACCTTGGGTGAGTCACAGCTCGGGCTTGAGGAACGCACAGTGAAGCCACAGGACACGCCACCTAAATTCGAGAGGGCCCACCTTGGGAACATACATGTGATGATACACAAGTCAGACAGGGTGGCCGGACCCCACCCCTGTGCTTAACCCCAATCAGCAGAAGCCCCTACCGCACCCCCTGCCCTCAGGGAAAAGTACCACCACACTACTTGGGACTTCCTGGCTCGTGTCCTGAGCAGGGCCTCACTGGCCTTGGGGTCCAGTGACCTCGTGGTCCACTGGAAGGCTTGGCCACTATCCCCAGGTTTCCACATGACCCTCAGGTGCGTGGCAGGAATGGGCCAGCCCTCCATGGCCTCGGGGGGTGGAGCTAGCATTTCTGAGCAGCAGCTAGGAAGCCAGAGTTTGGCTGGACAGGAGTGAGGCATCACAAGGGATGGGCGCCTCTGGGGCTGTCGCGGGAATGCTGGCAGAGGCCATGCATCTCAGGTGCTACCAGGGACCGGTCAAGGTGACTGACGGTCCTGAAGCAGAGGCCTCCCCTGCTTACAATGGAGGGCAAAGCGAAGACTCCCCAGGGGCTCTCACCCCTGAACACAAACGCTTAAGGCAGGACAAGGCTGGTGCTGGTGACACCCCACCCCCACCCCCACCGGGACTCCCAACCTTGTCCCAGCACCAGGGACAGCTCAGCATCTGGGTGTCAGGCCTCCTGGCATAGAGCAAAGCCTAGGACTACGTAGGAGCTCCAGAGGGACACACAGAACCTGGGGCTCGCACTGTACCAACCCACCCCCTCCTGCGATCCTTCCTGAGCCCCCTGCAGGGATCTCCTGGGAGTCCAGGGGCTTCCGTCAACCTTGCCACATTTAATTCATGCTGTGAAATCCTCCAGATGCCTGGGAGAAAGACAGGTGGATGCACTGAGTTCACTCAATAGGAACCACAGCCCTGCCCAGGCTGACTGGACGAAACATGGGTGTTGATGGGAGATGCTGGACGAGAGGACGCCTGCTGGCTCTAGGGGCTCCCTGGTGGGTTGGGACCACCACCCTCCACCCCCGCACCAGCAAATCAAAAGACCATGCAGCGAGGCTCTGGGGGCTGCTTTTATGAGGGCGATCTGACAGAGGGCATGGTCCGTACAAAACCAGGAACAATACATACATATATATATTATATACAGAGACGCGGTCCTCCGAAGGGCGGCCGGGCACCCGCGGCCCGCCCCCTCCCTCTGCCATGGTCCAGGGCGGCGCCCGGCACGGAGACAGCCAGCTCTTTCAGGGGGTGGGGGCATGGGAAGGCGGGGGCAAGAAATACTGATTGATGGCATGGTCTATTTACAGGGGACAAGAAGCCAAAACGTTTTTTTAAAAATGATCAGAAACCCAGGCTTGGGGCAGGGGCATGAAAAAGTGGCCAACTGAGATGGATTCTGGAAGGGTGGCCCCTGGGGGGGCGGGGGTCTCACCTCCCTTGGTCCAAGCCCCAGTCTGGGGTTAAAGTGGGAGAAGTGGAGTCGGTTTCGCTCAGAAAGTGGCCAGGGTAGCCCTGGGCTCCAAAGAGCCAAGAAGTGGTGAAACCCTGTGCAGCCAGAGCACAGAACACAGGGTGGCGTGGGGCTGTCTGCCACGGGAGTGCAAGGCTTCCAGGTGTCGCCCTGGGCAGTGAGAAATACTCCCCTCGCCTACAACCAGGGTCCCTGCAGCCAGGACCCCGAAACCAAACCACCCCCCCTTCCCTTCCTGGCATTCCCAGGCATGACCGGGACACCCGGACTCCAGGGAGGCCGCACGGCTGTTCCAGGAGGCTATGGCTATTTGGCACCTGGGAGAGCGGAGGCACAAGAGCCGAGGGCTGCTGCCCAGGAGAGGAGGAGCTGGGGACCAGGAGTCCTAGACTCTCCCGGGGCCCTGCGCTCACCCCCCTCCTCCCCAAAGGACACGCAAGAGGTCAGGGCAGGTGGGGCCCAGCCTCCGGGCTGTGGGTGCACTCTGTCCCTCCTGGGATAGGGGACAGGGAGGGGAGGTATCGAGCAACAGACAGCACAACGAGGGGGGGACAGGGAAGGGCCAAGAAGGTGGGCTCTCGAGTCAAGAGGCCACGGGCGGGGAGCAGCCTCCAGATGGCGAGATGCTGGGAGAGCCCCCAGCCCCATTCCAGTCCAGAGACAAAGGCTGGAGGTTGTGAAGTCTGGCAGTTTGGTCTGCAGGTCCTCGTGTCCATCACCCACCCAGGCCAGCCCTCAGCATCCCTCACTTGGCCTCAGCCCCTTGGGGCAAGGAAGAGGCCACCCTTCCAGCCACCTCTCTGTCTGCCCGGGCCATCTTAAAGAGGCCTGTCACGTGGGCCCTCTGGTCCCTGAAGCTGGGGGAGGTGGGGTGGAGGGTGTGGGGAGTCGGGGCACCTGTCCCCAGGCTGGGAGGGGGTGGGGTAGGTGGTTGAGGACAGGGGAGGGAGGATGATGGGAAGGGTTATGATTCCTGTTAAGTAGAATTGGAATTCCTCAGTGTCTGCAGGTTTCCTTCCAGTTCTGAGATCTGAAAAACAAAGGTAAGAGGGGGCGCTGGGCATGGGCCCCGGCCCTCTCCTCTGCCTCCCTGCGGGGGCCATGACCTTAAGCTCTCAGCCAGCAGCAGGAGCCCCCCCCCCCCGACAGGATGCGCAGGGCAGATGACAGGTGGGGGCGCGCGCAGTCCCCTTCAGCCGGCTACCTTGTCCAGGAGCTTGTCCATCTCCTCCTTCCTCGCCAGCTCTGACTCCTCCAGAACCCGCCGCTGTGCGGTCTCCTTTTTCAGGAACTCGATCTCCCTGGGGACACGCAAGGTGCGGGCGTGTGGCCTGGCTCCCGTCCAGGGAGACGTGGGACCCTCCCCCTCCCCCTAGGTCAGGAGGTCCCAGGTTTTATCCCAGGACCTCTGGGGCCTGGCCCTGTGCTGCCCAGCTCAGGCCACCCACCCCACCCCACCCCCGACCTCAGGGCTCCACGCCGCCACCCCGAGCGCTGCCCAGGCCTCCTGAGGCCCGCCACGTACTTCTGCTGGTAGTCCTTGATGAGGCGCTTGGCCTTGCTGTACTTGCGCTCCAGAGCCTGGTACTGCGCCTGGGTCTCCCGCAGGTGCTCGTCCACGGCCTGGCACAGGCTCTGGGCCTCGCCCCAGTAACCCTCCAGCTTCTCCATGCGCTCCTTGTTCTCCTCCACACTCTGCTCGAGCTGAGCCTTCTCCGCCCGCCAGCGCCCCTTCTCCTGCTCCAGGCTCTGCAGCTGAGACACGAGGAGTGGCCCTGGGTTGGTGGTGGGGGTGGGAGTGATGGCGCCAGGGGATTCCAGCAGTGGTGGCACCCCCTGCCCCCGGCTCTGAAGTCTCCTTGGCCGAGCCTGGCGGGGGGTGGGGAGGATGAGGCAGCCTCACAGCACCCCCCCGCCCAGAGCGCAGGAGAGCTCCGTTAGTCACTGACAGCTCTGCGGTTTGGGCCAAGGCAACGCTGGCTCAAGACTGAGCCATTCCTTCTGTAAAATGGGAGTGACACTTGCTTCGAGCGCATGCGAGGGCTACAGTGAGACAGAGAAGGCCCAGCTCTACTGTGTTCCCTTGCCCCCGGGGAGCGTGCTCCCGTGGGCGCCTACAGGTGGTGTGCAAGTGTCAGTGCAGGCAGGTGCAGGGTCCCCTGGCCCTCACACGCTGTTCTTCAGTCCACATGCACAGCACACGCACTGCACACCAGTGCCCCACACAAGCACACGCACCACCCACGCCACCACAGGTCTTACCATCATCACGGCTCTTACCTTTCTCTTGAGCTGCTGGATCTCCGCCTCGGTCACAGCATGTTTGATCTGCAGCTGCGGGCAGAGGGATGGGCACTCAGCTCCAGCCAGGGTGGGCGGCGCCGAGGGCAGGAGGCCAGCCTGCTGCCCCACCCCCAGCCCAGGCCCCCACCTCCTTGAACTTGTGCACCAGCTTCTCGGGCTCCATGTCCACAGGGGACAGCGCGTCCTCGTTCTCCGCTAGCTCGAACACCTCGATGGCCACCTCGCCGCCTGGGAACGTGGGGCTCAGCTCCTCCTCCTCGTCGGTGGCATACTCCCCCGTCTGCCAAGGAAGACAGGTTTGTCTGGGTCAGACTGGAAGCACCCCTGGGCATGATCCAGGCCTCCCCTCATGGTCTGTGTCTTCCGTGATGGCCAGGGGAGGCCCCTGCAGGCAGGGGTGGTGCCCCCTAGAAGCCTGGGACCGGAAGACACAGCCTGTGTATCCCCTTCATACTACATACAGATCCTCTGTGGTCCGGACCTGCCTCCCTCCTCAGATTAGATCCGAGAAGAGCCCCTCGAGGGTGCACGATCTTGGAGGGAACTGTGTTTTCTTTGTGAGACCACGAAAGCTCTCCAAACACAGAGGGTATAACCCCTAGGCTCCCAGGGATACAGAATGGCACTTTGGGGTTCTCTGTGGGGGGGGTCTGGGAAAGCCACAGAGGCGGATGACTGTAATGCTGTATGTGGCCACCAGGGGGCAATCTCCCCAGCAGTCAGGCCAGCACCGCCTACCTCCTCATCATCCTCCCCATACTGGGCGTATCTCTGTTCCATCATCTCCCGCTGCCATCGCTCCTGCTCCAGGGTCTGCTGAATTAGCTGGGCCACTTCGCTCTGCTCTCCGGGCCGCTCCCGGCCAATCATAAACCTGCAGGGGCACCGGTGTCATCCACGAGCCTCTGTCCTCAGCTGTGTGTCACCATCCTCCCTGCTGGTGCTCCCCTCGAAATCCAGGCCCTCCCAGGGGAGGTGAAACAAGAGGGCTGAGTCCAGAGGCTGCCGAGGATTAATAATGAATGGAAGAGCTGGGGGACCTTACTGGGTTTCCTCCCGGGGGGAGGCGGGAGGCAGGCAGGCCCATGAGCCTTCCTGGCCAGCTCTGGAGGAGGGTGCTGTCCACCAAACTTTGGGCTGGGCTGCAGGGGCCATGAGCCCAGGAGCTGCTAGCACAGGAGGCGCCATGTGGGGAAAGTGAGGCAGGGGAACGGTGAGGATGACCCATGCCAGCAGGGCGGGGACTGTGGAGCTATCTTGGGTAGGCTCCAAGCCCCTGCACTTCAGGAAGGGGCGGGATGATGGTGACTGGAGATTAGGATGGAGAGGAAGCAGCGGGACTTCCAGGCACCAGCCCCTCCCCACCATGGTCACCCACATCCTGTTTCTCTTCACCACCCTTTCCTGGGAGCACCCCGAATCTGTGCCCTGAATGCACAGCCGGGGTGCGGTTGGTTTTCCCAGAGGGGAGGGAAGCAGTTCCAGACAAGGGGAGCTGGCGTGATCGGCACTCCCCTACACAGCTTGCGTTTGCAGTGAGTGAGTCAGGGCCAGGCAGCAGCAGAGGACAGTTTGGAGGTGCATGGACAGTGGGCCTAGAAGCCTGAGCCCTAGTGGCCAGAATTAATCTGGGAGCCGGGCGTGGGAAGGCAGGCTAGGGCAGAACAACTGTGCGCATGGCAGGCCCCGTGGGCAGCAGTCAGCGGACCTCGCCCAGGAGACGGGCTGCCCAGGGCTGAACAGGCCGAGGGCAAGGGGCACAGCGGCTGCGGGAGGGCCCAGCCTCCCCGACCCCACCCCTTGGGGCTCTCACCGCACACGGCCCTTGGTGTTCCGGAGCACAGAGGCCGCAAAGCTCTGGGTCACGCCCACCAGACTCGTGCCGTCCACCTCCACCAGGAGGTCGTTCACCTGGATCCTAGGGGAGGCGACGTGGGTTAGGGGGTCCAGAGGGACTCACATCATCTTTGAGAAATGCATGAACACAGATGCAAGCCAACAAGGAAACAGTAAACACACACGCTGCCTAAGGGAATCCGAAATGTCACAGCTACTCTTAAGAAATCCCATAACCTTTGTAAAAAGGCAAGAAAGGCGCTCAAGTCAAATGCGTTTCTGTAATTTCACAATAGACTTATCAGTTCATACACAAATGCACACAGGCAACGGGTCAAGAGTGGAACCGTGCGGGCCAGTGCTGTGGCACAGTAGGTTAAGCCTCCACCTGCAGTGTTAGCACTGGTTCAAGTCCCAGCTGCTCCACTTCCCATCCAGCTCTCTGCTATGGCCTGGGAAAGCAGTAGAAGATGGTCCAAGTCTTTGAGCCCCTGCATCCACGTGGGAGACTCAGAAGAGGCTCTGGCTCCTGACTTCAGATCAGCCCAGCTCCAGCCATTGTAGCCATTTGGGGAGTGAGCCAGTGGATGGAAGACCTTTCTCTCTGTCTCTCCCTCTCTCTGTTAACTCTGACTCTCAAATAAATCTTTTTTAAAAATGCATTTCTACAACCTCACAACAGATTTATCAGTTCACACACATGCATGCACACACGGAAAGGGGTCAAGAGTGGAACCACGGGCTGGGGTGACCTCCCATTGGTACATCAATGTGCAGCTCCCACAGGGACCTGGGACATTGTCGTCCTGCATAAAATGCATGGGGCCAGGCCTACCGGTGTGGGGAGAAAGAGCTGGGTAAGCCAAGAGACGCAGTGTCCAGGCCCGGCAGGGGAGCTGGGTACACGTCCCATGACAGTCACCCTCGTCGCCTCCTCCACCAGATGACACCACCATCACAGAACTCACCTCTGCCAGGCACACAGCAGGGGCCCAGCAGCACACGTGTGTCACGCTGCCCTCTGACACAGGCGTTTCTGCACACACCTGAGTCCACAGGTGTCTTGGCTCCCAACGCCTGGACGCCCCTCCACCCAGCATCCTGCACCCGAGACAGTGCAACCCACCTCTCGGCCCCCCATATACACTCCGTATACCCACCGCTCCTGTTCTCCTTGCCACAGGGAGAGGTGGGTGTTCTAGCCTGGCCAGAGAGAGAGGAAGGAGGGTGGGGGACTCTGGGCCACCTCCTCCCTCCACTGCCACCTCCCTGGGAGCTCCCAGCCTTCTCTCAGGACTCCCGCACAGGAAGGAAAGAATGGCTCACATCTCCACGTGGGCCCACGCCCGCAGACAAGCTCATGCACACACGCACCCCCAAGCCAACCAGCAACAACTGGAAAGGCTCTCGAGGGGCTGGCGCTGTGGCGTCGCGGATAAAGCTGCCACCTGTAGTACTGGCATCCCAAATGGGTGTCAGTTCAAGTCTCAAGTCCCGGCTGCCCCACTTCCGATCCAGCTCTCTATTATGGCCTGGGAAAGCAGCAGAAGATGGCCCAAGTCCTTGGGTCCCTGTACCCACGTGGGAGACCTGGAAGAAGCTCCTGGCTCCTGGCTTCAGATCAGTGCAGCTCCAGCCATTGTGGCCAACTGGGGAGTGAACCAGAGGATGGAAGACCTCTCTCTCTCTGTCCCTCTCCTCTCTCTGTGTAACTCTGACTTTCAAATAAATAAATAAATCTAAAAAAAAAAAAAAAAAAAAAAAAGACGACTCTAGAAAGTTTGAGGTCAGGGGCAGGAGGGGCTGTCGCCCTTCTTCTCTCTGCACCCCCCACACCACCTGGACCACAACAAGCAGAAATCCCCTGGACGGGGTGACCTCACCTCTAGCAACGTGACCCCACAGTCACCCAGTTCCCACCAGGCCACTCTGCATCTGTGTCATGGAGAGGTACCACCAGGGACCCCTGACATCAACCCCTCGCAGCTACCCTGGGGGTGCCCTGTCGCCCTTCCCACCCCCATGGTCCTTCCCATGCTGTTAACACATAGGTAGCAGAAAAGCCAACATCAGTCACCAGGCTGGCTGCCCCTGACCCTTCTGTCCCACAGAACTCAACCCTCCACCCGCAGACACTCCACGCTGGCCCACGCACTTGCCCTCAGCGCAGCGCAGTCCACTGCCAGAACATCTCCGCGCTCGTCCGGCCACATGGACACCTGAGTCTCCTTTGCCCTCCGGGCTGCAGTAGCACCTGCTCTCCCTCAGCCCAGCCAACCCTGCTGTCCACCACAGCACTCAGCTCCTCCCGAGTCCCAGAGGTCAAGCCCTCCTGCATCATGCCATCGTGGTACTCCACGTTTTCCCATTCCGCGCCACAGGCAAGCGTGCCCACTGCCTTAATGCCTGTCTACCTCGCTACACCGTCCGAATCCGCATGGACAGCAGGGTGTGTGTGGGTGGATGCTCAAGTGCCCTCCAGACAAGGTCTCCACGGCGCAGGCGCCCTACCAAGGCCCAACACCCACCTGCAGCCAGGACACACAGCACCCCGATTTCACCAGCCCTCCCCTCCCCTGGAGTGCAAGCACAAGGGCAGGGGTGTCAGGGCCCTGTACTCCACACATGCCCCCACCACGCCCAGAGCAGAGAAGCTGCCATGCCCGTCCGTGCAGACCCCACTGATGACAGCTGGTAGGGCAGAGGGGGGTGGTACCTGCCATCCCGATGAGCCGCGCCGCCCTCGGTCACTGTCTTGACGAAGATGCCCAGCTTCTCCAGGCCCATGTCGGCCCCGGCCCCCATGCCGATGATGCTGATGCCCAAGCCCTCAGAGTCTGGAAGCAGGAAGGGGAGGGGAGATGCCAGAGGTGGGGGGAGAGTCTCCCACTCCAAGCCCTCCCTGCAGCATGCAGCCCTACGTCAGGAGGCAGTCCCCATGCTCAGGAATGTCCTGTTGCTGGGGTAGGAGCATGGCCTGCCCACCCCCAACCTGGTTGCTGAGCCACCAGGGAGGACTTTTGGGTCGCTGGCTGCCCTTTGCCCCTTCCAAAGGGCTGTAAGCGGCAGGGTGTGCCCAGGGTGACGTACAGCCAGGTGGAGGCTTGCGTAGGCGGAGTAGGGTGTGGCTAGGCCTCCGGGGTGGCCGTGATGGGGCCTGAGCCCTTTAGTCCCCCCTCTCCAGGCGGCCTGGTCTCTACTCACAGCTGCGGGGCCTTCCTCTGCCCGCCACACCTGCCCCGCCTGAACTCATGACCCCCCACACTCACTCACTGGTGGGCACCACCACTGGCTGCCAGGTCCGGGAGGCCCCGGATTCTTCCCTCCAGCCTCCACCCAAGCCAAACAACCTCCAGACCCTGCGGACTCCCTTCCCTGCCACGGCCGCCACCCAGGCAAGATTGTCTCGCCCCAACCCCTGGTGAGCGCCGGCTGTCCTGGCATCCCTTTCCCACTTGTTAATGGCGCCCAAGCCCTCTAAGAAAAACGCCCCCAGGTCTGCACCGTCTCTCCTCCTCCTCCCCAAAGCCTTGGTCCTGGAGCTCAACTCAAGCCCCACTTCCTCAGTGAGCCTGTCCCCTGGCTGCCCAGGCCCCCTGCTGTAAGGACACAGTGACAGGAGACTGCTCCATCCTTGGGCCCTGAGGCGACACCTGATCCCGACCAGGACCCGGCACACAGCGCTCGACTGTGACCTCTGCACTACATGAGCAAACAAGGCTACGGGCTGGTCTGGAGTCCCTGAGGGCTGCAGGGCCCCCACGGGAAGGCACAGGGCCAAAGCTGGTGTCAGAGGGGCCCTGGGGCCGGCCCAGCTGCTCACCCTTCTCCAGCTCCACGGGGAACAGCTCCAGCCGCTCCACACGCTTCTCCAGCTCATACTCGGCCGAGGCCGCCATGGGGTCCACGTCCTCGTTGCGCCGATCGTAGTCCTCGTTGGAGTAGGTGCTGAACACCTGGGGAGGGGGCGGCTCGTCAGAGAGGCCGGCAGCAGGGCAGGGGCGGAACTGGCACCAGGAGGCTGGGAGGCAGGCTGAGTGCCCGCCTGACACCCTGCTCCCACTGCCGCACGCCTTCTCCCCGTCCCCAGGCAGCCCTGCCTCGCCCCCAGCTCTGAGGAAGGCCCTGTGGTTCTGCAGCTGACGGCGGGCCAGGGAGAGGAACCCCGCCTTGCCTGACCCACTCTGCAGCGCCGACCAGCACAGGCCCTGCCTGCAGCAGGAACAGCAGGACAAGCCCAGACAGATGGGCACTGAAGAACTGAGCTCAGGCCAGAGACGGGGACTCAGAGCCGGGCAGAGGCGAGGGTGGACAGAGAGAGCACCCAGAGAAGGAACAGGCTGAGCACAGAGGGGAAGAGGAGGAGGGGAGACGGGTAGGGGGGATGGGGAGGATGCCAGATGGGAGGGGAGAGGGGGCAGGAGCCAGGGGTAGAGAGAGGCAGAGAGGCACCCAGGACCCAGCTCCCGCCCAGGGAGGACCCTGAGGGTCCCCAGAGGGCGGGCAGGCAGCAGGGGTGAGTGAAAGCTGGGCCCTAACCGCCCTCACCCCCAGGAGAGCCGCTCTCTCTCTCCTCCGCCTGGCAAAACCAAGGGGACTGTGGAGGTGGCAGCATCTCTGACACTGTCCACAGCAGACCCAGGGCCCTAGGGGCTCCAAGGCCCCTCCCCCCACCCCTCTGCCATCTCCTTTCCCCCCTGTTGCAAAAAAGGGACTGTGCTGGCTCCAACCCTTCCAGAAAGAACAGAAACAGCAGGGCAGGGGCTCCTTGGGGTGCCCAATCCAGCATGGGTTCCCCCAGTAGGAGGCTAACGCATACCACCTGGGGTACCACTGCCGCCAGAGACAGGATGGCAGCCCTTGGAGCCTGAGGGGCAGGAGCTACAGCAGCAGGGGCCCAGACCAAAGGAGCTGGACTGGGACACTTTTCCCCAAGGCTCCCGCCAGGGCCCCCTCTGCAGCAGCACAGGCCCCATGGGCACCTTGGCGGGCAGCGGTACTCTTGTGTCCCAGCCTTTGCTGGGGCCAGCTCCCGGTCATTCCCACCCCCTTGCACACAGGCTCACTGCCCCGGGGTGGGGGGCAGGGCGCTCCTAGGATGAGCAGCACAGCTGGGAGGGGCCTCTGTGGTCACCGGGCTCTGCGCCCTGGATTTCACAGCCATGAGGGAAGCTGAAGCTCATCCGTGCACAGGGCAGCGGCCGATGCACCTTTCTCCCATCTGGCCAGGGGCCCCAGACCCCCTGGAGACCCCTGCTCTGCAAACAGTCCAAGATGCCAGGTCTGATGCCCAAGGTCACACCCAGGGTTAGCCAGTGGCAGGGCAGGAGAGGCCTGCACCTGGCTGGGCTCTGGTGGACGGGCCACTGGTGACTTTGTCCCCTTGCACACAGGTGCCCCAGGCCGTGGACTCAGCAAACTGGCTTTGCTCACTTCTGCATCTGAGTCTCCCGACCCCTGGGCTCTGCTCCGGGGGGAGGGTGCCCTCCTGGCATCCCTCTCCTGGGTCAACAAGACCCCTCCCGGGCACACACGGGGACACAGTCTCACTGTGACCTCCAAAACACCCTGTCCTGGCCTTGCCCCGCTCCAGTCATTTCTCCCCCTGTGGAATGGCAATCCCCTTTCAAACCCTGCCCCCTGCAGGCATCCCTCCTGCCCCCCACCAGGGGGCTCTGGGCCCTGTCCCACGTCCACAGGTGACAACCTGCCTGCACAGGAAGTGTCACCTCTGTAAGGGTTAACAGTTGGGTCACTGGCGGGACATGGAACCCAGTGAAGCGGTGGGGTCAGAGAGACGCACAACTGGGTCCCCTGAGCCAGGGTGGAGAGAATGAAATTCCCAGCAAGACACGCGAGGACCACATCACACACCCTGGCTCTGCACCGGGCGGGCCGGCTCCAGGGCCACCAGGGAGTCGGGAAGCACTGCTCTAAATCATGTGCTATTTTTTGCCAGGTAATCAGGGTAAAGTGTCAGATATAGACCGCCAGAGGCCCAGGCCACACAGCTCTGAGGGCAGGAGGCCGCGCCAAGAACTGGTGGTGGTGGTGGTGGTGGGATCCTGACTCCCTCCCAAGAACACCACAACCCTCAGTCCCTCGGGCATCCCACTGCCTGCACACAAGGTCTCAGGCCAGGGGAGCAGCGGGCTTGGGAGGAGGGCGGCAGCCTCTCCCCTGTAACCTTGTGAGCCTCTTGCTGGCAGGGAGGTGGGGGGTGGTGGTGGTGAGAACTTGGGTAGCTCAGTGTCCCGGGTAGTCATGGAAACTACAAGCAAACAGATGGGGGTTGGCTGGGGAAGGTAAACGCTGGGCAGGGTCCAGCCAAGGAGGTCCAGGGAGCTGGACACTCTCAGGGGGTGGGCCTGGGACTGGGCACAGCTGAGCCTGGGGCAGGGAGAGAGGCTCATGGGGGCTGAGTGTGGGCCAGTCAAGTGTGGATGGGGGTGGCTCAGGCTGCTCCCTTCTTCCCAGGGGATAGCCCCTCCCTGGTGGTACTGTTCTGAGGATCTCAAAGCCACTGGCCTAGCCCACAAACCTATCACCAACAGTGGTAGACGTGGGGTGAGACCCCACCAAGGGGCAGCTTCCACTCCTCTTTTAGGACACCAGAGAATGTGGCAGGAGCCCTGGGGAAGGACGACTGCCAAGACCATGGGCGGCTGTCCCATTGTGCAGCCAAGAGCAAAGGCATGCTGGCGGCTGCCAGGCACCCTGGGGATTCCACCGCCCCACCCCCTTCTCCTTCCTGCCCAAAGCCCGCCCCAGCCCCCACCCCCACCCCCCACCCCCGACCCAGCACAGACCCCTGGGAAAAAACGCCCCAGCCCTAGTCACATGGTCACAGTCCCCGGTTCACCCTCAGAACCACTTCCCTCTTTCAGTTCTGCAAAGCCGGGAGGGGGCACAGATGGGCTGGAGGAAGGGCCGCCTTCCCCTCCACCTTCATTCTGGGAAGTTGTGGGCTCTCTCCTCCACTCCCCATCCCGCTCCTCTCTGGGGGACCCTCTCTCTCCCCAGGGGGAAGGAGCCACTGGCTCCCTCACCCCACGCAAACCCCAACCTCTGGAAGCTTCTGCAGGAAGGAATGCCTGGACGAGGAAGGGAAAGCAGGTGTCCCAGGGCCTGTGTGGGCGGGGGGGGGGGGGGGATGCGGAGGAGTGCCGGGCCGAAGGCAGGTCAGGGCAGGCCACCTCGGGCCCAGACCTGAAGATCGTCCCCTCTGACAAACAGCTGGAACTCCCCCCGGGCGCCCCTGAGGGTGGGAGCTCCTAGGAAGGGGGCTGGGTGGCAGTGGCTGACTCAGCCTGCCAAAGCCGGCTGGCGAGGGGAGGCGGAGGCGGCGCGCACGTGGCAGGGGCGGCGCGGGGGCGGGGTGGGCGCACTCACTTGGATGGGCGCGGTGCTGAAATGGATCTTCCGGCTGGGGGCCGGGTCCTCTTCCTCCGACAGCCCGGGGATCTCCACGCACCCCGACTCGGGCTCGTAGGGGGGCTCCCCATCCTCCTCGTCGTCTTCATCGTCTTCCTCCAGGGCGCTGCCCCCAGAGTCCTCCCCGAGCCCGCTGTAGGCGCTCACGTCCACCAAGTCCGCCTCCGAGAAGTCCTCCTTCTTGGACTCATCGGCCTCCTCAGGGGCCGCGTCCGGGACCCGGGAGTTACCCACCCCCCTCTCTGGCGCTGCTACCGTCGCTGCAGCCTCGTCTTCGGGGGCAGCTGGGGCCTTGGGCTCCTCGGGCGCGGCGTTGGCTGTGGCCGTCGAGGGGCCGCCATTCTCCAGGGCCGCATGGACCGTCACCTCGGCCTGGATCACTTCCCCGGGCGCCGACTCAGCCTCCGACTCCCCGCTCTCCTCCACCTCCACCGGCTTAATTTTGCGCACCTCCCGGGGCTTGGGGGGCGGTCGGGCAGGGGCCACTCGGTGCTGCGGGGGCTGCTGCCCTCCGGGACCGCGCTCTTTCTCGGCCGGGGTCTCCCCCGACGGGGCGGCCGGGGCGGCCGGCGCTGCCGGCGGCGGTGGCGGCGGCGGCTGAAACACCCGGGACCGCTTGCTGACCAGCTTGGAGTTGACCGGGGGAGCCCCTGCGGCCGCAGCCCTGGGGGCCCCGGGCCCGCGGTGGAGGCCGGTCCTCGAGTCGGCCTTTTCGAAGACGGCGCTGAGCTGGCTGACCGTGGGCGACACGGCGTCGGCGTCCAGCTTGTCCAGCGCCTCCGTGCTGCCGTTGAAGCGGACCACGACGTCCAGCTTCCGGTCCTGCAGGCCGGCGCGCTCCTGCCTCAGCAGCCGCCGCGCCGCGGCCTCCTTGTCGCCGCCTGCGGCCGCGGGAGCGCTCCGCTCGAACAGCTTCCGCGTCTCCTGCAGGCGGGATGGCGGGTGCGGCGGCGGCGCGGGCTGCGCCGAGGGCGCGGGCTTGGAGTCGAAGCGGCTCACGCGCTCGGACACGCTGGTGCCCAGCTTGAGCAGGGCGCTGTGGTCCACGTTCTCGTTCAGGCTGCTGGCCCGCGGCAGCGACAGGCGCACGCCGCGCTCGGACGCCCGGGGGGCCTCGGCCAGGCCCGCGCCGCCGCCCGCCTCGCCCGGCGGCCCCGCCGTCGTGCCCATCTGCAGGAACATACTTTTGATGCGGTGGACGTTGGAGCCATATTTCTTGTGGTGGGCCGCCTTGGGTGCTTCGTCGGGCCCGGGCGCATCGGGCTGCTTGAGCGCCTGGATGCCCGCCTCGTAGGCGCTGCGGTGCGGGGAGGCGCTCCGGAGGGGACCCCCGGGCCCCCGCGGCTCCGTCTTCATCATGGTGGGGGGAGCAGGGTTCGCATCCCCCCGCTCCCCGCGACCCCCCTCCGACAGGCGGCTGGCCAAGTCGGGACCGCCGCCCCCTCCCCCCGAAGAAAAAAGCCCCCGGAAAGGCCCTTTTTTTTTAGGGTCCTTCAAAAAGCAAGCTGCCAAAAACAGTTAACCTCGCTTTAAAAAAAAAAAAAAAAAAACCTCCCAGCGGGCGCCCAGTGTGGGCCGCCTCCCCCAACCAAGCTGCCGGGGACAGCCAGCCCCTCAAACCCCGGGCGGCCTGGCCCGCTCGCCCCCACCCAAATTACGAGAGCGGCGGCGGCCGGGGCCGGTGGGACCGCGCGCCCTGCCCGCGAAGCAGCGGCGGCGGCGCCGGCTCACATCGTCCGAGGCGGTGTCAGCAAGGCTGGCAGCCCGGGCGCCCGCCACTCGGGCCGGGGGCCTCGGCTCTCGGGGGGCCCGGTACCCCGGCGCCCATGGCTGCTCCGCCGGCCGGGGCCGCTCCGCCGCCGCGCCTCCCTCCCTCCCTCCCTCCCCCCCGCGCCCCGAGCCTCGCGTCTTTCTCTAGCTCTGCCCGAGCGGCGGCTGCCGGAGACCGAGCGGCTGCCCTTCTCGCCGCCGCCGCTGGGGGACTGGCACCTCTGGGTCCTAAAGGGATCGGATTTCCGGGCCCAGAGCCCGTGAGCCCTCCCCTTCCCCTCCGTCCGAACTCGCGGCCTCCCTTGCCCGTAGCTGGAGGGGAACCCTCTTCGACCCTTCCACCGCAGCCGCAGACTGAGGCTTCTCGCAACCCACATCACCGCACCCGCAAGACGTACTGGGAGGAGGCAACCCAGCCCGCGGGGTCTCAGGACGACCCCCTGTCCTCCCCAGACGTGAGGGGTGGGGTGTCCCTAGGCGGGAGCAGATCCCTTCCTCCCTCCCCTCAGGGGCTGTGGCGCTCCTCCTTGGTGTACTTCAAGGCTATTATTAGCATCAAAGGTGCTGGGTGCTGGGTGGAAATACAGATGCCAGGGCCCTGCCCCAAACCTGCAGAAAAGACAAGTCTTGTAGGCTGGACCCAGGAATCTGCATTTGAACACTGTCCCCTGAGCACTCCGGTGTGAAACCTGGGCTCAGCATTGCCCTCCTTGTGGTGGGTGAGTGTGGGGGTGGGGAATGAAGAAAGGAGGCGGCCCCCCTCACCCGGGTCTCAGGGGTCTCCCTAATCTCCCCTCTGGCCCTTTGGAAGCCTGAAGAGAACAGACTGTAGGCGATCTGCACCCCCTGGGGAGTTGAAGTCCCACCTCCAGGCCCCCAGCAGGGCACTCCTGCCTCCCAAACAGGAAGAAAGCCTTTGCCAGGAAGAATTCTAGAGGCCTGGGGCCGAAGTTTCCCCAGTGACAACTCTAACTTGGGTCTCCAATTTAAAGGATCCTGGCCAGTGTGCGCCAGAGGGTGACAGTGACCTCCACATGTCCCCTGACCTAGCAACCCAGAAAACTGCTGTAAGCCTCCCTACCCCCACCCTGGCACACACAGACCAAGGGGCCTGGGGCTGCCCGGTGTCCCTGGCCCACTGCCTGGGCCCTGGCTGTGGGGGTCCACCCTAGGCACAGGTCCAGATGCGCTGCTCCCGTCCAGAGCCCAGAACGTGAGAACAGGGTGGATCCTAGGACCCAGAGAACAACTCAGGCACAAAGCCTCCCCCCTCTCCCAGCTGCTTCCTGCATATGGGGCCTTCCTGCGGCCTCTGCCTCCTCCCCCGCCCTCTTCCCCTCCATCCTCTTCCTCCTCATCCTAATCTCCCAGTCTCAGGCCCCTGGCCTGGAAGGGCTGCAGAAGGGAGCCCTCCTGGCCCTCTGCTGCAGGAGTGTGTGTGGGTTTTGTGGGCTATTAATCCGTTGGCGAGAGCTTGCTACAGTGTGGAGGATGGGATGTGGGAAAGCCGCCTGGGAACCCTGAATATTGGGATGGGGAGGAGCCAGGAACCACAGGACTGGATCCCAGGACTGCTGCTAAGGGGGAGGGAAGATTTGGGTTCTGAGCTGGAGCCGGAAGTGAACCCAGGCCTCTGACTTGCCACTGCCACCTGCCCAGGAAACTTCCCCCTCCCCAGTTTTGCCCTTGGGGGCAGGCCCTCCCAAGCCATCACGGAAGATCCCTTTCTAAAACAAGCTTTAGGACCTGGGTTTCCAAGATCAAGGCTGGGGCTGGAAAACCCCCTCCCCGCAGGCCCCTCCCAGCAGCCCCACCCCCTCATCTCACCCAGCCTGGGGGTTGGGAGTTTGGGCTGTGTCCTCGGAAGCTCTTGTGTTGGATTGGACGAGGTTGCAGGCCCCTGGGTGTTCTGCCCAGAATCTCCCACACCCTTTGCGGTGAGTCATCTTAACTGGTCCCAGCCCAAGGGGTCTGTGCCCACAATCTGGCCAGGTGGGGAAGCCCCTGGCTTATGGAGGTGGGAGGAGGAGCTGAGAACCAGCTGTTGGGCCCTGAGTCCCCGGGACCCCCTTCCGCATATCTCCTGCAGCTTGGAATGAACTAGGATTCTTTCCAGGGGTGAAGGCCCTTTTGGGGCTTTGGGATACTCCAGGGTGGTTCGAGCCCAGATCTGGGGTGACGAAGGCTAATGAGTGGGACTCAGACTGCTGTTAGAGGAGTAATGAGCAACAGCCCCGGCCAGGATTCCCGAAGAAGCTTTTATGCAGCCCTAAGTGCTTTAACCATCACTCCTTCCCCAGGCTCCGGCTGGGCCAGATGGGTGGGGAACGGGGCGTCATCTTCAGCCCCTCCCTGGCTGCCTGGATCGGAGCTCGGTCTGTGAGAAGAGGGGCTACCTCCAAACAGAAGACTTCCAACCCAATTTCCATTCCTCAGGCTGTCCTCCTCATCTGCCCCCTGTGGTTCTGCGCCCCAGGGGAATCTGACTGCCCTCTCTCAGTCTTTGTGCAGGAGACCTTGACAGCCAACTTGCCTGCTAGTCTTTGGACAGAAGCCCCTTCCTTACCTTTGCCCTGGCCTTAGAGGGTGGAATATTTCCCAAGGTTGACCCAGGGGCTGAGCTGCCAGGGCTCAGATCTTGGCTCTACCACTTCCTAGCTGTGTGGCCTTGGAGAAGCCACTCAGCCTCTCTGTGCTCTGAGAAGGAGGAACTGAGGCTTGGAGAGTGGCAAGGGTAGGGAAGGAGCTGCCTTTCCCAGCCCATGTTGCAAAGGCCGGAGGCTATGTGGCTGGCCCAGATAATTGGCTTCCAACTCTCCTCCCAGTAGAGCCCCTGCCCATTTTCCCACACCCTCCAGATCTGACGAGGGCCCTCTGGGAAGGCGCACTTGGAGGACTGTCCCTGGAGGCTTGCTAGTTTTAAACACCAGGTTGTTACTGCAGAGGAGGTGACGAAGAGTGGGGAGAGGCCTGATGTGCGATAAGTCCCAAGCCCTCAGCGCCCTGGGCTCGGCCTGGGCTGGGTGCCAAGGCTGGCTTCTCATCTCAGCTCTGAGGCCTTGAGACTCGGCCTCTGAGTGTGACTTTCCCTTGGCCACCATCATCTGAGCAGAGGCTAACCCAGGCCCTGCCCTCCAGCTACTTTGGATGAGCCAGTGGTCCCCGGGGATCCTCTGCCAGGGGCCCAGGCCGGGACTAGTATGCTGGAAAAGCACACGTAACGTGTGCACCCTCACAGGCCGGAGATCGCAAATCCAGGACGTTGTGCTGGAGGGGTCTCTAGTGGCTCTTGGCTGATGGCTGATCCCTTCGCTGGCGAATGAGGAAGCCTGAGCACTGGCACACCCCATGTTGGAGAAGAGACCAGGCTAGGGTGCATGAGGCCTGAATGGAGCCCTAGCTCCACCCATTTCCTGGGTGACCTTGACCTGAATGTCTGAGTGCCTCCTGAACCCAGGTGACCCTGGAATCCCACTGGGCACGGGGAATAGAGCTTAGAGAACACAGGCTTGGAGGCTGAGCCATTTTGTTTGTCTTTGACCTGCCACTTCCTGCCTAAGGGACCTCAGCAAGTTCTCCATCATCAATGGAACAAACATACCAATTTCATTACGTTGTGGGGAGAGGTAAACACGTTCAAAGTGCGTAAAACACAAAGAAGGAGCTTGGCGTGGGGGCTGGTGCATATCTTCACCCGGGGACATGTGTGCTGGTCCCTGCCTGGGTGGGTGTGGCCGAGAGGGAGCACCACTATTTGTATCTCAAAGTGTTGTCTTCATCGGACATTGGGCTTCTTGTTTCTTTTTTAAGAACATATTTAATCGCAAGGTAGAGAGACAGGGAGAGAGAGAGAGAGAGAATCATCCATTCACTGGTTCATTGCCCAAACGGCCACGACAGCCAGGTCTGGGCCAGGCTGGAGCCAGGAGCCAGGAACCCCATCCTGGTCTCCCATGCAGGAGGGTGGCAGGGGCCCAAGCACTTGGACCATCTTCCTCTGCCTTCCCAGGTGCATTAGCAGGGAGCTGAATTAGAAGTAGAGCAACCAGCACTCCAATATAGGATACCAGCGTCATAAGCAGTGGCTTAACTAGATGCCACAACCCCTCCCCACCCTCGTCCCTTTTTACTGTACTTTGTGACATTCTGAAATACTAGGGACCTTCAAAAAGTTCATAGAAGGGGGCCAGCGCTGTGGTGCAGTGGGGTTAATGCCCTGGCCTGAAGCGCCGGCATCCCATATGGGCACCGGTGCTAGTCCCGGCTGCTCCTCTTCCAATCCAGCTCTCTGCTATGGCCTGGGAAGGTCCTTGGGCCCCTGCACCCACGTGGGAGACCTGGAGGAGGCTCTTGGCTCCTGGCTTCGGATCGGTGCAGCTCCAGCCATTGTGGCCAATTGGGGAGTGAGCCATCGGATGGAAGACCTCTTTCTGTGTAACTCTGACTTTCAAATAAATAAATATATTTTTTTAAAAAAAGTTCATGTGTATTATAAAAAAAGAGCACGTAGATTTCAAAAACTTCTTGCACTAAAATAAACTTGATCTTTTAATTCCATTTTTCTATAAACTTTTTGAAGCACCCTGGCCTAAGCACCTCCTCCACATCTTTGGGGATCATTTTGAGTGAAGGGGGCCTTCTAAAGTGTTTGTCATTCTGCCTCTTGGTACCTTGAGTTTCCCATTGCACCTGCAAGGAGAAGGATCCCGTGGGGTCCTCCCATGGCAGGAGACTGCCTTGTTGCCTGTTCCTGTGTGTTCCCCTCTTTCTAGCAGTCTCTGCACCTCACTCTAGGGCTGCTTGGAAAGTTCAGATACATTTTGGAGATGGGGGAGGGAGACTTCGAGGGAGTGGTCAGGCTGTGTGTGTGGTTGGGGGGGGCAGGAGCAGGACAAAGGAAAGATTTCTCCAAATCATCAGTTTCTTTAAAAGAAAGCCTATATTTAGCCAGGCTTAGAGGGCCTGTAAATATGTATTTTGCAACACAGACAGCCGTAGCCGTAGCCGTAGCCGTGGGAGCTTCAGAGATAGGCAGGGAGGTCAAAGAAAAAAAAAAAAACTGGGAAGATTAGGCAATGTATTTTGTCATCAGCAGATTCGAAGAACTCTTCCTACTGCCTGCTCCGCCGACTAATAATACACACGTCTGTGCTGATGGTTTATAGTTATCATCTGCCGTCTGGATCTTGGAGAGCGAGGGCCTAAGGACAGGACTGACTCTCAGAGTCACCTTCTTCTGCCAGCCCTCGCCTCACCTGCCCTGGGTCAGAGGCAGGAGCATGCTGCACCCCACCCCCACCCCACCAGCTTCTGCTGGGTCAGCCTGGTACCAGACACAGGCACAGCCTCCGGAACTCCAGCTCTCTGGGCTTCCACACTCAGCTCCTTGCACTTCAGGTGGCTGTGAGGAGTGGAGTGAGAGTCCAGCCGCTTCAGAGAATCACGTAACACAGAGACTTTATGAACGCTGGTATTGTGTGATTTTTAAGTTTTTCTGTTTACAAGAAAGAGAACATTTGAATTGTGTGAAATCCCTTTCCTTTCCCCCCAGCCCTGCTGCTCTTACATTTGGAATACTCCTTGCTAGCCTCTATTTTTTCTATTATTTTGTTCAATGTAGCAAACCAGACGTAACTAAATTTCACTACCGTAGCCGTTTAAAATTTTTTTCATTTATTTGAGAGATCTTTCATCTGCTGGTTCATTCTCCAAAATGCCTGCAACAGACAGGGCTGGAACCAGGCCAAAACCAGGAGCCTGGACTCCATCTGGGTCTCTGCATGAGTGGCGGGGACTGAACTACTTGAGCCATCACCTGCTGCCTCCCAGAGTGTGCAGTTTGCAGGAAACTGCAATTAGAAAGAGCGGGACTCAAATCCAGGCGCTCTGATGTGGGATGCAGGCATCCCAAGGAGCAACTTAACCACTTAACCAGGACACCTAACACCTGCCCCTACTTGAACCATGGCTACGTGTATGGACAGGTCATTGGCATTAAGCACACCCACAGTGTTATGCAATCATTACCACCATCTAGCTCCAGAACTTTTTTTCATCTTTTTTTTTTTTTTAACTTATTTGAAAGGCACAGTTAGAAAGACAGAGAGGGAGAGAGCTCTTCCATTTGCTGGTTCACTCCTCAAGTGGCCCTAAATGGCCAGGAGCTAGGAGCTTCTTCCGGGTCTCCCACAAGGGTACAGAGGCCCAGGGACTTGGGCCATCATCTACTGCTTTCCCTGGCGCATAAGCAGGGAGCTGGATTGGAAGTGGAACAGCCGGGACTTGAACCAGTGCCCAAATGGGATGCCACCATTGCAGGTGGTGCCTTACCAGCTACAACACAGCACTGGCCCCTAAACCTACCTTTGGAGTGGATTCCTAGGAGCAGAAAGCCAGCGATGCAGGGCAGGCTTACTAAATCATGTTCTCACCACCTGCGGCAGCACGAGACCTCCCGCTGGACCACCTTGCCAACGTTTGCTCTCATCGGACGTTTTCTTTCTGCCAATCAGAGGCGTGGGAAGTGGTATCTGATTTGAACCTCTCTCCCCTGCTTTCTCAGGCCGAACGGCTCATGTTCATTGGTTATCTGAGCTTCCTCTAGGTGCATCATGTGTGCTATACCCTTAGCCATCCTTTTGTAGCTTTGGATGGCAGTGACAGAAAGCCCCAGTGTAACGTAAGTGGTTCAAGCAACTAGAAAATTTTATCATCTCAACTCACAAGAAGCCCCAGGGTTGGTTAATTTGCAGGCTCAACTGTGCCACAATCTTTTCATCCTTTTGCAATGCCCTCGTCTTCACTGGCCTGCCTCTGAGATGGGGCTGCTCATGGTCCAAGATGATTACCTTAGCTCCAGCTGTCCCCTGGAGACAACACTGGCCAGAGGCAGAAGGTGGGGGCTTTTTAAAGAGTCTTTCCCAGAGCCCTCCTCTTGCCAAGCGGATTCCCTTGCTGGTCTTAGGGACCAGAATTGCAAACAAGTCCATGTCTGAACCAATCATTGACCAGAGAACCCAAAGGATCAGTGCTATGTTTTTGTTTTTGTTTTTTAAGATTTATTTATTTATTTATTTGAAGGTCAGAGTTAGAGAGAGAGAGAGAGAGAGAGAGAGAGAGAATCTTCCATCCGCTGGTTCATTCCCCAGTTGGCTGCAACAACGTACAGGCTCCCAACTGCATGCCCCGCATGCAACGAGCCCTCCGCCCCGGGAAGGCGACGACACCCGGCCCGGGCCCGGCGTCGCCGCTCTGAGCGCCGCGCTCCGCACGCACGGTGACGCGCTTCCCCTCCCCGCTTTGCTCCAGCACTGCGCAGGCGCGGGGCCCGGCTGTGGCTGGCGGTCGCGCCCTCTGGCGGCGGACTGACCGAGTCGCACCCTTTGTTGTGCGCCGGGGTCGGAGAAAGGAGTGGGTGGAGTCTGGCAGGCTGATGCTCTAATCAGGTGGTGACAAGAAGCCCTTTCCTTTGTCCCCCGGTTTAGACGCGGATGAAGGAAATGCGGCCTCGGAGGTCGAGAGGCTTAGGGAGCCGGTCCCTAGAGACCGAAGGGGAATCAGAATCGAGGAACTGATGCTTTCATTCCTTAAGCAAACATTCACCGGGATGGGCGGAGATGGGGGCAGAGGATCAGAGAGACTACTTTTAGGGACCAGGTGGAGCAGAAAGGTGGGGGAGGGCGGGCTGGCGTGGGGGGGGGGAGCAGGCGCCGAAGGAGCACTGGCTGAGAGGGAAGAGGGGCTGAGACTCGACCCTTCCAGTTCCCAGACGGTGCCCCAACCGGCCGGGAGCAGCCCCGGAGCTACAGATGCGACAGCCGGCGCGGCAGGAGGCGTTTAAGCCATACGTTCATAATGATGCTACTGACCGAAAAAGCGAACTGGCACGGCCTGGGGGAGGCTGGCGGTCTCCCAGGCAGAAGTGTTCCCTGCTTACCTTCTTGAAACTGATAAATGCAGGAAAAGAATCAAGTATTCGTCCTGTCTGAACTGTGCCACTGGGTGAGCAAGGCAGGCGTGCAGGGCACGTCCTGTGTCTAGAGCTAGACCAGCTGATGAGGAAGGTGTGATCGGATTTGAGTATCATCATTTTGAAAGAAAAAAAAAAGCTGATGGCTAAGGCCCTGACATTGCCAAGACCACAGCAACACAGGACACGCCTCCACGTGGGAGGACCCACCACCTGTGACACCTTCTCGCCATACAAAATTGAGCCAGAACCTGCTCAGGCTTCTGGATCCAACCACGACTGGCAGAATAACAAGGCACAGGAAACACAACTTACAGGAAATACAGAGGAACACGTTGACACCATAGAGATGCAGGTGGCAAACCCCAGGCTGGGCAAAACATGCGACCTGGGTCCTTCCCAAGGATGAAGAGAGAGGGAGAGGAGGGGGCGGGAGGGGGAGCTTGAGGAGGCAGAGGGAAGGAAGGAGAGGAAGAGAGAGAAATGGACAGGGAACCTGCGGATGTGGAGACATTTAAAAGAGCGATCCCTCACTTGTAACATGTGCGTTTTATGGGATCCTGATTCCCGCAGACATGATGAAAACTGACATTTATGAGAAACTGGAAATTTATACTGGAAGTTTGATGTTAAGGGATTATTACTTTAACCATTGGTCGTTATGTGATCACACTGAGTCATTATCTTTTTAAAGATAAAGAAACTGGCAGGAAATTGAACGGGAGCAGGAAATTGGGAGGGGTAAGAAGTGAAGCTAGAAATGGCCTTGAGTTAATTGTTGGAGCTGTCAGGTGGACACATGGAGACTCCTTATGTTATTTTGTATACTTTAAAACTGTTTCTTGAGGCTGGTGCTGTGGTACAGCAGGTTAAGCCTCTTCCTGCAGAGGGCGCTGTTTCAATCCTGGTTGCTCCACTTCTGATCCAGCTCCCTGCTAATGCCCTGGGAAAGCAGTGGAATATGGCCCAAGTCCTTGGGCCCCTGCACCCATGTGGGAGACCCGGATGAAACTCCTGGCTCCTGGCTTCAGCCTGGCGCAGCCCAGGACAATAGGGCCATTTGGGGAGCAAACCAGCGGATGGAAGATGCCTCTCTCTCTCCTTCCCTCTCTGTAACTCTGCCGTTCAAATTAATTAATTTAAAACTATTTCAGAACAAGAAGTGTAAAGACCCTGTGAGCCTGCTCCCCGCCCCTCCCCAGGCCTCCATGGCCCCCAGGGTGCTTTGTGTCAAGCAGCAGGCAGCCGTCATGGCCGTCCAGACACCTGGGTGAGGACAGGATGTGCTGCCCTCGGGTCTGGGGAGGCTTTTCCAAGGCTTCCAATTGGCTCCTTGGGACCTCCCTGGCCCCCTGAATCAGGGTCACATGGGGAACATAAGGGGAAAATGCTCAGTTCTTACATTAGTGCATGCTAGCCTCCGTGGGGCCTGGTGCCACTGGGTGCAGACACTGCCACCTTAAGACAGCCGAGGGTGTGAGTGGGCAGCTCCAAAAATAGCAGGGGCAGCAGCAGGAGGGAGAAGGGGAGTGACCTGGAGACGCAGGGACAGAAGCCTGGGCAGCTGCCCAGCCCTGGCACCTCTGCCCACTCCCCGCCGCCCTCGCCCTCAGCCTCCGCCTCCAGGACCTATCCTCCTCTTTCCCACCAGCTCTGGGAAGGCGGAGACGACGCCAGGGGGATGCTGGGGCAAGCACCTGCCTGGGAGACTGAGCAGATGCTGACTCTGGAATCTGGTGGCTCTGCAGGGACCCATGAGGTGATCAGGTGGGGCGAGGAGAGCAAGGGACGAGAGCTAAGTCAGCTGCGCACCGGTCGCCCCAGTCTGCGGGCATCTGGTGTGGGTAAGCCGGCAGAGTGGAGCCCTGGGTCCCTGCCTCCTTCCTGGGGCCCTGGGGACACTGCCTGTCCGCCTGCTCTTGGGGGGAGCCCTGGAGAGACAGGGTGGGCCACCTTCACACCAGGGCCAAGGCAGGAAGCAGGGGGAGGTGGTGCCTGGAGTCAGGCACCAGGGTGAGCAGTTGGTGTGCATTCAGTGTCACGTGGCCTGGGGGAAGCGCTACCCTCCCATGCATCAGTCTTACCATCTCTACACGGGGACAGCGGTGGCATGTGTGTCGTGGAACTGCCACGGGGCTGTGTGCACGGCGACAGGCCGGGTCGGCTGTGGTCACCCATCTGCACACAGGCTGTGTGCTCCCCTCTGTGTACTCGGGTCCCGGCGCGAGCGGCAGGTGCCCTGTGTCACTGTGCTGGTTCTTGTGGGGAGTCCCCACAATGACACCCAGGGGCGAGCACTGTGGGTGCCAGTTTGCAGTCGTGGAAGCAGAGGCCGAGAGGTGGCCGGTGACTCACTCACTCAGGGTCGCATCTCCCGGAAGTGGCATTGGGGTCTTAGAGCCCCAGTCGCTGAGCCAGCAGGGGGCACCTCCTGCACTCACCTGTCTGCCTGGCTGGTCTGGGGATGCGGGCTGGGGGACCAGTCATCATTTTTCACTGCTAAGGAAGCTGTCCCCCGGCCCCCTCCACAGTGCGGGGCTAGGAAGACCTGGTCTCATCACAGCTCAGAGCACTACACAGCCCACAGTGCCACGTGGGGAGGCTGTGCACCCGGCGCCCAGGCACCTGCCTGGCTCCGCAGAAGGCAGGAGGTCAGCGATGGCGCAGGAGCTACCTGCGCAGGGTCTTGCAAAGGGGGTGGAAGGTGGCGGGGGGGGGGTGAAGGCAGGAAGGGAACCCCAGGTCTGGTCCCAGGAGTGCTGGAAGCCAGGGAGGGGCTGCCTGGAGCTGGGCGGGGAGCCTGAGGGCTTGGGGGTGTGTGCGGGGAGGGGAGGAGGGGATTCTAGGCAGGACAGTCAGGTTCAGAAGGATTAGAAAGCTGTCAGCTGGGAAGGGGGGGCAGTGGGAGCCATCGCGGGTCTCAGGGTGAGTGTGGGACCCCGGGGAGGAGAAGGTGGGAGGGACATGGGGCGTGGGGACCGGTGTCTACCCAGATTCAGGGCCTGCTCCGGGCAGGGAGGGGGAGGCCCCCTGGCTGAAGCTGGGACCCAGTTGCTCAGGGACACCTTCTTGTCCCTCCCTCCCTCCCTCCCCTCCCCTCCTCCCGCCCCTGTCTCTGTCACTCACAGGGCCAGCTGGCCGGGCAGCCATGGCGGCGGCCGCGCTCCTCTGGCTCCCTCTCCTTGTGGGCAAGTCGGGGTCTTCTCCGGAGGCGGGGAGGAGGGTCCTGGAGGGGCTGGGAGTCGGGGTGATGAGCTGCAGTATGAGAGGGCCTCAAGGGAGGGGCTGAAAGAACTGTGGGTGTTCACGCGAGGTGGCCAAGGGCTCTGAGCAGGCTGGGGAGCTGGGCCCCAAGGTGCGGGGGCTGGGAGCGCTGGGGACTGGTGGGGTCCTAGGGCTGGGGTGGGCCTGAAGCACAGGCCCCTGCGGGGACGTGGGCCCTTTAAAGGGCTGGCTGGGGCTCTGCTCTGTGGGGCCCAGGCTAAATTTGGTCCTGACAGGGAAGGGGGTGGTGACTGGGGCAGGGCCCCTCGGCTGGATGGCAGCCTCTTGCTCCCTGTTTATTTGGAAAGGCGGTGGGGGTGTGTGTGTGTCGGGTCCCAGGGTGGCTGCCCCTCGTCCTGGGAAGGCTCCTCCCGTGCTGTTGTGTGATTCTAAGTGCCCTCGACACACACACACACACACACACACACACACACACGCATGCCCGCACATGCGCACACACACCTCCTGGTCACACATCAGCGCCTGCCCACCATGACCCCCCAGCAGGGGAACGAGGGGTAGAAAAGTTTTTTGGGGCGGGGAAGGGGTGTCTGCCCATGAACCCATGCCAGATCTGGGTTTGGATTAAGGCAGGCCCCGCCCTGCTTTCCGGGGATCCGAGGGAGAGCCCTGTGTCTGAGGCAGCTGGGGCCCCCTACACAGGCTGCCTGGCAGGCCCGGGAGGCACCGAGGCCCAGCAGACCACCCTGTACCCACTTGTGGGCCGCGTCTTCGTGCACACCTTGGAGCCTGCGAGCTTCCTGCACCTCCCGGAGCACGGTGAGCGGGGCCAGGCGGCAGGGGCTGGCTGGGCTGCCGCTCCCCAGGTTCCCGTCAGGCCTCCAACGCCCTCTCCCTGTTCCACCAGCTGCCCCAGCCACCATCCCCGTCACCTACCACGCCCACCTCCAAGGACACCCAGACCTGCCTCGGTGGCTCCGCTACACCCAGCGCAGCCCCCACCACCCTGGCTTCCTGTACGGCGCAGCCACCCCAGAGGATCGTGGACGCCAGGTCATCGAGGTGCCTGTGAACCTCAAGGCGACGAGTGGGCTGGGCCCTGCCAGCTGGGATTGGAGTTTTGTCTGCCTTCGTTTGCATGTCATTTACATGTCTAATTTGGGGCCTCAGTCCTGGGGGTGTGAGACCCCTCCCACAAGTCATGGCAGGTCCTGCTTAAAATCACCGCTCAGCCCTTGTCCCCGCTCCCTCCCAGGTCACCGCCTACAACCGCGACAGCTTCGACACCGCCCGACAGAGCCTGGTGCTGCTGATCCGGGACCCAGAAGGTACCTCCTGCCCAGCTCCCCTGCTCCCCTACCAACTACAGTCTTGGGGGGTCTCCCCTGGAAAGGGAGGGGGTGTGGGAGGTGGCCACTTGGAGGGCAGTGGGGAGGAGGGACAGACGCTCTGCAGACAGAGCCGGGACAGGCCTTGGGCAAGGCATGGAGGCTGTGAGTGCTGGGGAAGAACCTTGGGGCCCGGGCGTGGAGGGTGTGGGAGGGCAGCAAGGGGTGTGAGGAGGAAGCTGAGGACGCCCGGGGAAGATCTGGGGGCAGCTGAGGGCCGTGTGGTCTGAGATGCCCCCCCACCTGCCCAGGGTCCCCACTGCCCTACCAGACTGAGTTCCTGGTGCGTAGCCACGATGTGGAAGAGGTGCTGCCCCCGACACCCTCCAGCCACTTCCTCACGGCCTTGGCGGGGCTCTGGGAGCCCGGCGAGCTCAAGCTGCTCAACATCACTTCAGCCTTGGATCGTGGGGGCCGTGTCCCCCTTCCCATCGGGGGCCAAAAGGAAGGGTAGGCGTGCAACCCACAAGGGCTTCCTTTGGTCTGGTGGTGGGCATAGAATAGGAGGCTCCCTGGGTTCCAGGTGGGGTTTGTACACCATTCTGTGCCCTCACGGTGTCCATCTTCAACTCCCAGCCTCACACCTCTGTCTACTACTCTCCAGCCACCTCCTCGTCACCCTCTTGTGCTTCCTGGGCTCAGACCCTACTTGCTCTGCACCCCGGTGCCCCATGAGGACATGTCCACCCACAGAGGACTTTCCTGGGGTCTGGGGCTGCCTCAGAGCGTGGGATGCTCTGGGAAACAGCAGCCCAAGCTCAGGACGGGCTGAAGCCGCCCGTGCCTCCCCCACCCCGACTCTGCTGACGGTGGCTTCTATCTGGGCCCAGGGTATACATCAAGGTGGGCTCCGCCTCACCCTTCTCCACCTGCCTGAAGATGGTGGCGTCCCCTGACAGCCATGCCCGCTGTGCCCGGGGCCAGCCTCCGCTTCTGTCCTGCTACGACACCTTGGCTCCTCATTTCCGCGTTGACTGGTGCAATGTGTCCCTGGTGAGCAAGGACCCTGGCTCCCGGGGTGGGGGTGGGGCAGGGCGCCCATCACAATCCCCGTCCCCGCCCACTTCGCACGCGGGTCTCTGAGTTCTCCAGCCCTGTTTCTTTCCCTTAAGGTCTCTTAGTCTTGAGCGCTCTCACTCTCTGAAGTTCCACCTTGTGCCACAAGAGGGCGGCAGAGTCTATAATCCGCTCTTGGGGCTCTCCAAATCCGTGCGTCTCAGATCTGGGGACCCAAGGGCTCCCTCACTCCTCTATGCAGAGCGTGGTTCCTAAACCTTCCTCCCGACCTCTCAGTCTGCACCCTTATGAGGTGTCACCTAGTGTCGCCTAACAAGCCTGCCTGCAGTTAGGAGCAGCCGGCTCTCCATGGTGCAAACCAAAGATGATCACTGCAGCTCAGGGATATGGTGCCCTGGGAAACTTGCCTCCTTGGCCTGGAAGCCATGGCCATGCTCCGTTCCTGCGGATTGGCCGGTAGGGCAGGGACTCGCTTGGGTGGGGTCACACAGCTATGACAATGACAACTTTCCTGAGCCCTGACTATGTGTCAGTCACCATCCAATCACGTCTTAGCCTGCAACCACTTGGGGCGGGGGAGGGAAGGCACTGCAGTTATCGTTTTGACTTCACAGGAAACAGGCACAGAGAGGCAAGTTGTCAGCCGAGCGCTGGCTGGAGTCAGGATTTGAACCCAGGCAGTCAGACTTTGGAGGTGTGCACTAACCATTGTGCTGTCCTGCCTCTCCTAGAATTCATCCCGTGGCTCCTGGTCCCTGTGGCTGTCTGGTGAGGTCACATGAGCTGAGGCAGTGAGGCAGGCAGGCAGGAGGATGCCCTGTGCTTGCTTGGGACAAGGGGCAGGATGGCCCCAGAAATCCTGCCCTCTCCCCTGGGGTCTCTGTGTCCAGCCAGTCACTCCTGGGTCAGCCCTGGCTCCCTGTGCAGGTGGATACGTCAGTGCCAGAGCCGGTGGATGAGGTGCCCACCCCAGGCGATGGGATTCTGGAGCACGACCCCTTCTTCTGCCCTCCCACCGAGGCCACTGCCCGAGACTTCCTGGCAGACGCCCTGGTCACCCTGCTGGTGCCCCTGCTGGTGGCCCTGCTACTTGCCCTGCTGCTGGCCTACATCATGTGCTGCCGACGGGAGGGGCGGTGAGTGCTGGGGGGGGGGAGGGCAGAGAGGGCACCCGCGGGCCCCTTTGTGGCTGGCGCTTGGGCTTCGTGGGGACAGATCCCTCCAGCCGTGGGGTTCTCGGCTGGGAAAGAAGTTCTAGACCCCTTTCTGGGCAGTTCCTGGGAGTCCTGCTTGGCCTGGCACCAGGACAAGGGTGTGGATAATGGCATGCCGACCCCTGGACATGTGAGCCCCCGGGGCACCACAAGGCCAAGTCCTGAGCGGGACTAACATCTCCCTTGCTTTCCTGCAGGCTGAAGAGAGATCTGGCCACTTCTGAGTGAGTAGGGGAAAGCTGGGGGCTGGGTGGGGGCCCCCTGGGATGTCTGCTTGGAGCCTCCAACCTCCATGGGCAGCGGAGACAAACCAGATTCCTGGGGGGGGGGGGGCGACAGATGGAGGAGCCCTCGGGACTGCTGAGCCCTAGCCCAGGGCCAGCTGCTGGGCCTATGTCTCATCCTTGTTGTCCTCTGTCCTGGTCCCCACAGAACAGTGTGTTGTGGTCGGGGAAAGGGGGCCTGTGGCCACCCTGGGGGAAGGGCTTGAGAAGAAACTTAAGAGGCCCCCAGCAGGTGTACCCTGTGGCCACTCCCACCATGTGCCAGACACCCAAGGGTGCAGGCCGGGTTCTGCTGTACTCTTGCTGCCATCACCCTCTCCAGCCTCACATACTACACCTGCAGGAGGTGGCGGCTGGGCCAGCAGAGGTCTGTGGCTGCTCTCAGCTCCCCCAACCCGGCCCAAATCCACCGTCCAAGGTCTTCCCCTGGCCCCCACCTTTTCCATTCCCTCAAGCCCCAAAGATTCCAGGAGGCAAGTGTGAAATGTTAGGCTCCTTTTATTCTCGCTGTGCGCTGAGCCTACGGGCGGGCCGGGCATCCTTGCTCGCTGGCCTGACCTGCCTCGTTAATTGTGGCTGCATTTGGCCACCCTGCGAACCCCTTTGATATGCTGTTTTTGACCCTCTGTGGAGCTCAGCAGGGACTTGCGCTGTCTAGGCCGGCATTTGGCCACCCTGCGAACCCCTTTGATATGCTGTTTTTGACCCTCTGTGGAGCTCAGCAGGGACTTGCGCTGTCTAGGCCGGCGCTGCCCAGACTTCCGCCGCCGCTGCTGCCGTTTCTTGGCCTTGAGCTTGAACTTGGAGGCTTGCTTCCTGCTTAGGCGGAAGGAGCCCGAGGCGCCCTTGCCGGTCACCTGCTTGAGCATCCCCTTGTCCACCAGCTTGGTGAGTGCGAGCTTGAAGCGCCCGGTGTTGCGGGCCATGTTGTAGCCGGTGGCAGCCACCGCCTTCTTCAGCGTGGCCTGAGACACGCGGCTGCGTTTCCCTTTGTTGGCCAGAACCCCCAGGATCACCTTGGACATGCTGGGCTTCCGGTGGATTTTGGGGTGGCTGCGGGGCCCGGTCTCATTGTTGGTGAGTCCTGAGGTGCTGGCCTGGTGGCTTCCACCCAGGCTGGCGTCCGAGGCCAAGGGTGCTGATGTGGGCAGCAGAGGAGCGTCTTTCTGCATCTCTTCCTGAGCTTCGCTGGAGGAGAGGACCTCCAGGGTGGTGGCTGGCAGTCTCCCCTGGGCTGCTCCTTGGTGGGTGGGTGAGAGATGTCCCAGCTCCCGCTGCCCTCAGAGGCTTCCTTGTGGGGCTTAGCCCTCGCCTTCCCCTGGCTGGCCAGAGGGAGGACCAAGGATGATCGCCCACAGCTGGCCTCCGCAGACTTGTGCTGGGGCTCACCGCGGGTGGTCAGCTTAACTGTCTGATGACCTCAGGGGGACATTGTGAAGCCACCAGAACCCTGCAGGGGTCACAGTGGCCCATTGTTCCCTCCTTCTGGGGAGGGGCGGGAGGGGCGGCCAGGGGATGTCAGGTGCCCTGCGGAGGGGGCTGTGGCTGTGCGATGGAGAAGGGTGTGCCCACACTGTGTGTGTGTCTCTGTGTGTGCACGTGTGTGTGTGTGTGTCTGCATGGTGGTGCAGCAGATTTCAAGGTGTTTTGACTCCCGTTTAAAATTTTTGTTTTCATTTGAAAGGCAGGGGTTGGGGAGGAAGGGAGAGAGAAAGAGAAAGAGAGAGAGAGAGAGAGAGAGAGAGAGAGAAAATCTTCCATTTTTTGGCTGGTTCACTCCCCAAATGCCCATGAAAGCAAGGGCTGGGCCAGGCTGAAGCCAGGAGCCCCTCGGGGTCTCCCAAGTGGACATGTGGGTGGCAGGGACTCGGCTCCCTGAGCCATCACCTGCTGCCTCCCAGGGTGCACAGCAGCAGGAAGCTGGAGTCTGTAGGAGTCAGGACCCAAACCCAGGCACCCGAGGTGGGTGTGGGCGTGGGTGTCCCAACCCGTGTGCTCGCAGCCGGGCCAAACACGCACCCCGAGTCCCCAGGCTTCACCTCACCACTTTGAGCCCTCCGTCTTGACCCGCTAGCTCTCTGAACTACTGAATGAACACAAACATTTGAAAAATCAGAATGATGGCAACACTTAAGGATTCTAATGGGGAATGTGTGTAATGGGGAACCAACTCTTGATCTAGGTAAGTCCAAATAAGTCCTTGGGTAACTTTCTATACACACTGGTTAAAGGTTTCACTTATTTATTTATTTGAAAGGCAGAGTTACAGACAGACAGAAAGGTCTTCCCTCCATTGGTTCACTCCCCAGATGGCTGTAATGGCCAGAGGTGGACCAGTCCGAAGCCAGGAGCTTCTTCTTCCCCGTCTCCCACATGAGTCAGGGGCCCAAGCACTTGGGCCATCATCTTGGGCCATCGTCTGCTGCTTTCCCAGGCCACAGCAGAGAGCTGGATCGGAAGTGGAGCAGCCGGGACTTGAAGGGGAACCCATATGGGATGCTGGCACTGCAGGCGGAGGCTTTACCCACTACGCCACAGCGCCGGCCCCACCCGGGTCAGGCTTGCAAACTCCAATGTTGTCAGGACAGTCTGCTTCCTCCAGCCATTTGGAATCAATAACCAGTGTTACCACGAGTGATACTGGCTCCGGCTGGACTGAAGTTTGTGTTGATTTATTGCTGCAAAATCCATTTTTTTTTTTTTTTGCTTGCTCAGTATCTGCCATTTCTCAAGTTGTCCACACCTTGTGATTCTGCTACCTGTTAATCACCTGTATCAGACAGAATTGGTCACAAAATCCTCCAAGCCTGGATGACGCTCTCCTGTGTGTGTGTGAGGGGGAGGCGGGGGGGGGGTTGGTTCAGGGCTGTATGTGGGAGGTGGAGGGGGTGTGGATGAAGTTGGGGGCATGTTTGTGCCCATGCATGGGTGCGTGCACGTACGTGTGTGTGCGTGCGCTACATGTGTGTGTGCGTACGTGTGTGTGTGTGTGCAGGAAAGCCTGCCCAAGTGCTGATGTGTAAGGGCTGTGGGGAAAGCATGGCAGGGTCTCGCTTCTGCTCTCACTCTAGGAAAACAGCCCCCAGAATATTTTTCCACCTGTGCACTGGCAGAGTAATGAGGCGCAGCTGTGGGGATGGGGGCAGGGAGGGGCCCACTGACCCAGTCCCTGCCAGCCAGGGCCCAGGGCACCACCTGCTGGCTCCCTCCATCCCGGCCTCCGGGCACTGCTCCGCTCTTTCCCCCTCTGTCTCCCCTGGCCTGGGAATGGAAAATTGTGTTTTGCACAACTCCGCGTGCCAAATTCCAGACTCAAGAGCTCATGTTGACCCTCCCCTAGCCTGCGATGGCGTCTCCGCCTCTTCCCGGCACGGGCCAGACGGGCCGTTCCGTGTGAAGCGGGACACGGTCTGCTTTCTCAGTTTCTTACTGGAGTCCCTGTCCTCGGATGGGGGTGGGGACACTTCTGCGTCTGCCTGGGGCCTTCTTATTTCTTATAATGAAATGTGCCTGCTCCAGTTGACCTGGCCATCGTGTAGTCTGGAGACATGTCCCCAGGCAGGGCGAGGTGGAGAAGGGGTGTGGAAGCACCTGTCCGCCGGAGGCCAGGTCGGTCGGTGAGCTTGCTGGCAGGGAACAGTGTGACAGTGGCACCAGCAGCGGAGGGCTCCCTCCAGGAACAGCCGCCACTTGCTGTGAGCCTGAGCAGGGGATGTCCTAAGTGCTTTTCCCCTGTTAGCTCACTTACCTCGTGCACCTGTCTTACACTGGAGGAAACTGAGGCACAGGGCGGTTAAGTAACTTGCCCAAGGTCACACAGCTGATGAGCCACACAGCCCAGAGTCAAACCCAAAGCCAGTCCTCCTGTTTGACGGCTGTGCGACCCTGCAAAAGCAAATCCGTGAGAATGAGGAGGACCTAGGGGGGAGCAAGCAAGGACTTCCAGATGGGTGTAGCCACTCAGGGCTGCTGGGATGGGCCTTGAGGAGCCCTGGTCTGGAACAGAGCCGGGACCGGACATGGTGGGGGCGGGGACGGGGAGGGAGCCAGAGCTCAAAGGGCAGCAGGAGGAGCCACAGGATGAGACGCTGCCACTGCTGGCTGGCTGGATGCGGGCAGGTGTTCCTGGAAGGGGAGCTGGTCTGAGCACAGCTAGGAGATGAGTGGAGGAGGAGGAGGAGGCGGGCTCGCCAGGGAGGGGAAGGGGAGGAGTTAGGGCTCAGAGGCTGGAGAAGCCATGGAGAGGGGAGCTGAAGAGACCCAGCAAAGGTGGCCGCTGCAGGCGTGGGCACTGCGGGGCTACCAGTCCACACTGCAGCGCCCACGGGGCCCCCAGGCGCCCTCCAAGGGCGAACCACATTCTGTAATCTTGACAGCAATCCTGGGAGAGGGTACTGGTAGCTCCGTCTTACAGTTGAGGAGAGTGAGGCACAGCCTAGTTAGACAACTCGCCCAGGACACCCGGCTTTGAATGCAGGCTGTCTGCACCCACAGCCCATGCCTCCATGCACTGAGGAGGCACCAAACGGCAAGTTTGTTCTTTTCTCCCACACCACCATGTTGCTCCTCGGCAGTGCTAGGCTGGGCCCTGCAGGCCTGGCTCAGGCTGACCACTGCCCCTGCCCCGTCCTGTGCCACCAGCATCCAGATGGTCCACCATTGCACCATCCACGAGAACACGGAGGAGCTACGGCAGATGGCAGCCAGCCGCGAGGTGCCCCGGCCACTCTCCACCCTGCCCATGTTCAACGTGCGCACGGGTGAGCGGATGCCTCCTCGGGTGGACAGCGCCCAGGTGCCCCTCATCCTGGACCAGCACTGAGAGCCCAGACAGGTGGGTGCAGCTGGATGGTGCCGACCTCACTTCTGGGAACGAGGCTGGGCGGGTGGTGGTGGATGCCAGGGCCCTGGCCGCCCAGTTCCGGGTGCTGCGTTGGGTTGGGGGGGTCAGAGGAGGCCAGCGTCCGCCTCCCCACTGCTGCTTCAGTTCCAACCCTGGCTTTACCCCCCTCTCTCTCCACGCAGAGACCGTCTTGGCCACCTCCCACCTGGTGATTCCAGCTCCTGGCCCGGCTGGCCCCCGGGGTCTCTGGACCAGCAGAGAGAGGGAGGGGTAGAGCGGGGTGAGGACCCCCAAAATAAACACCTGCTCCTCTGCTGCTCTGTGGTTGCCTGACCTTCCCCCACCCGCCGCAGCCTCTCTGTGCACCTCCCTGCCTCCAGAGCCCGCCACTGGCTCCCAGCTGCCCTTGGGGCTCGTAGCATTTTGCTGTTTCTGCAAAAAAAAAAATTTTTTTTTTTCTGGAAGAGGGGAGGACCTGTATGGCCTTCTCGTGGACCTGACAGTAAGGGGTGCCTGGGCCATTATCCTGTGGACCAGGAGGCTGAGGCTTAGGGACAGCGAGTGAGTAGCACAGGGTGGAACCTGGCCAATCTGCCTGTGACTGCCCCCAGGAGAGATGGGGGGAGGGTCTGGGGGACAGGAGAGCGGGGAGATTGTAGCTGGAGTCTGTTGACAGCTGCCCAGACCCCCTGGAGGGAGAGTCCTCTGTGCCTTGTGTTGGGGGAGAAGCTGACGTAGACACATGGAGAGAGGAGGGAACGCAGGATCCCGATGCCCTCGGCTGGTGGGGCAGAGTCCCAGGGTCCGGCAGAGCTGAGAACCCTCCTCACCCATGTCCCACGTCCCAGTGGGAGTCCTGGGGAGCTCAGCTGGCTGTGAGGAGGCCCAAGGTTGTTTCCCAGAGGGCCTCGGCAAGTGGGCCACTGTGCCCCCGGGAGGCTAACCCCAGAGGGCACAGATGGACAGGACACTGCAGAAGGCCAGGGACACACGGCCACGAGAATCCCAACGAGGGCCAGGGAGCCGCCCACCGGGCCTCTCTATCCCCTTCCCTCTGCTGGGACCCCCCCCCCCCCCCAGTTCTCCAGGGTCCCCTCGCCTGCCGCAGTGCAGGGCTCTGCCCGAATGGCCCCTCCTCAGAGAGGCCTTCCCTGAGCTCCTGGGACCCACAGCTCCCAGGCTTCCCTCCCTGCGCACCCCCCTCCCGGCCCCTTCTCTGAGAGGGGCACCTGTCTGGGTCCACTTGTCCACATCCTCTGCCCAGCGTGGTCTGTGGCCCCAGGAGGTGCAGCGTCTGCACACAGTAGGTGCTCAGGAAAGCCCTTCTGAGGGAGATCAGTGTCTGTGCTTGCTCAGGGTTCTGGAGGAAGTTGCTCCTCCCGCCCCTGACTCCCCTACCCCCGCCCCCCACCCCGCACAGGAGCTGAGCCCAGCCACTGGCCTCTGGGCAGCCCCCTGCTCAGTTCCCAGAGCCACTGCACAGCGAGCCCACAGGCATTTCCAGAGGCAGGCAGGGCGCATGCTCCCTGAGGCCTTCCGGGGCCTGCCCCCACCTAGCAACCCCATGGCCTCTCATTTGCGGCTCCTGCCTCCTGTTTCCTGGGCTCCTGCGAAGCAAACCAGGCAACCCGAGTGGAGGCTGGGAGCAGACGCCTCCCCTGTCCCTGTCTCCTCTCCCTCCTCTCTGGCTTCCCCTGTGCCCTTCCTGTGCTGGCCAAGGATAGAAGTGGGAGGCCCGCCCCCCTTCCCTCTGCTTCCCAGCCTTGCCTTGGGGTCTTGGCCACGCCTTCCTCCCTGTCCAGTTCCCAGGAGCACACGGGAGCCTGGCTGCCGGCCCAAGAGGAAGTGGTCCAGACAAGTAGCTGGGAGGATGGCGTGACTGCCGAGGACACAGGGCTGTGCCCGGGCACACACACACACCAGCAACCCCAGGCTGGTGAGGCAGCTGCCCCTCCCGGATGGGCAGGGTCCTACCTAGCCGTCATCCCTACCCCCACACTCCCGACAGAACGTGCCAGCAACACCCTCTCCCTGTCTCCACCCCTCCCCCGCCATCTCCTCCAGTCCCACCAGTGGCACTGCCCATGTGGCCCCCACTGCCACCCTAAGCATCGCCCTGTGTGTGGCCTGGCTCTCCAGATGTCATCACGTCCCCATTGGCCTGGCCCGCGGGCACAGGCGGCCCCAGCCCCCAGACGCACGGCTCCCCTAGCAGGACTCCAGTCATCACAGTGTAGCCACACAGCAGCTGGCTCCTCCAGCCACAGTCAGATGATTCACACGCTGAGACTCATACCTGCCGTATGGGGCTGGCGTGGGAACCTGGGCATCAGTGTGCGGGCACTGCTGAGCCTGGAGACACCTCCATCCAAGCCCCTGCGGGACCCCTGGGAACAGAGCCCTGCAGGGTCTTCCTGCTCCCTCAGAGCCGCACTAAGAGCCTGCGTCTCCCTCTGTGCCTTGTGGGAAGTTCGTTCTCTCCCCATGAACTTGCGCATCCAGCCAGGGCAGCTACTGGCCACACGGGACCCCAGGGCACTTGAAATGTGGCTGGCGCAAATGCAGTTGTGGGAAAGGCTTAAGTGATCATATTTGGGGATAGAGTGTGTTCAGTAAAAGACATTATGCAGATGGGTTTTACTTGTGTATTATTATTTTTTTTAATGGGCACTAGAAAATGCAGAAAGACAGCTGGGGCTTGTGTTCTATTTTTTTTTTTTTTTTTGACAGGCAGAGTGGACAGTGAGAGAGAGAGACAGAGAGAAAGGTCTTCCTTTTGCCGTTGGTTCACCCTCCAATGGCCGCCGCGGCCGGTGCGCTGCGGCCGGCGCACCGCGCTGATCCGATGGCAGGAGCCAGGAGCCAGGTGCTTTTCCTGGTCTCCCATGGGGTGCAGGGCCCAAGCACCTGGGCCATCCTCCACTGCACTCCCTGGCCACAGCAGAGGGCTGGCCTGGAAGAGGGGCAACCGGGACAGAATCCGGCGCCCCGACCGGGACTAGAACCCGGTGTGCCGGCGCCGCTAGGCGGAGGATTAGCCTAGTGAGCCGCGGCGCCGGCCATGTGTTCTATTTTTATCGGGGAGGTGCTGGCTCCGTGGCTTTTCCCCTGTCTCCACCCTAGGCCAACCCACCCCAGAACTCTGTTCCTTTCCTTGCTTTCGACAAAGCACCTGCTCCCTGAGACCTCCGTGTGCGCAGCCGGGAGAGTCTGCCCCCACAGCACTGAAGCCCTAGACCTTGAACCTGTGACCTGGTTGTGCTTTGGTCTTTGCCACGGCTTTCCTCCTCTTCCTCTCTTCTCTGCCCTTCTGACTCCCCCCATGTCACATGCAAGAAACGCCCCACTTTGGCACCTGCGAGTGCCAACTCACCTCCCTGCAGGCCTGATCTTGCCTGTGCCGGTGTGTAAGGGCCCGTCGCCCTCCTAGCCAAGGGCTGGCCTCCTTGCGGGGTCTCACCTCCCGGGTCTCTGACCTGCCCTTGGCCTGCTGCGGTGCCTTGTGCGGAGCAGCACGAGGTGACGGAACAGCCTCTGCCTGCACCATGGCTCCCACTGGTGCTGGGGCTCGGGCGGGGGGCCTCCCCCACAGTCAGTGTCTCCGAATTTCCCCACACTTGCCCTGCTCCCCCATTCATCCGCATTCAGAGAGTCTCCTGTGCCCTCTGTCAGGCTTGGGCACTCATGGTCCCTAATGCCACGGCCCCCAAATTCTCAGGGCTCACCTGTATCACATACAGACCCCCACCCACCCCAAAACACACACACACACACACACACACACAGGGCCCTTGTGAACCGGGGAGGCGGTCAGGCACCACCAGCGGCTCAGAAGGGACCTCGCTCGCAGGCACCCCTCCCCCACTCAGCCCCCAGCACAGGCCTCCTTCCCGCTCAGGAACACACATAGCCCCCACGCCTCCCTCAAGCCAAAGCCACCACCTTCCAGCTAGGAAACCCTGTCGTCTCTCGGCTGCATCCAGCCCTGTCAATCCAGAAAAGTCTCAGAGCCACAGGGGAAGCTGAGGCTAAGAAGCTGGAAGAAAAACAGGGGCTAAACCCACCCTCTTCCTGCTCCAGACAATCCTGCCACAGGGCCAGCAATCCGAGACCGCAGCAAAAACAAAAACCCAAAGGAAATGTCTTCCCTTTCTAGAAGTTTCCATATGGAGTCGCTTGGAAAATCAGCCACAGGCGCTCAGTCCTTCTCCTCACAGGGCAGATCAAGGCGAGTCCCGCAGAGCAGTGCTGGGGGCAGTGGGGTCTCAGGGAGAGGGTCTGAGCAGCCCTATTTATGGGGGCTGTGATGTCAGCGGGAAGGAGGGCCTGAGTTGGGAATGCGGGACAATGGCCCCTTTGTCCCCCTCCCCTGCTTTCCTGCACTCACTGAAACCACACAGCGCCTCCACACCGGGGCCCGCCACACAGGCCAGCCCCCCCCCCGGTGCGTGTGCCCCCCTGCGTGTGCCCGCGGGACGCATCGACGTGTGGGCATGCACACAGGAGCCAGGGGGCAGGACAGTGGCCTCAGACCCAGTGCTGCCACCCACATGAATCACAATGAAATAAAAGCAAGATCTGCATTCCTCAGCCACACCAGCCCCTCTTCAAGTGCTCCCTGGCTGCAAGAGGGGGCGGCCACTGTCGTGGACACAGACACAGGACCCGCTCACCATTGCAGAAAGCGCTGGCCTAGAGCCCTCCACTGCCGTCCGCTCCTGTGTGCAGGCTGCTTCTCGCCAGGGCGCACACAGCTCCACTCCCACCTACAGGGCAGTTTCTCCATCTCGGCGGCGGCGCGTTCTTCCACTGTGCCCAGTCCTGCGGAGCAGTGCTGGCCTCTCGCCTGGAGAGAACCGGGTGAAATCAGGACAAAGCAAACGTGGCAGCAGTCCCTGGGTGCAGGCTAAGTTCTGCACACCGGGAGGGCGTTGGGAGCTAGCTCAGAGGGAGCGAGCTCAGCCTGGCCTGGGAGGGGGTGGGGGAGGGAGGATGGGCAAGCAGCAAGGAGCGACATCCTCATTTCAGGCACAGGCAAAGCATAAAGAAAGGCCTGGAAGCGGGGTGCATGTGCGAGAATTGCAGTTACCCTATGTGGCCCAGGCAGGCTAGGGAGGGGCCAGGGGCCTGGAAAGGTAGTTAGTAGCTGTTAAAGTAGGGCGATGGATGCCAGGCTCAGGATGCTTCTGGATGCCCCTAGGGTGCAGATGAGGGTGGGGCCTGCACAGCAGGGGTCCCAGGGGGTCACCTGGGTGGGTGTGGCAGGCAGGCCTCACCAAGCAGTGAGAACACGGAGTCATCCATCAATCAACAAGCACAACACAACTTTGGGTGACTTGCCCATGAATAAGCCTTCATTTCTATGCCATAATTTCATTCCCTGTCTAGGCTAATTCCCTTACTGCACAGAGCCCATCGCGGCGGAAGCGCCAATGTTGAATTGTTAGAGGCTGTGGTTATAGCCATGAGCACTGAGTGCCTGCCGCAGGCTGGGTTTTGCCTGTGGGTGACATCGCAGGCTCGGCCGTCTCTCTGTACCCAGGCTGCTTTTCATCCCTTTGAGGGAATCCCCGAGACTCTGGGTGGGAGGGGAGCCCAGAGGTCTCCTCCCATGTCTCCCAGTCTCTGGGGGCTCAGTTCGCTCCAGGCATCTGGCTCTGCGGAGTCTCTGTGCCCCACTGACCGCCAATGCTGTCCGGCACCTTCCGGAGATGGGAGAGCCCACCACTCACTTTCCTTAGGCAGCTCAGGCCCCCAGGCTGGCAGGAGGTTGCAGGCAGAGGGCAGAAAGAGAAGACAGGAAGAGGAGGCAGCAATCTGAGTGGAAGAAAAGGCCAAGGAGAGGAGAGGGCAGGATTGCAGGGGCTGGATGGAGTGACTGGTCCCCCAGGCCACCTGCCGCTCAGGGCTCTTGAGTTCTGGGGATTCCACGGGCCAGGAAGGGCTGGGGACACGCTCCACAGGTGGGCTCTGTCCTTCCTGGCAGGGCCCTGTGGGTGCTTTGGCTACCACCCTCCAGGGTTCCTTGGGAGCTCCAGGAGTGAGCCTGGAACGTTCCTTTCTCCTGCTTCCTCCCAGGTTCCCGGCAGGCTCAGCAGCTCCTGCTGCTGCTGCATTGCGGGCCACTGCCTAGGCGGGAGCTCAGAGGGGACAGGCAAGTGGGGAGTAGAGGCCGGAGGACCTCCATGTGTGTCCCGTGAGAGCCCTCGCCGGGGCTCCCAGTCCTTACCCATCCAGGGCCCATGGCAGTGCCTTCCTGGCAAATGCTGGTGTTGCCAGGAGGGACTTTTTGGCATTAGGTTTGGGGAACCCGGGACCTGAAGGTGTGTGGGGGGGTGCAGAGTGGCTGGGTCACCTGTGTGACAATGTGAGGAAGAGAGACTTTGGAAGACATGCAAGGAAGACACATGCGAGAGAAAGGTTTAAGGCATAAGGAAGGTGGGGGAAGGGGCTATGGAGGAGCTGGAAGAGAAGCAGAGAGGAGGGGTGGAAGATGGAGGATGACCCTCCCCTAAGCCCCATCCCCCTTGTGCACCCTCCCCCACCAAGAAAGGAAATTAGGAGGCCACAGAAGATAGGTTTGGGTCATTTCCACATGCTTTATTCCAGCCATCAAAATAATTAAAAACATCTCAAATTATTATACACATACAAAATAGGTACAGAGCCTCTTGCTTCCTCCCACCCCAGGAGAAAAACCGCTTTGTGCTTTGGGAAGTTGTGCTCTGGAACCCGGCAGAGAGGACACAGGACAGACCGGGAGAGACGGTGGACGCAGCCGCAGGGCAGAAGGCTTCGGAGAGGGCCAGAGGCGGGGAGCAGGCGGGGAGCCGCTCTCCCACCACGGGAAATAGCACCGTTAGAAATTCACCATTAGGGGGGGAAAAAAAAGAAAGAAAGGAACCAAAGAATAAAAGAAGACTTTGAACAAAAAGGAACATTTGCTGGCCCTGGGGAGCATCTCAGCTCGCATAGCACCAGAGGCTCCTTCCCCGCCCCACCCCCGCACAGAGATGTAGCACCTTAGATAGAAAATGGGGAGCCGCTGTCACCTGCCCCCATCCCCGCTCCCACACAGTTGCCCCGGTGACACACAAAGACAAGAACGAGGTAGTCTTTCAGCAACACAGTTACACAAGGGACAGAGCAGTCTCGCCCCTGCCCCCCAAGCCCGGGGGTGACGCTCGCCCCACGTCCGCGGCTGGAGCTCCGTCGTGGCCTTTCCTGGTGAGGGGCTGCAGGCTCCCCCAGATGGCCCCCTCCACACTGCAGAGGGCCACAGGGAGGCCGGATGACGTCCTTGGCAGTCTGAGAGCCCCAGGTCCCCCCAGGGTGTGGGGGGTGCTGGGTCGGGGTTGGGGGGAGTGGGCTGGGGGTGTTTCAGCATTGCCTTTGGTTGCTGGCAGGACAATGCATTGCTTCCTGTGTCTTTGGGGGAGACTGAGACTTGGGGGGCAGGATGGGGGAGGAGCAGATGGGGCAGCGTTGGGGTATGGTCAGCCCGACGGGCAGGAAAGGTCATACCCCCACTCGGGTCTTCAAGCAAGTGGACCAAGCTTCCTTTTTTAAAAAGTTATTTATTTATTCTTTCTTTTTTTGTTGTTTTTTTTTTTTTGGTTTTTTTTTTTTGGTAAAGTTGAATGCACTTTTGGTTTTTGGTCATGTCCAGTTGGTCAAAGATAAAAACTAAGTTTGAGAGATGAATGCAACGGCAAAAACAAATCTCCAAAGTCCGTGTGAAATTGTCTCCCATCTGGGGGCCTTTTGGGGGGGGTTTCGGTCTGGGTTGTTTGTCGTCTGTTTCTGGGGTGCAGGGGAGGTGGGGGTGGGTGGGAGGGAGCCAGATCGGGGAGGAGGGCGTTTACAGGAAGCAGGCAAGGCCAACGTCGAAGCCGAATTCCTGGTCTGGGGCGCCAATGTCCAAGGGGGCGACATCGATGATGGGCAGGCGGGAGGTCTTGGTGGTCTTGTACTCGATCACGGTCTTGCCCCAGGTTCCGGTGTGACTCTGGTGGGGGGGAGACAAGAGGGAGGGGGGCATTACCGGCGGGAGTGACGGGGTGAGGGGCGCGGGCGCCTGCGGGGGGCCGGGGGGGGGTGCTCGGGGACTCACCGTGCAGCCGTCGTGGAGGACAGTGTAGGTGAAGCGGCTGTTGCCCTCGCCCCGCAGCTCGATCTCGTTGGAGCCCTGGAGGAGCAGGGACTTCTTGAGGTTGCCGGTCTGTTGGTCCATGTAGGCTACGCTGTTCTTGCAGTGGTAGGTGATGTTCTGGGAGGCCTCGGTGGACATGAGGCGCAGGAACGTCAGCTGGATGGCCACGTCGGCGGGGTCGGAGCCTTCGCTGCCGTACTCGAACTGTGCGAGAGGGGGAGAGTGAGGAGTGGGCCCCTCGCTCCGACCCGGCACCCCAGGTGTCACCTGCCCATGGCACCCTGCGTCTGAGCCAGTGTCAAGGACCCAGGACCCCCGCCTCCCGATGCGGCTCTGCGCCTTGCCTTTCAGAGCACCGTGTAGCCCCCACCTCGGCTCCTCCCGCAGGGGCCCCTGGGCTCAGCTGCATACCTGGAAGCCATCGGTCATGCTCTCGCCGAACCACACGTGCTTCTTCTCCTTGGGGTTCTTGCTGATGTACCAGTTCTTCTGGGCAATGCTGGGCTGTGTGGGGTACACGCAGGTTGCCCCAGTGTCCATGTCGCAGAAGACCTTGATGGCATCCAGGTTGCAGCCTTGGTTGGGGTCAATCCAGTACTCTCCTGTGGTGGGACAGGTAGGGTGGAGTCAGGGGCAGCAGGTGCCCAGCACCACATAGAAGCAGGGGCACATCTGGGCATGGGGACAGGAGGAGGGGGAAGGGGCCGGCTGGGGCAGGCACTCACCGCTCTTCCAGTCAGAGTGGCACATCTTGAGGTCCCGGCAGGTGCGGGCGGGGTTCTTGCGGCTGCCCTCGGGGCTCTTGATGTTCTCAATCTGCTGGCTCAGGCTCTTGAGGGTGGTGTCCACCTCGAGGTCACGGTCACGGACCACGTTGGCGTCATCTGCCCGGTAGTAGCGGCCGCCATCCCCAGCCTTCTCTTGAGGTGGCTGGGGCATGATGAAGTCGAAACCGCCGCTGGGGGGACCAGGAGGACCGGGAGGTCCAGGAGGGCCGGGGGGACCCTGTGCAGAGAAGGAGAGTGGGGATGATGACCAGCGTCTACACCCTCTCAGGGCTGGAGGGTCATGAGGCAGAGGGAGAGGGGGCTACGTACAACAGGGCCAGCGTCACCAGTGCGACCACGGGGACCAGGGGGGCCAATGGGGCCTGGGAGGCCGTTGAGTCCATCTTTGCCAGGAGCTCCAGCAGAGCCAGGGGGTCCCTGGAGGGAGGAAGGGAGGGAGAGACGGGGAAGGTTGGAAAAAGCCTGTGACAACCCCAAAGAAGCCACTGCCCTCCCGGTGGACTCTGGGTCCGTGGCCCACAGGGCCAGGCTCCGTCTGGGTCCCTGAGATGCAGGTGTGCTGGAGTCTACCGCTGGGCCAGGAAACACTATGTGGGAGGAAGGCGCAGTGGGGGAGAGGCTGAGGGCTGGGGAAGGTGGCTAACCCAGGACTCCTCTTCCCATCCCCCATTCCCTGGCCCCGACCCCAACTCCAGAGAGGTGGGGGGGCCCACAGGTGAGCCTGGGCTCAGAACCCAGGCAGAGGAGGTGGCAGGCATGACTTACACGGGGACCAGCAGGGCCAGATGCTCCGGAGGGGCCTTGTTCACCAGGAGAGCCCTGAAGAACAGATACGGAAGCAATTCAGGCCCAGGGTGGGCAGGTGCAGCAGGGGGTGGGGGCTGGCTGGGGAGACGAGGGGCAGAGTGGGCAACCTGCACTCCCGTCCCAATAGTCTAGAAATTGAGCCCCAGGTTGAGACCCCTCCCACAGTCCCTCTCTGTGGCTACCTGGAAATGTCCATAAATCTTCCGACCCCAGTTCCCGCTTGGGAGAAGTCAAAATAACCATGGGGGAAACTGAGGCAAGGGGGCCTCCCTCCCCACCTCACACAGCACAGCACAGGAAGATGACAAAGAAGACCCAGTGGCAGGTGGGGCTGGGGAGGGGCTGAGCATACTCACAGGGGGGCCAGGGGGACCCTGGAGACCGGAGAAGCCACGGTGACCCTTTATGCCTCTGTCGCCCTGTTCGCCTGTCTCACCCTTGTCACCACGGGGGCCTTGAGGTCCCTGGGAAAGAAGTGGGGACAGCGGTCAGGCAGAAGTTCCATCAGTGCTGAGCAGGGTGCTGTCCACATCAGGACACACAGGAGCTGAGGGCATGGGGCCAGCGTGGGGCACTTACAGCAGGGCCACGGGCACCAGCAGGGCCGATGGGACCAGCAGGACCAGCAGGACCCTGGGGAGGACAGAGAGACAGTTAGATCCTGGCCCAGGGAGGCCTGCCTGAGCTGGAGAACGAGGTTCCCTCTCTCCCCACAACACCCTCCCCACTGTGCTCATCTCGCCCAACCCCCAGACCGAGCTCCCAAAGTCAGGCTTCAGGTGAGCCAGGGAGGTGGGGAGTCCATCTCAGAGAGGGGACTCCAGGCTGAGCTGGCCGAGGGCTGGGACTCCCAAGTGCTCCTCTCCTCCCCGCCTGACCCAGGGCCTGTCAGCTGTCCCCAGCCCCCACCCCCGTCCCGACCCCTGCCTCTGGGCAGAGCTGCAGGGCCCCTGGCCTGACCATGAGTGCCCGGCTACTTACAGTCTCACCACGATCGCCGCTCTTGCCAGCAGGGCCCACGGGGCCGGGGGCACCAGGAGCACCGGGAGCACCAGGAGGTCCAGCGGGGCCAGTCTCACCACGGTCACCCTGGGAGGGAGGGCACCCTGTGGTCAGGAGGCAGGCAAGAGTAGGGACAGGGCAGGCAAGGCTGTGGTCCCGGGCATGGCTGTCTTACCTTGGGGCCAGGAGCGCCATCTCGGCCAGGGGAGCCTTCAGCGCCAGGAGAGCCCTGCAGGAAGAGAGGAGGAGGTGAGGGCCAGCCAGGTGGGCCAGGACTCAGGCTCAGGCCCAGGCGGCACTGTGAGGGCAGGGCCCGGGGACTGGGGATGTCTCACCTCACGTCCAGATTCACCAGGAGGTCCAGCCAGTCCAGGGGGACCCATGGGACCAGGGGGGCCACGTTCACCACTGGCTCCAGAGGGACCTTGTTTGCCAGGTTCACCCTAAGGGAGAAGCAAGAGTCAACCCAGACACGAGGTCAGGGAGCCCTAAGGCCGCCGAGGCCACTTGGCCTTCATGGCCCCAACACCCCAGGCTGCACCCTCCAGGGCTTGGGATGGTGGAGGGCACTCACAGAGGGGCCGGGAAGACCAGGGAAGCCTCTTTCTCCTCTCTGCCCAGGCAGGCCGACCACACCACGCTGTCCAGCGATACCCTGAGGTCCGGGAGTGCCAGGAGCACCCTGTGGGAGGCAGACAGGGGTGAGGCAGCTGCCAGGGGGCTGGGGACCCTCCTCCGCACCAGCCACCACTGCGTGGCACTGTGGAGACGCGGACGGGCACTCACAGCAGGTCCGTCAGCACCAGGGGATCCTTTCTCGCCAGCAGGGCCAGGGGGACCAGGGGGGCCAACTTCACCGGGACGTCCAGCGGGGCCGGTCTCACCACGGGGGCCTTTGCCGCCCTCTTTGCCAACGGGACCAGGAGGGCCGGGGGGTCCAGCATTTCCCTGGGTGGAGGCAAGAGGGACTGTCAGACAGCCGTGGCTTCTGGGGCCTCAGGCAGGCCCACTATCCCCCTGACAGCCTGTGCCTACCCACTGCCCCTGACCCAGAACAGCAGACACCCCCAGATACTTACGGAGGGGCCAGGGGGGCCGACTCGGCCAGCAGCACCAGGGAAACCAGTAGCACCCTGGCAGAGAGAGTGAAGGAGCAGTCAGAAGAGGCCAGCTCTCCAGGTCCCGCCGCCCACCTCCCAGCACTGGTGGGGCAGAGGCTCCACCGAGCGGCGGCCACACTTACAGGGGGACCAGGACTGCCACGAGCACCTTTGGGTCCAGGAGCACCAACGTTACCCTGCAGGAGAGCACAGAGATGTCACACCTGAGCCGGCCCTGGGCCCAAGCCTACCAGCATCTTGAACACAGGGCAGGGGGATACTCACAATGGGACCGGGAGGACCGGCGGGACCAGCAGGGCCAGCGGGACCAGCATCGCCTTTAGCACCGGCGTCACCGGGCTCGCCTTTAGCACCAGGTTGGCCATCAGCACCCTGGGGGAGGAGTGAGAGTGGTGAGTGCAGGGCTGGGGAGCAGCAGGAGCTGCAGGCAGCAAGGAGCCTGGCGCGACTCAGGCCGACTCCCTGTCCTTATCCAGTCACTCACTGTGAAGGAATGGGCTCTTGGTACTCACAGGGGGGCCGGCGAAGCCAGCAGGGCCGGGGGGACCAGGCTCACCACGGTCTCCCTAAAAGGAAAGAGGCAGATTGGAGAGATGCCACGATAACAGGTGCAGGATGGAGGGAGCAGAGGGGGCATCGGCCAGGCCTTCTGTACTTACAGGGGCACCACGAGCTCCAGTGGGACCAGCAGGGCCGCTGGGACCAGTTTCACCCTGAGAGGGAAGGACAAGAGGCTCAGGGTCAGGGGGCCCACCTTGACTTACTCCTGACAGATGACCCCAGAACGGCCTCCCCCGCTTCTGGTCCCTCCAGCTTCCTGGGTCGCCAGCTCAATATGGCAGACCCGTCTCCAATGCAGAGCTCGCTGGAGAAGCTGTGTGTAGGCAGGCAGCCACCTTACCTTGTCACCAGGGGCACCAGCAGGGCCAGGAGGACCAATGGGGCCAGTCAGGCCGCGAACGCCATCTTTGCCAGGAGAGCCATCAGCACCTTTGGGACCAGCATCGCCCTAAAGACAAAGAGAGACCTGAGACTTCCAGGGGTGGCAAGTGTCCTGCTTGTGTCTCATCTTCCCCGTTCCAAGGATTTTCAGGTGAAGAGGTGCCTGCTCGGAGAGCCGGCTGACACCTAGGCTAAGAGGCCTCTGTCTTGCATAGAGGGCTCCATCAAGGAGCTGGCTCCACCTCTCATCACCATGGTAACTCCTAGAGAGAAGGGCCTGGACCACAGTGGAGAAGACAGAGAAGGGAGGAGGAAGGAGAAGAGAGAAGTGTCCCAGGGAGCCATGGAAAGACACTGAAGGATCCAAAGCAGGGAGAGAGCTGGAGGGGGCTCCTGTACTTACTCTGTCACCCTTGGGGCCTGGAAGACCAGCTGCACCACGTTCACCGGGCATTCCCTGAAGGCCAGGGGCGCCTTGGCTACCGGGAGCTCCAGGGGCACCAGCATCACCCTGTGTGACAACCAAGAAGACTGCAATGAGGCCAGGGTGGAGGTGGTGGTCCCGGAAGTGGCTCACAGTCCTGGGCTTCCTCTTGGAATCACCCAGGCTTGGGCCTGGGTGAAGAAGGAAGATTCACAACCCTGACTTCGGGCTGCCTGGGAGCCCCCCACCTGCTCCCCCAGCATCTCCCTGGCCATCATGCTCCTGCCACAGGAGGGGTGAGCTCTGCTCCCTGGGCTGCCCTCACCTTAGCACCATCGTTGCCAGGAGCACCGTTGGATCCGCGGGGGCCAGCGGGACCAGGAGGACCTTGCACGCCACGCTCACCAGGGAAGCCTCTCTCGCCCTAGAAGGGAAAGTCAGGGCGTGACGGCTGCTCCAGGCTCAGAGACAGCCACAGGGCATCTGGCTGGGAGCAGGGGCACAGCGTCTACTTACTCGTGCTCCAGAGGGGCCGGGGGCACCAAGGTCTCCAGGAACACCCTGAAGGAGAGGGAAGACCAAAGAGTGAGCCCTAGGCACAGGATGGATTCTTGTCCCTGCTTCTGGGGCTGGCCCTTGCACAATCAGCCCCGCAGCCCTTCCACTCCTTCCGACTCTGCACTGAGAGCTGTCCTCCCCAGGCCAGGGGGAGGGGGAGCCACAGCGTCCTATAGCTCCTCAAAGTCACCCAGACGGGCAGCTCTGCAACCCCAGGTCACATCGTGACACTTCCTGTTTCCCTTTCCGAGGAAGTCCCTCCCCGTGTCTAACCTTCATCCCAACAGTGTCTGAATAGCTTGCAGCAGGTGCCTGGCCCTCTGCATTCCCTTCCTTGCCCACACACCCTTTCGGCCAACGGCTCCCTCTTACCTGTTCGCCAGGTTTGCCTGCTTCCCCAGGAGGACCAGCGGGGCCAGGGAGACCCTGCAAGTGAGCAGTGGGGGGAGAAAGAGGAGGGGCTTCAGAATCTGGAGAGGACAAAGTGGTGTCCCCGCCTTCTCCAGCCCCCAGCTCCCTGACTGCCGCCTCACCTGGAATCCAGGGGAGCCAGCAGGGCCTTGTTCACCTCTCTCTCCAGCGGGGCCCTGTCACAGAGAGACAGCTGTGGTCACAGAAAGGCGGACGGGGCAGGGGACAGGGGGCGCCGCCTCAGGCCTCCCAGGCAGGGCCACTTACAGCAGGTCCAGGGGGTCCCTGAGCTCCAGCTTCTCCGTCTTTGCCAGCAGGACCCTGTGGGGAGGCAGGAAGGGAGTGCTCAGGGTGGCAGGCCCAGTGGGCAGCTGGAGGAAGGGGCGCGGGGTAGGAAGGGGCTGCTTACCACAGCGCCAGGGGGTCCAGGAACGCCTCTCTCTCCAGCTTTGCCGGGCTCTCCCTGGGGAGGAAAGGGCGGGCAGGCTGAGGAGGCTGAAGGGAGACCGGAAGGCCCCACAGGTGCCTCCTACTTGCTCTGAGGAGGAGTTTCTAAAAGGGACCTCCTTCTCCAAAGTCGGGTGGCTGTTGGCTGTGCACATGCAGTTTAGGCCTGAGGCCCTCAGCCCCTCCCCACAATCACAGAGGCCTTGCAAGCCCTGCTCCCTCCACCCTCCCTCCTCCCTTCCCCCTGCTCCGTGTGCACTGTGGCCTCAGCTGCCAAGGGTTTCTCCTCCATTGGTGCCTTCTTTGAACCTCAATAAACCCTCCAAGATTTGGGGAGTGGGGCCGGGGGCACCCACAAAACTTAGTTCCAGGCACAGAGCAATGGCTGGGAAGCCGGAAGTCCTTTATTTTACTGATAAGGTGCTCAAGGCCCAGGAAGGGGCAGTGAGCAGTGTGAGGCCACACAGCAAGTCAGCAGCAGGGCTGGGCCAGAGCCTGGGACTCTCACCGGCCAGGCGTGCTTGTCCCAAGCCCCGAGTTGCTCCCTACTCAATACTCACAGCGGCACCTTTGGGTCCAGGGAATCCCATCACACCAGCCTGACCACGGGCACCAGGGGGGCCTGGGGGTCCGGGGCGACCGTCTTGACCAGCGGGACCCTGAAGATGGGAGGCACAAAGTCAGATGGGGACAGGGGTGGCAGACGGGAAGGTGGGAGAGGGCTCACGGGGAGGGATACTTACAGGGGGGCCAGTTTTGCCATCAGGACCAGGGCTGCCAGGGCTTCCAGTGAGACCCTGGGTGTGGGGGAAAAACAGAAGTGTGAGTAGGGGGAGAAGGGGATGGTGGGGGGTAGCCCCAGGAGCAGACCCATGGCCTGCTCCAGAAAGCCTCATCCCAGACCCATGCCCCAACAGGCCAGGGGGTGCCTGGCCAAGTTGGGCGGCAGAGCTGGGGGCCCACCTTGGCACCAGGCAGGCCGGCTTCACCGGGGCGACCAGCTTCACCAGGAGAGCCTTTGGGGCCAGCAGGGCCAGGAGCACCACGTTCACCAGCGGGACCCTGGGTTGGGAAAAGTCACAGGAAAACGAGGGGCTTGAGTGCGGGCATTGCGACCATGGCCAGCGCCTCTTCCTCCTTACACAAGGAAGGCTGTGGGCGCTGGCTTGGGTGGGCTTCGGGGTGGGAGGCATAGCAGAGGTGAGGCCCAGTGGAAGGGAAAGAGGCACCAACACCTGCAGCTGCACTCACGCGCAGGAGCGCTTGTGCCTGTGGCGGGGTGGGGGGTGACCAGCGAGGGAGCACAGGTTACCTTGGGGCCAGCCACGCCATCTGCACCTGGGAAGCCACGGCTGCCAGGTCCACCCTGCAGAGGGGAGAGCAGGCCGTGAGCTAACGGACCCAGACAGGCACTGGGGTGGGCAAGGAGGCGGTGGTGGGGTTGGGGACGATACGGGGTGGGGCACATACACGCTCGCCAGGGGGTCCGGGCAGGCCAGTAGGTCCGGGTTCACCTCGGGCTCCTCGCTTTCCTTCCTCGCCAGCAGGGCCAGGGGGTCCTTGAACACCAGTGGGGCCCTGGAGTGGGCAGAAGGCAGGGGGCAGCCTTGGTGAGGGGACGCCCTGGTGCCAGCCCCTGAGCCCCTCTCCAGAGCACCCAAGGCAGGCAGGCACTCACGGGCTCTCCCTTGGCACCAGTGTCTCCTTTGTTGCCGGGGGCACCAGGTTCACCCTGCAAGGGAAGAGGAGAAGGAGATGAGGGGAGGGTGGAGGGCGCTCAGTTGTCACCATCTACCCAGCAGACAGGGCTGCACTGGAGCCGGTGCATGGGCGCGGGTGGGGTGGGCACAGGTGAGAAGCTGGCACTTACACTGTTACCCTTGGGACCAGGGGGGCCGCTGGGGCCCTGGGGTCCAGAGGGGCCTCGGGCACCAGGGAAGCCAGGAGCACCAGCAATACCAGGAGCGCCCTGTGGGAGGCAGAACAGACATGGAGCCCAGGAGTAGAGGGCTGGGACAGGTGGGAATGGGCGCACCCAGTAGGATACTCACATTGGCACCTTTAGCACCAGGTTGTCCATCAGCACCAGGGTTTCCCTGTGGCACAGAGAAAGGAGAGTGAGGACCCACAAGGATCCACAAGGTTGGGGAGTGGCCCAGGGGCCTCTGGGGAGGAGACACTCACAGCAGGGCCAGCAGCACCAGCAGGGCCAGGGGGGCCGGGCTCACCACGCACACCCTGGGGACCTTCAGAGCCTCGGGCTCCTTGGGGACCAGCTTCACCCTGGGGCAGAAGAAAAGACACGTCAGGAGGCAGCCTGGGATCAGTCTCACCTGTGGGCAGGCGGGCACAAGGGCAGGAGGCCGAGGAGCAGGGACTCTGAGATCAGAGAAGCACCTGCTGGCCTCCCCGGGACAAAGGTGCTGCAGAATGGCTTTCTGCCTCCTGCCACTCTGGAGCCCTCTGGTTTGGGGAGCAGGGAGACGCCTTGGCCTGTGACAGTCATGCTCTGGGGAGGACAAAGGTCTCACCTTAGCACCGACAGCTCCAGGGAAGCCAGGGGGACCAGCGGGACCAGTGGGACCCTGAGAATGAAAGGGAGATGTTAGCAGGAAGGAAGCTGGCAGCTGCAAGTTACACCCTGGGACGGAGGACATCCTGGGGTTCAGAGCAACCAAGAGCTGACCCTGTGACCCTGCGCCCACCACTGAGGTCAAGGGGCCATACTCACAGGGGGGCCGGCAGCACCAGTAGCACCATCGTTTCCACGAGCACCCTGCAAGAAGAAGGGGACCCAGTTACATGCACTGAGCGAAGACCAGTCCCTGCAGCTCCCGAGGAAGTCTTTCCAAGAGCCCAGGGACACCCCCAACCCGCCAGGGGTCAGGAGTACTCACAGCAGGGCCAGGGGCTCCAGGGCGGCCTCTCTCGCCAGGCAGACCACGGGGGCCCTGGAAACCAAGTCAACAGAAACCAAATGAGACGGGAAACCACCATTCCGACTCCCACACCTCCATCTCCCCCCGCACCTGCTCGCTCCCTTCCCTTTAGAAGCTGGCTCACTCACCATCTGACCAGGAGCTCCGTTTTCACCAGGGCTACCAGGCTCACCCTACAGAACAGAGAACAGAGTGAGGAACTCATTCACAGTGGGGCTGTGGAGGGGAGGGGGACCGTGACCTTCGGACAGACCCTTACCTTGGGACCAGCAGGGCCAGCATCTCCCTTGGCACCATCCAAACCACTGAAACCCTAAAGTAGGCAGGAGGGACAAGATGAGACTCTGCAGATGTTGGGGGGGGGGTTGGGGACCACCCTGAACCTGCCCACCCATCTGCCCATCTCCAGTGGACCAGACCCCGTGGGAACAAGTTCTCAGCCAGTCCCTTTCTGGGCCTTCATTTTCGTGGAGGGGAGCTCTTTTGGATGCCCACTGTGTCTCACAGCAGGACCCCTTGGGGAAGGCGCTGGATCCATGGATGCAAGGGACTTAGGGAGCGTAGAAGATGCCTCACAGGAAACTTACTCTGTGTCCTTTCATTCCAGGGAGGCCAGCTGTTCCGGGCAAGCCCCGAGCACCCTGGAGAGAGGAGAAAAGGAGGCGGAGGAAGGGACGTTAGGCCTGACCACTGTGGATGCAGCTCCCTAACGCAGACCCAGTGTGGCTGCAGCCGCTGCTTACCTGAGGCCCAGGAGGCCCACGCTCGCCAGGACGACCGGGCTTTCCAGCTTCTCCCTGAGAGGGAGAGGAAAAGCCATCAGGGCCATGCATCTCAGGTCGGGAAGAGGGGGAGGAAGGTCAGGTGTATGGGTCCAGACCTTATCTTGGAGTCTAGAGCTCAAGTTCAATCTGCCAGGGAAGCCTCGTGTGCAAAATCTGAGACCCCGCAAAGCACCTACTGCTCATGTCCGTCACCAGCATTTTAGCCTCACCATCTACATACCAGGTGCAGTTAAGGTGCACCTGAGGCTTAACCTGGGCCGGGGGTGGGGAAAGTCATCCGCTAAGGGCTCAAGGGCAGCCCCTTGCTTCAGGGAGAACATGCCCTCCTGCCTCTGGGTGTCACCTGCAAAGGTGGTGTGGGCTCTGGGGTGGAGATTATGGGACCCAGCCAGTGGAGGCCATGGGGCCAGACGGTACCTCCTCACGGTGCTACTTACGTCATCTCCGTTCTTGCCAGGGGCGCCAGGGGGACCGCGGGGACCCATGGGACCCTAGAGGAGGGAGGAGGAAAGGCAGTCAGGATCCTCAGAGGCAGGGAGGGAGACCCCCAGTGCGTGCGTGGGGTCCTCCCACAGGACGGGGAATCCACATCGGGGATGCTTACAGAAGCTCCAGGCTCGCCAGGCTCGCCAGGGGGGCCTTGGAAACCTTGGGGACCCTGGAGAAGGAAAGAGGAGCGGGTTAGAAGGGCAGGTCACTGCTTAGCTTCCCTGTCTCAGCGAGAGCTCTCTGAGCGCGGTCCTGGCCCTCATCCCAGTCCTCCTCCCAGAAGCCCAGAGCCCACGGTGTATATGAAGCCCTCCTGGATACTTACAGGTGAGCCAGGTGGGCCAGGAAGTCCTCGAGGACCAGAGGGACCCTGCAGAGGGAAAAGAAAGGGGGGGCATGGCACGAGTCTGCAGGGAAACGCAGCGTGGGCGGAGCCTCGCCGGCTCCCACTGACTCCCGCGGGCACCACCGGGCCCCACGGCTGGTCTATGCCGCCCCCTGGGGTGTGAGTGGGGGGCGCATGCCAACACCCGCCCAGCCCCTCTGGATCCCCGCCTGCTCCTCTTCTGTCATCTGTGCTCCCCCTGGTGGCTCACCATGGGGCCAGGCACCGAGACTCCAGCGGATTTCTCATCATAGCCGTAAGACATCTGGGGAGCAAAGTTCTGGAAAAAACGAGAGAGAGAGACAGAGAGAGCATGAGAAATCGGGAGGCGGAAAACATCGCCAAGAGCAGCACACACGGACAGCCGTGCTTTCCTGCCCCACACGCAGCTGGTCAGACATCTCGGACTGCGCGACTGCACCAGTGCAGACTCTTCAAACGCTCTGAGTGTCCCCAAGGGCCAGGAACACTCATGGACGCCACACCAACACGGCAAATGAAAGGCAACTCCTGACCTGGGATTGGATCCTGCATCAGGGAAAAATCAAAGCTACAAGGGACATTACGTGGACATTGGTGCAAGTTGGATGTGGACTGGTTTGTTGGCTGATGGCATTCAATGTCCCAGTTTCAATCACTGTGCTCTGGTCATGTAAGGGAATGCTCCTCTCTCAGGAAACACACCTGAAGTGTGGGATCAGCATCTCACTCTCCAGCCGCTCAGCACAAAGTGAATGGTAGCTAAACCTGACTCAGTTCAGCAAATGGAGGGACTGTGCGGGGGATATGCAAGCTTTGGGCGCTTTTCTTGCACCTTTTCTCTAAGTTGGGGGCTATTCCAGAATGTGGTCATGTCACCAAAGCAACGGAACAACGCGGGGACAGGGACATGCAGTGTTTCCATTCTGCACTTACTCCTCCGAGGCCGGGGGGTCCGGGAGGTCCAGGGGGGCCGGGGGGGCCGGGAAGTCCGGGCTGTCCAGGGATGCCATCGCGGCCAGGGGGGCCTGCGGGTCCCTGCAGGGGCGAGGGCGGGGCCAGAGTGAGCGACGGCCGGGAGCCACGCCCACCTGCAGCCCCACCGCCGAGGGAGGACGGCACTTACCCGTGGGCCTCGGGGGCCAGTGTCTCCCTTGGGTCCCTATAGAGTTGGAGAAGGGACACGGGTGCAGGTTAGAGAAGGGAGCGGAGCAAAGAGTCACGGGCGGGATGGCGAAAGTCGGGGGGCAGAGGCTTACCTCGACTCCTGTGGTTTCCTGGTCCGTGGGTGCTCCTAGGGGAGAAGAGGAGCGGGTTAGAGGCCGGCTCTGCCTGCGGCGCCCCCGCCCCCGCCCCCGCCCCCGCCCCCAGCCCCGGGCCCCGTCCGTACCCGCGTCTTCGGGGCAGACAGGGCAGCACTCGCCGGGGAGCACTTTCGCGCCGGGACAGTCCTTGGTGTCTTCACAGATCACGTCATCGCACAAGACGTCGCCCTTGTGGCACACGCAGATCTGGCAGGTCTGCGGTTTCCATATTTCGCCTTCACTGTACCGGACGCCGTTCTGCACGCATGTGACTGGCGGGACTGGGGCAGGGCGGGGAGGGGCGTCAGCGGCCGTAGACCCTCGGCTGGCCGGCCGTTCCCTCTTGGAAGCACACTCGCACTTTCCACGTCCCGCCTCCCCCTCCCCCTTCCCCCAAATCCTTCACTGCTCGTCTGCTCCTCGTCAGCGCCGGTGACAGCGCCGGGGCGCCGGGCCAGGGCGGCCGTAACTCTTTCCAGTTCTCAGGAATTTAAACAAAGCTTAGGGCCGGGGATGCTTCCAATCCCAGCCTCAGCCCATTGGCGCGGAAGCCCAGGGACGCACAAAGCCGTGGGGGGCGGGAAGGCGGAGAAAGGGAGGGGCCCAGCCAGGGGGGACGTGGAGACCAAAAGGGATGTGGGGAGGAGACGAGGGAGGCCCAGCCCCCACCACGCCCCCGTTCCCGGGGCAGGTGGGGCGGAGTGGGAGGGGCTAGGAGAGCGGGGAGGGGCTTATTGGAGACGGGTCCCGCCCAGAGGCTTGAACCGCGTCCCTCAAATAGCATACGCCCTAACCGTCAGCGCCCGGACTTCTTAAGAGTCAGCTCTCAGGGCTAGCCTAGTCCCCTAAAGCCAGCCGGGGCCTCTCTGGATCACTTCTTAGCCGAGTAACCCAAAAGTCCGCAAACAGTATGAAACTAGTTAGCCACGCCCACCGCGCTAGCATCTACCCAGACGGCCACCAGGTGGCGGGCAACACCAAGCAATGGGGACCGGGCGGGGCCGATTTCCCAGGACAGGCCCCTTCTTTTCGAGGGCTACCCATCCACGGCTTTGCTGTCCAGATACAGAGGTGGGGTCCTCGCCCGACAGCAACCCAGGTCTCGGCGCTCCGGCTCTCGGCCGGAGAAGCACAGCACGGGGCGCGCCAGTGCTCGGCGTCGACCAGTGAGGGGCGCCAGGACCCCGCCTGCCAAGTCCGCGCCCAAGTTTCCCGGCCACCGACCCGCCCCCTCTCTGCGGCCCCTCCCCCGCGGCCCCAGGAACACGGTCTCGCCTGCAGCGAGGACAAACAATCTTTCCTTATGAATCATCCCACAGCCCTCCTGACCGCTTCCACGGCGCGGGCTCCAAGTGCCCAGCGCGGAGCCCCCAGCCCTTCTTCGACGTGCTTGTCCCTCGCCCCGCGCCTAGATCGCAGCTGTCCCCTCAGCCCTCCGCGGGGCGCGCTCGGGACTTCCTCCCGCGCCGGCGCCCGGCGCGCTCCATCCTTGCCTCCCGCTCCCGGGCAGACATTCGTTGCCACCCCCACCCCAGGGTGAATCCCACTCTCCCGGGGCGCCGAGGGCGCCAGCGCCCTCCCCATCGACCCGTCTCCGGAGCATCTGACTCTGCGTTTAAGCCGCAGCCTCCGGGACCAAGCGCAGGGCGAGAGTCCACGAAGCCGGGGACTCCCAGGAGTTGGGGACTTACTGTCTTCGCTTTGGCCCTCAACTTGGCCTTCCTCCTGGCCGTGCGTCAGGAGGGCGGTGGCCGCTAAGAGGAGCAGGAGCCGGAGGTCCACAAAGCTGAACATGTCTAGACCCTAGACATGTAGACTCTTTGCGGCTGGGGTGGGGGGTTAGCGTCCGCTCATGCGTGGCCTCACTCCGCGTGCCTCCTGCTCCGGCCCCGAGGAGAGACTCCCGTCTGCTCCGACGCCTGGCCCGGGCCCCTTTTATACCGTCCTGAGGGAGCCCGGGGAGGAACCCTGCCCATCGGAGAGGGGGAGCCGGCCGCCCGGCCCCCAGCCAATCAGAGCCGCCTGGCCCGGCCCCCAATTTGGGAGTTGGAACGGAGAGGGGGAGGAGGAGGGCAGGGCAGGGAAGGGAGTCCACCCCACATCTCCCCCTCTCGCAGCTCCGCGGCCCCAGCCCCCCAGCCCAGCCTGGGCCAGAGGAACTGTCTCCGGGTGCGGCTGGGTGTTCTGTAGAGTGTGGGCTCCAGAGTGGATAGGGGGTGTCCTGTACTCTTTCTGGGACCTCCGATCTGGAGGAGGTAGAACTGGGGGGCTGGATGGCCCCCATTCCAAAGGTGGAAGGGGTTGGGGGACTGGGAGAGGGTCCTCCTGGCCTTGTCCCCTTCAGCCTGTGCTGGCGTAGGCGAGATCTAAGGAGTGGGTCTGGGAGGGGGCAGCTGGGGACCTTCTCCAAAGTTCGAGGCTCTAGGCATTTAAAGGATGTGCCTGTTTGGGGTGTCTTTTGGTGGGGCTGAAGCTTGCCGGTTAGGAAGTGGGGGCGACTGTCCAGAGCTTGATAGACATTGCAAATGTGATCCTTGGGATAGGGGTGACAGCCAGGGCGTTTTGTTTTGAGGGTGCCCACTCTTCTGCTATGCCTGAGGTTCCAGAAGAGATTCAAGTGCTCCCCCACGACACACACGCATCAGGCATGGCCGAGGACGGTGGGCTGGGGAGGCTGAGGCCCAGGGTCTGACACCTGACATTGTTATTGCTCCAGATGGAAGCTTGGGTGCAGGCTGGGCAGCGCAGGGTGCACACCAGGGAGTGCCGGGGCTCAGAGGTGTGGACGGAGTGGGGGGTGCAGCCACCTGTCCCTCAGAGTTGGTCCCTGAGTTTGTAGAAGGCCTGATATCACTGGTGACTTGGGAAAGGGGCTCTGTCCTGGCTGTGGTCCAGGCTGGCTGGAGACCCTCCCGCTTAGCACAAACCAGAGGGAACTTGGGTGGGAGACACCTGGCCGGAGAGGGAGCTGCACAAAGCCCCTTCCGTCCCTGCTTGTCCCTGAACTCAACTCAGGGTTGGTGTGTGTGGGGAAACTTGGGGTGTCCTGGGAGAGACTTGCTTTGGGGCTAGGGATGGGATGACAGGGGAGGTTGAGGCTGTTTCTACCACCTCACCTCTTTTGTGAAAATCCTGGTCTTATGCTCTGGCCCTGAAGTGAGGAGAGAACCATCTGACCCCTAAAAGACCATATCTGGGGCAGGGGCTCCGTCTGGGGCAGATGCCTCCCAGAGCTGGTGTCCCAGAGCTGGTGTCCCAGGCCCCAGCAGTACCCTACATCAGCCTCCATCTGTCCGGGGCCCTGGTCCCACCATAGTCTTTGGGTCCGAGACAAGGCTCTGGGGGCTTCCCGCAGTGCACAGCAGCTCCTCTCCCGCCCCTTCGGCTCCCCCACCCCCAGTGCTGCCGAGCTGCAAACGTGGAAGCGGGGAGTCCCGCCTCCCCCAAACCATCCAAGATTCCATTGCCTCCCCCCGCCCCTCTCCACGCCCTCCCCCAGCTGGTTTTGTGCAACGAAGGCAAAGGAAAAAAATAAAAGACGGCGGCGGGAACAGAAGGGGAGGGAGCCACGTCGGCCGTGGGCAGTGGTGGTGGGAGGGGGCGGGGGGCGGTGAGCAGTGCAGGAGGGGCGGCTTAGGGAGACTGCAGGGACTATAATTAAAGGGAAAATATAGTTTCCAGAGAGGCAGGGCTGGAGACAGCAATGGAGGGACCGGCCTTCATCAATTATCCTGACCATGTGGCAGCAACTTGCGGCCCAGCCTCTGCCCCCGCCTAGTGCCAGCCATGGCGGGGCAGGCCTGGGGGGCTGAGGTGCTGAGATGGCACTTCCTGGGCCCACCCAAGCTCCACCCTCCACCGCAGATCAGCTGCAAGGGGTGCCCTTCTCCCCAGCGGGGGACGAGGCTCCTGTCCCTGGAACAGAAGGGACATGGGCAGTGGCTGCCTGGAGTGCGGTTTTGCAGAGGTGCCCTGAGCCACCCATCTCTTTCTCGCCGGAAGTGCCTCTCCCTGCTGCCCCCTGCCACACACTCTCTGTCTGGACTCCCCCTCCCCCCACGCCCACCATAGAGAAGAGGTGAAACCTGACAGGTGTGGATTGGGCGTGGTCACATCATGGGCTCAGGGTTCTGGAGGAGATCTGGGGACCCCTGAGATTGGGGCACAGTGTACGTGGTGTGTGACGGCTGCCACCCCAGTGTCCGGGTTCAGGCCTTTGTCCCCGGGGCTGCGGGTAGGCGGTTTCCAAGCATCCTTTACACGTGGCATGGAGCTGAGGCCCAGGGCCTCCTCTGCCACTTCTGGACTTGAAACGCTTGGCGGGCGCCCAGCCCAGAGATGTGTCTTTAATTTCTGCAGTATGACAGTGAGAGGAAGAATGTGCTTGGGGTCTCCTCCCAGCCTGGCTGGGCCTCTCTGGCCAGGACCGAGGCCTGGAGACTTCGGGGCGGGGAGAGGAAGGCGGGCGGCGGGAGGGAGGAGACGCCACCTCATCTTTAGGAAGCTCTGCAGCTCTGGCTTCTTGTGGAATGTCAGACTTAGTCCGGCACTCGGAGGGGGGAGCAGGAGCCCGAATCTCCTCCCCTCACCCCCAAGAAATGGTAAAGTCATCAGCAGTCAGGGAAAAAAATTCCTCAAGAAGAAAAACAGAAAGGAAAGTGCTGAGCCCTGAGTTCTCTCCCGCTCCAAGTTTCCCTAAGTGCCTCCCCCCGAAAGAAGGGCAAAGGCCTGTGGTCTCTCGATCCCCCCACCTTTCCCCAGGACCCCGTGGTGTGGCACACCTCTGAAAGAGGTAGGCCAGGTGCAGGTGCACCTGGGGAGGGGCACGCCCTCGTCCCGCACACTGCTGCCACCCTCTCCAGCCGCTCTGGGCCCCAGCTGAGGTTCTGATGCTCTCTCTCTGCACTGGGACCCTCCAGGAGGCTCCTCTGCCCCCACCCCTGGCCACACACTGGTGATGGAGAGAGGGTCCCCAGGACAGGAGCTGAAGAGAGAGCAGTGGGCAGGGTGGCGGGTGCCGTGAGGCCCATGGGCTGAAGCTGTCCATGTGTCCCAGTGTGGAGCCTGGCACTTCCAGTCTGGGGCCAGGCCTTGAAACCCTTGGCTTAGGGCTTTAAGCTCCCAGGTACGGCTCCGTTCTTTCTATGCCTCAGGTTCAAAGCTAAGCTCTTCACCCTTCTGAAATTTCCTTCCATCCCTCTCTGTCCAGGCTTGGGGGAAGATGATGAATTAAGTTTTGCCCATCCCGAGGGCTCGATGCCTGTGACATGTGGGTGCCTGGGTCTGCAGAGGCGTGGCAAAGGTGGGAACCCCTAGGATGACGGCACCTGAAGGCTTGGGTATTGATGGGGGTGGGGTCAGGGCTCACTATGGGCCTCGAGGTTGAAGGGCTGGTAGTGGGGAGGCGTGGTGCAGGAGAAAGGGTTCGAGTGGACAGAGAGCAGGGAGGGCAAGGGTGTCCTGAACGCACGGGAGAGGTTGTTCTAGAAGGGAGCGGGGAGAGGTAGACGCCGAAGACCAGGAGCACGGCGTTCCCTGGGTGTAAGCACATGGCAGTGACTGGTGCCCTTCTGTGAGTGCTTGGCTGGAGTGACAGGCAAGGAAGCCAGGCTGCCGTGGCAGGGGCTGGGGGAGTGTGGGAGGCCAGGAAGTGGGGTCAGAGAGCAGCCTCCGGTGCTGGTGCCGGTGCCGGGAGGAGGAGTCTGGCTGAGAAGGCCCCCCCCCCCGCCTCCTGCTCCTGCTCTGCTCGCCCCACACTCCGCCCCCACTCCTGCCCTCCTGCCCCCTTTCCCTCTTCCCCCTGGCTTTGTCATTCTCCGTGCTCCCCTTCTCTGGACCTCTTTTCTGCCTTCTCTCTCTCTCCCTCTCCCCTTTCTTTCGGGACCTCAGCCCTCCGATGCCCACAGCCAGGCCCTGTGTCCTCCGTCCAGGCTCTGGAAGATTCTGGAACCTCTGATCAGATCCTGCCTCGTCCTCTGAGACCAACCCCCTGCCCCTAGTCCCAGCAGGGAGAACTTGGGGCCGAGGAGCCAAGGAAGGCGCTGGGGTGGCTGCAGAGAGAAGGGCTGGCGCGAGGCCACACCTCTCTTAGGTGCGTGCCATCTCCCAGCTTCCTGCCCTGGGACCCAGCCAGGTCTCAGCTGAGAATAATGTCCGGGGTAGGGAGTGCTGTGAGCCTCAGGGACCCCAGCTCTGGCTGCTGCTCTGTGACCATCAAACATGGGGGTCGGCGCCATCTTTCCCGCTGGAGCAGGCACCTGTGGGCTTCAGCTCGCATCTCTGGCTCCCTATGGTGTCTGGGTACCAGAGGAGGTTCTTAAAGCTTGGATCAGGGGGTCAATCCGATTTGATTCAATCCTGTTTTTGTTTCAGCCCATTCCCCTCCCTGCTTCCTCCCTTCCTCCTCTCCTTTCTTTTACCTTTTCCCTCCCCACATCCAACCTCCCTCTACACCTTTCCCTCATGAAGTGTTTTTCTTCCTTTCCCTCGTTTCATTCTCTCCTCTGCCTGGGCCTCGGGCCACCCCCCACCCATGCACCCCCTTTTCTTCCTCCTTCCTGCCTCTCTCTCACATTTGCTTCCGGGGGCCCCTGCCCCTGCCCTCCCTGCCTCTTTGGTGCCTCTGTCCCGTGCTGGGGGCGGTGCTGGGATGCGGACGCAGGATGCCAGCAGCCTTATGTATTCCACTGGAAGGTGAAGTGGTGGCAGCCAGAGAGGGGCGGAGACAAGGGGCCGGGGCTTGCGTCACAGCCTCACGTTCTGGTTCAAGTGTTCTGAAGATACATGCAAGGGTTTCTTTAAAGCCCGAATTTTAAAAAGAGGAGGGGGAATGAGGGGCCCAGGGCCTGTGCAGATTTGGGCTCCTTCCTCTACCTGCTCTGCCCCTTTGCCGGAGGGCAGCCTCTGCCACCCAGGTGGCTCCTGTCTTCCACTTCTTCCTGGACCACCTGGCCAGGATTCTGCTGTTTTTCAAGAGGGGGATTGGGCGGAGGAGGGGAGGAGAGCCCGGGCTGCTCACCAGTCCTGGGCAGGAGGCCCCTTTGGTATGAGAAAGGACCCAGCACATATAACACGGAAAGGCACGGCCAAGCTCTGAGTGCGTCACAGTAGCTGGGTCTGTCCTGAGGCCTGGTAGCACTTTCCTGAATAGGCAGCTGGGTGAGGGGCGATAGTCAGGTAGGGGGAGGTGCAGGGTGAGGAGCTGAGGGGGACATAAGGGCACCTCGAAGACAAAGGCTCTGGGGCAGGAGGGTGCGTGGCTGGTTCTGGGTGCCCAGGGAATCCAGAGGAGGCCGGTCTGTGTCTGGGGAGCAGAAAGCGAAAGCTGGGTGGGCCCAGAAGCCACCTCTGGGGGGAGGGGGTTAGTCCTTCTTCCTCCAGCCACAGACCACCCATAGAAGTAGGGGAGGCGCTCGGGCAGGTCTGCATTTGCAGTGGGCCACCAGGTCACCAGCGGAGCAGCTGCTCCCCCAGGGGAGGGCTGCAGGGGCGGGAGGCGGAGGAGCGGCCCAGGTGGGAACGGAGAGAGGAGTCAAGAGCGCTTTGGGAGGCAGAGCTGGCAGGTTTGGGGGTTGAGCTGAATGTGGGCTGGAAGTGGGCTGGGAAGGTCCAAGAATGACTCCTGGGCTTCTGGCCAGAGGGACAGGAAGAGAGGAGGCTGAGCAAGGCGGCCGGCACCTTCGAAGGACACTCTGGCTGATTCTGCAGAAGGGGTGGCTGCTGCAGGCCTCGCGGGGCCAGGCCTGTGCCGGGAGAGCTCTAGGGACGGCAGCTCCTGCTCCCAGAGTGGGGACCAGGCAGGGACTCACACACACCCACATACACACACACATACACAGGGTCCCTCCCCCCCAGGCAGTGCTGTCTGTGTGATCAGGAATCAGTTGCCTCCTCTCTCTGAACCTTATTCCTCTCATCTGTGAAATGGGGCAGTAATAAGACCAGCTTGCTGGCCTATGTATTGCTCAGTAAGTGGAGGCTGCTAGAGAGACGCAAAAGGTAGTGAGAACCTTATGGGGAGATAAGGTGGGCTTCATGGAGGAGGCTGCCTTGGAGCTGAGCCTGAGCATTTGGTGACAAGGTCCAAATGCCTGAGAAGCCTTATACACATACTTGTACACACTCACACTCAGCGACAGACACACACTCATACACATAGACACTCAGAGTGACAGAGGCGGTGACACACACTCACACACACTCAGGGTGATACAGAGATGTACACACACAGAGACACACACACAGAGACACACACAAAGAGTGACAAAGACACGCACACAGAAGGTGACAGACACACATACACAAAGTGACATACACACACAGAAGGTGAAAAACACACTCAGAGTGACAGAAACAGACACACACTGAGAGACAGACACACGGGTGATACACACACACAGAGAGAAAGGGTGGCAGAGACAGACACACAGAGAGTGGTAGAGACAGACAGACACACACTCTCACACAGAGCTTCTTGGAAGGCAGTGTGGGAAGAGAAGGCTGGCAAGGCAGGCTGGGGCCACCCTGGGCCTGGGACTCTGCAGGGGGCTTATACTCAGTCTGGTGCTGTAGGGAGTGGGCTGATGGCTGTGATCCCTTTGCCAAGGACTTGCCCAGAGAACCTATATCTTGGTGACAACAGAAGAACTTAGTTAGAAGACTGGGACCCTTGGGAAGAGGGGAAGATTGTAGGGAGGCAGGTAGGACTGATGATCTGGGATCAACAGTAAAGTCAGGACTTGGCAGCAGGCAGAGGTAGACCAGATGTCCCCTCCAAGGTTTGTGCGCAAGCTCTGTTGACTCCAGGACTTTGGAGTGTTGAAGTGGAAAAGTCGTGGACTATGAGACATTCCATGTAGGCATCCCCTTCCTGTGCAGCTGAGAACACCGGGGCCCAGAGAAGGAAAGGGACGGCCTGAAGTCACACAGCTGGGGTGTGTGGGTCAGAGCAAAAACAGTCCGTGGTGTATTTTAAGCCCTGGGTGGCAGAGGCTGGGGAGCTGGCAGGGCCACGCTAAGCAACGGGGGATGGGGCCATCCTGACCTGGGGACCCCACGGAGCCCCCTCTGAGGCCTGGGGGGACAGCTGAGAAAGTTGTTCCCCGACTCTCAGATGAGCCATGTGGCTGGAGGGGGAAGGGAGCCTGGTGGGCAGGGAGGAGCTGCCACATGGAAAAGCCTTGATGCGAACCATCTGGCCTGGGCGGGGAGTGCGGGCTGCCGGGGAGGGGAGGGGCAGGAGCCCGGAAGGAGGCCGTGGTGGGCGGCGGATGGCGGGCTGGGGCGGGAGTGGCCGCCCGGGGCCCCTACCTTCCAGACTGCTGCAGCCCAGATGCCTCCACAGCCGGCCTGGCCCGTCCAACCCGCTGACCTCATTCCCAGCTCTCCTCCCTCGCAGGCCCCCCTCTCCGGCCTGCCTGCCACGTAGGCTGCAGGCTGAGCCGCATCTTCTGCTGGGGGAGGAGGAGCAGGACATGGGCTGGAGCCCAGAGCCCGCCAGGTCGGGTAGACCTGGGTGGGGCAGCCATGTTCACCAGGGGGCCCAAGGACCCCCTCTTCCTCCCTACCAAACAGGAGTCCTAGGGCACCAGGGTCATGGGAGGGGTGGGCAGGAATCTAGGAGGTTCTCTGGAGGTCACTGTGGCCATCCCTCTGCCTCCTAGGGCAGGATATTTCCCCCACTCCTTCAACTGTTCACAGAGGGGGGCTCTGCAAGCGTGGGGGCCTCTGAGACCCGGCCTCCCCTGCCGCTGCTCCGGCGGCCATCTGCAGCTCACATGCTGGGACATCTCCGAGTCACCTTCCCTTCCACCTTGTGTCCAGGCCAGAGCCCCTCCTGGGCTCTGCTTCTGACCCCCACCTCCCCCACCTCCCCCACCTCCCAGCCCCCCAGGTCCTGGGTCTCCAGCAGCCAGTGGCTGAGCAGGGGGCTGTCCCGCTGGCTCCCAGGGCGTTCCGGGCCCGTGAGTCATCGGCAGCGTCTGCCTGCTTGCAGCTTCCCTCCCCAGGACCCTCTTTCCCTCCCTTCCCACCAAGGGCAGAGGGAGCCCTGGCCAGGCAAGAGCTCGGAGGGGGGAGGCAGCCACGCACAGGACCACGGCGACCGAGTTAGCGTCCTGGCGAAGCTGGTCAAGCTGCCGCTTGCTGTGACATGGGCATCCCACGTCCCCATAATGGCATCGCGGCTGCTCAGCTTCCAATCCGGCTCCCTGCTAATGCAAGTGAGGAGTCCTTGGGCCCCTGCCACCCACACGGGAGACCTGGATGGAGTTCCAGGCTCCTGGCTACAGCCTGGCCCAGACCTAGCTGCTGTGGACATTTGGGGAGTGAGCCAGCAAACAGAAGATCCCTCTCTGTCTGTCTCTCTGCTCTCTGTCACCCTGCCTTTCAAATAAATGAATAAGTAAATAAATCTTCATCAGAAAAAAGAAAAATACAAATTAAAAAAAAAAAAGACTGCAGCAAGTCCTCTCTCCCCCACCGAACTCTGCCGAGCAGGGGTCTTAGAGGACTTGGATTCTGCCTCCGCCATCGTAGAGAGAATTTCTTGTCCTCACCCCCATTTCCCAGATGGGGAAACTAAGGCAGGAAAGGTAGAGGAGAGCAGGAACTTGGATGGGCCCAGGCGCCCCTGTTTCAGGGCTCGGCCTTGCCAAACCGCGAGTCTGCCCACACCTCGTATGGAAGGGCGCTCCGCACGTTCACGGCCAGGTCTGGCGGAGAAGCTGAGAGAGGCCACTGATGCCTTGGCTCCGAGGATGACACGTCCTGTTGGCAGGGGCGGGGGGCGGGCGTCCACGTCTGCAGAAAGGGCGGCCACCGGCCTAGACCCTTCCCACGGAGGCCTGTGCTCTGCAGTTGCAGCTGCAGGCTCCTCCCTCGCCCCAGCCTGCAGCCGCAGCAGTCGGGGGGTGGGCCGGGAAAAGCTCCCAGGCCTCTCCCCCACCCCCTTCCTCTCTCCGTAGTTACCCCTCCAGGGGCCCAGTGACCTGGGCATTTCTCAGTCCCTTGATGAGCCTCAGCTTCTTCATTGGTAAAATCAGGGGCTGGACAGAAACAGTTCCCAGCCACGATTTGTCTGTGGCTTCCTGCCTTCCTAGTGTTCACACTCACTGCACACACACACACACACACACACACACGCTCTCCCACACATCCATCAGCAGGCACACAGGGCTCTCTGCCTAACTTGGGTGCCGCAGACCCCCACAATTTCTCCTTTCCTTCCCACCCCTTCTCCACCACCCTGTTACATTCTCTTCCTCCCGCCTCTCCCCTTCCTGAGGTCACTGTCATCGGCAAGGGCACGGGAGGAGAGAGGGAATCAGACCTGACCCCAGCCAAAGCTCAGGGCGCCTGGAGGTTTGGGGTAGGAGGGAGGCTGGGAGTGGGGAGGAGCAGAGGGAGGAAGACTCACTCTTTCCCACCCAGCGGGGGACCTGCAGGAGCAAGCCCCTGGCTTCTGTCTCCTGAACCTGCTTAGTATTCACTTTCAGGGCCGGCGCCGCGGCTCACTAGGCTAATCCTCCGCCTAGCGGCGCCGGCACACCGGGTTCTAGTCCCGGTCGGGGAGCCGGATTCTGTCCCGGTTGCCCCTCTTCCAGGCCAGCCCTCTGCTGTGGCCCGGGAGTGCAGTGGAGGATGGCCCAGGTGCTTGGGCCCTGCACCCCATGGGAGACCAGGAAAAGCACCTGGCTCCTGGCTCCTGCCATCGGATCAGCGCGGTGCGCCGGTCGCATCGCGCTGGCCGCGGCGGCCATTGGAGGGTGAACCAACGGCAAAGGAAGACCTTTCTCTCTGTCTCTCTCTCTCACTGTCCACTCTGCCTGTCAAAAAAAAAAAAAAAAAAAAAAAAAAAAGTATTCACTTTCAAAACACTCTGTCCCATCCTGGGCCCTCTTACGCGGGATCATTTTAGCAGCCTGCCCCTGGCTGTTGTCCCGGGCTGCACCCTTCTAGGAACTTCTGCCTGAGGGAGCCTGGTCCGAGCTCAGAGAAGCTGGTTCCAGCAGATGAGCTATCTGCTGGCGCCGACAGCATGGGAATCGGGCCGCGGAGCGCACCCTTCAGGTCCGGCCGAGGCAGGATGACAGCAAACACCAGTCCCTTGTCTACTGTGAGCGTAACACTCAGATGCGCTCCGTCCTGAGCCCCCTGAGATGAGGAAACAGAGGTGGCCCCAAGTCACGAAGCTAGGGGTCAGACCCAGCCTGCCTGGCTCCTTAACCATAATTCAGGGCAGGTCCAAGAGACCTAGGATGGCTGCAAGGGATGCTCTGCCACCTGTCTGAAAAGGTGACCATTTGCGCAGACAGGCTGGCTCCATCTGTGTGCATGCACGCAAGCACGCACAGGAAGGAGGGCAACGAGACACGCTGGAAACCAGCCACGGGCGCCGTCTGCTGTGTTGGAAAGCTCTCAGCTGTCTGTTGTACTCCGTTTGCCAGGGAATGACCGAGCGGACCTCATCACACAGGCCATCACATTAGATCCCCACAACGGCAGGTGCACCTCAGGCTCTCGGCTTTATAGATGGGGACTCCGAGGCCCAGCAGGCCACAGTGCCACCCAAGACCTCCTTCCTAGAGCCGAGAGAGAACCAGGGGACCGGACAGCCAGATTGGCTCCTGTTCATTGTCCCGTCTACCCCCTACTTGCTGACCCACAGGGCCGCGAGGTTGGCACGGCCCAGCCAGCCACGTGTGCGCTGGGAAGGACAACAGCCCTCACTCGGGTTTCAAGCAGCATGCTGAGCCTTTTCCTGGCTGTCCCTCCCCTCAGGGAGGTCTTAGGCACGCTCTGCCTGTGAGCGGGAGTTCCGTGCTGGGGATCCCAGACAGAACGTGGTGAAGCCAGACCAGAGCACACACCTGCCCGTGTAGTGTACTTCCCATTCTGTGACGGGTCCCGCACACAGCACATCCCCCGCCCCCCAGCATGTGTGTGTGTGTGTGTGTATGTGGAACAGACATAGAAAAGCCACACCCATGTTGCACCTGCTTAATACAAGCTAACTGTTATTTGGTGTTTTCTGGGTGCCATAAACACACCAGTTCACTGAATGGTCACCATAACTCTATGATGTGAGAATCTGTCCTTATTCTTGTCTTTTTTTTTTTTTTAAGACATATTGTCTTTTTTTTTTAAGATGTATTTATTTGAAAGTCAGAGTTACACAGAGAGAGATGGAGAGGCAGAGAGAGAGAGGTCTTCCATCTACTGGTTCACTCCCCAATTGGTGGCGATGGCCAGAACTTCATGGTTCCAAAGCCAGGAGCCAGGAGCTTCTGCCGGATCTCCCACACGGGTGCAGGGGCTCAAGGGCTTAGGCCATCTTCTATTGTTTTTCCAGGCCATGGTAGAGAGCTAGATCAGAAGTGGAGTAGCCGGGACCAGAACCAGCGCCCATATGGGATGCCGGCACTGCAGGTAGTGGCTCTACCTGCTATGCCACAGTGCCGGGCCCAGTATTCTTGTCTTCTTGTTACAGATGAGGACACCAGCAGCTCAGAGACATTATGTGACCTGCCTGTGGTCACACGGCCAGAAGTTATAGAGCTCCGGGTTGAACGCAGGCTCTCACTGCAGGTCTCTAACACTGACCAGGTGCTGCTCTATCCGGCCAAGCAGCAGCCCTTACCGATTGTCCCGGCATGCCCTGTGCTGTGCAGGCCCCAGGCACACAGAGGGGAACATGCACGGTGTCCCCTTGCCCTCCTCCTGCTTCCTCTGCTCAGCACCACCACACAGCAGGGGGGAGCTGAGCCCTCACTCTCTTTTCCTCCACTGGGCCTCTTCCCTGGGAGCTTGCGACGTGTGGGTGTCGGCTCCGCACTAGCTGACACCTAGTAGAGGGAAATCCCAAGGCCATGCATTAACGGGAAGTAGGAAACAGACACCGAGACGCAGCAGGCTGGGCCGCACGGGGCGGGGTGTCTCTTTCACCTTCATTTTTTTTTCTTTTAAAATTTCTTTTACAATTTTATTTGATAGGCAGAGTGGCAGAGTGGGAGAGACAGAGACACTCAGAGAACTCCCATCCACCGGTTCGCTCCGCAAATGCCCATGACTGCCTAGGCTGGGGCAGGCTGCAGCAGGGAGCCTGAAACTCAATCCTGGTCGCTCACGTGGGTGGCAGAGACCCAAGTACGGGCCACCACCTGCTGCCTGCTGGCAGGACACATCAGCAGCAGTTCCAGGAGGCTAGAACTCGAGCCAGGCGCTCCCATGTGGGCTGTGGACGTCCCGAGTGGCAGTTTAATTGCCACGACAAACACCTCTCACCTTCTCTTTGGTGTGAGGCTCCCGTCTGTTCTGTATCTCTCCATCTCAGACGCTCTCTCCAGGGCTGTCTGTGGGTACTCGTCTCTCTGCCTCTCTCCTGTCTTTCCCTGTCTCTTCACTGCTTATCAGCACCTGCAGGGACACTGGATCCGAGACTTGGTCACCTACGGTCACCTACGGTCAGAATGGCCACCCATGTGTGAGCAGGGCACCCTTAGCGCTGTCCCGGAGCCCTTCACACCGACCTGCTCTCTCCCAGGGACAGAGACCCTTTCTCCCCAAGCCTGCCTCCTGGCTCTCCGTGCCCCTGCCCCCTAACATGTAATAGCCCAGCCCAGGCGTCCCCGGTCTGTGTATCTGGGACATGTCCTACTTCCGCTTCACACTGGGGGCCCCTTAGTGTCTCCTTGTCCACACTGAAAACTCCTCGAGGTCTCAGAGACCATCTCCCCCATCAGACTAGGGCCAGGGCCTGTGCCTCCTCCCTCCTCTGTCTCCCGTGTCTTAATCCATACGTTGCATTGTCACAGAATGCCTGAGCTGGGATCACTTATAAGGAACGGAACTCCATTGCTTGCACTTCGGGGGGCTGGACAGTCCAAGAGCGCACTGCAGCGTCTGGCAGGGGCCTTCTTCCCGGGTCCCCCCGTGGGGAAGGTGGAAGGGCAGGAGGAGGCCAGAGCAGGCAAGGCCTGGTGATCCGCATTCATCCGCTCCTGAGGGCGGGGCGCTCTCGGGGCACAGCCCCTGCTGCATGGGGTGTTAGGTGCCTAGCACAAGCTTCCTCCAACACATGTGCCAGCTTAGGCTCCGCCCAAGCGTGGCAGGGATGGAGGCACTGAGCGCTCTCCGCCTTCCTTCCCACCTGCACGGCCTGTGCCACACTGTAGCACTTCCATCCCCAGCGAGCCCAACAGTCCCGACCCCTCTGGAGTCCTGCCCCCTCCTTCTTAGAGGGGTCCCCCGGGGCAACCAGAGATAAGGAAAGACAGGAAAGTGAACATCCAACCTGCCACACAGAGTCCCAACATCCCAATTCTGCCCAAGGCCACATGTGGCCTCCTCCAGGAAGCCTCCTTAGATCAGACCTGCACACCCGTCTGTCTCCTCAGCTCTGTGCATGTTCTGAGCTCATCTGACGGATGGTTTCTTAGTGTTATTTTTAAAAAATACCCTTTTAGGCCGGCGCCGCGGCTCACTAGGCTAATCCTCTGCTTTGCGGCGCCGGCACACCGGGTTCTAGTCCCGGTTGGGGCGCCAGATTCTGTCCCGGTTGCCCCTCTTCCAGGTCAGCTCTCTGCTGTGGCCAGGGAGTGCAGTGGAGGATGGCCCAAGTCCGTGGGCCCTGCACCCCATGGGAGACCAGGATAAGCACCTGGCTCCTGCCATCGGATCGGCATGGTGCGCCGGCCACAGCGTGCTGGCCGCGGCGGCCATTGGAAGGTGAACCAACAGCAAAGGAAGACCTTTCTCTCTGTCTCTCTCTCTCTCACTGTCCACTCTGCCTGTCAAAAATAAATAAATAAATAAATAAAAATAAAAAATAAATACCCTTTCAATCTGGAATAATTTTAGATGATCAGAAAAGCTGTAAAGAGTATGGGAAGTTCCCCTTTATTGCTTTCGGGCCCCTGATGCTAACATCCTACATCACCATGGCACATTTGCCAAAACTAAGATGCCAGCGCTGGTGCGTTGCTTCGAACAAAACTCCAGACTTCGCTTGGATTTCACTAGTGCTTCCACTCACAGCCCTCTTCCGTTCCAGCGTTCCGTGCGGGACGCCCTGCTGCGTTTGGTGTCTGTGTCTCCCGCGTCTCTGGCTCGTGACAGTCTCTCTGCTTCTCTCTCTCACGTCCTCGATGGCTGGGAGGAAGACTGGTCAGGCAAGGATGTAAGAGACATCCTTGTTTCTCAGCCATGAGAGGCAGAGTCTGTATGCGTGGACAGACAAAAGCGGGGCCGGCCTGGTCACAGCGGCAAAACGAGGGAAGGGTCACCCGCAGGTGAATCCCCAGGGGACCCCGCCGAGCACTCGAAGAAACCCCGAGGGTGCCATGGAATCTAGTTTGAGAACTGGGGAGTGTCGGCCAAGCTGGGCCTCGTGCATAGTTTTGTGCTGTGGAACTCTGGGTGGGTCACACCCATCTCCCGACTTGACCATCACTACTTCCCAAGCAAGCCCAGGTGCCTGGGGGGATGATTTTTTTAAAAAGATTTATTTATTTATTTGAAAGTCAGAGTTACACAGAGAGGAGAGGCAGAGAGAGAGAGAGAGAGAGAGAGAGAGAGAGAGAGATATCTTCCATCCAATGGTTCACTCCCCAATTGGCCACTACGGCAGGAGCTGTGCTGATCCGAAGCCAAGAGCCAGGAGCTTCTTCTGGGTCTCCCATGTGGGTGCAGGGGCCCAAGGGCTTGGGCCATCTTCTACTGCTATCTCAGGCCACAGCAGAGAGCTGGATCAGAAGAGGAGCTGCCAGGGTTTGAACCGGCGCCCATATGGGATGCCAGTGCTTCAGGCCAGGGCATTAACACACTGCGCCACAGTGCCGGCCCCAGGGGGGATGATTGACATTTGCCTTCCCTGGCATCTCATGCCGCCCAGGGACCCCACCCCCAACCCCACCCCGTGCAGGATCTGAGAATCCTGCAGGTTCCTGCCTCTCTGTCTTCCCTGTCCGTGCCCACGTCTTGCTCTGCCAAGGGGAGTTGCTTTGCCCAGGTCATGCTTCCTTCTTGGGCCAGTCTGGTGAGCACACAAAAGTCCTGACCCCTCTCTTGAGGGAGGCAACTCCTTATGGGATGGCTGGAGGCCTTGGCTTGGATGCACTACCGTCCAGTGTCCCCTTCTTCCCTGTCCTGCCTTACTCGCTCCCCAGCCAGTTCCTGCACAGAAACGTCTGTCTCGGGACCTGTGTCCTGGGGACCTCACCCGAGACGCTTGTTGCCAGGGGACACCTAGGGAAGCAGGCTCTACCCACAGGATTCTGGGCCCACATCACCCACGAGCGGCTTTACACCGGGGAAAGGAGAAACACTGGGGGTGGGCATTTGGCCTGGCAGGTAAGACACCTGCATCCCACGTTGTCATGCCTGATCCTGGCTTCCCACTCACACAGACCCTGGGAGGCAGGGGTCATCTGCATTCTTGGCTCTGGGCTTCAGCCCTGGTCCCACCAGCCCTGGCCATTGTGCACATTTGGGGACTGAACCTGTGGTTGGGTTCCTCTTTTTTTTTTTTTTTTTTTTTTTTTGACAGGCAGAGTGGACAGTGAGAGAGAGAGAGACAGAGAGAAAGGTCTTCCTTTTTGCCATTGGTTCACCCTCCAATGGCCGCCGTGGCTGGCGCACTGCGGCCGGCGCACCACGCCGATCCGATGGCAGGAGCCAGGTGCTTCTCCTGGTCTCCCATGGGGTGCAGGGCCCAAGCACTTGGGCCATCCTCCACTGCACTCCTGGGCCACAGCAGAGAGCTGGCCTGGAAGAGGGGCAACCGGGACAGAATCCGGCGCCCCGACCAGGACTAGAACCCTGTGTGCCGGCGCCGCAAGGCGGAGGATTAGCCTAGTGAGCTGTGGCACCGGCCTAAAAGATACATTTTTTCAGGGCACAATTTTTTTTTAAACTCATGCATACAAGGGGTTTGTCAAAAAGGCGTGAAAATGCATATTCTGAAAAAAAAAACTATGCATAGCCTTCATTTTTTTCTAAAAAGAATAAACTTGAGCTTGAATTGCATTCTCCATGCACGTTTGTCTGGCCCCTCTTTTTAAGTCCCATAACTTCCATCATAATGTGGTTTCGAGTGACCTGGATCTGCTGGAGGTTCTGCAGAACAGTGCAGCGTCCTGCTCTTCTAACGGCATCTTGCCAACTGGGCCAAAAGAACAAGGAGTGGCAGGAGCCCTGGTAACACATATGCATGCAGGAAGGCCTTGGGCACAACCCCAGGTGTCCTGCTTGGACCACAAAGCCCACGGACCCTGTGGTGTCAAGGTATTTGTGGCACCGAGAAAGTCTTTGATGCCCCAACAGGAGAATTAGAACGTGGAGCCCCAGAGTTTCAGAAAAAGGTTGCTTATGTTGGAGCATCACACACTATGCAAAAGCAAGATCTTGTGTGCCCCGGAGCTTTGGGAGAGCCAGAGCACTTCACCAAGGAACAAGAGGTGACCGCGTGGCCGGAGCTGCCCACGCGAGCTGTGTTCCGACAGATCCTCCCGTGTTTCTGCGAGTCCTCTCCAAACCAAGCTGTCCAGGCTTCTTCTGGCCACTATTGTTGTTCTGGATCTTTCTTAGGTGTCTATCGATTCACTGTTCCTCCATGTAACATGTCATCCGTCCAAGAACACGAGCTCCCGGTGTAGGTGACCAGAGACCAGGGTAGCAGGATCCACCCCCCACCCCCACCACTATCTGATTTAGACAGGTGTAGACATTTCCCAGTGTGGCCCTTGGACCATCAGAGGTCTCTCAAAGTGGCCCACGGGTGTTGCAGGCTTCTGAGGAGGAAGAAATGGGTGGAGTTACTTCACTCATAAATTTGAAGTGTAAATTAAGATTTCTCACAGCCGTCCCATTATGTTCTTCATAACTGTCCCGTCTTTGACATTGTACATGCACGATGTTGAACTTGGTTGATCCATCTTGGCAGTTCGTCTTGGGCAATATATTTCCATGTCATTTATGGGGTTTTGGTTATTCCTTTAGTGATGTGTAATATCCTCAACCTAAATAGTAAGTCAATGATTCAAAAGTGGTTCATTAAATCTGAAGAGGGGTGATGAAAATCATAACCCAAATACACAACTGAGAAAAGTGCTGTGAACGTAAATAGGGAACAAGAATCTAGAGTGGTGTGTGTGTGTGTGTGTGTGTGTGTGTCTGTTTTGCAAGATGTAAATCTCTAAGAACTGGGACGTAGTTGATGATTTCATACAGGCAGCTGAGAAAGGGAAGCGTACGTATTGAGCGCTGTGTTGAATATCTGAAACTGGACTATGCCAGACCGGTGATTCGTTCCACTTGAATCCCCAGTGCATTGTATGTTACGAAACTTCGTCAAATAGTGGCATGGCGCCATCAAGATTTTCACATCATTTTCAAACAAAGAATGGTGACCTTTCTGGTAAACTATCAGAGCCTTCTTCCCCAGAGCAAGAGGAAAATAAGCTTTCCAGGACAAAATTGATGGCTTTCTCCCCCCACCGCCAGCAAGAAGAAAAACAAAGCCACAGAAGCGGCACTTAAAATTGCATTCCTCTTAGGGAAACACAGACGCAGAGGAACACAACCGGAGACGCTTATCACACAGCTGTGTTATTCAAGACACACGTTCAGAGAGAAAGAACTGTCAACTGGGGACAAATTTCCTTTGCTAAGTGACGGTGTTGGACATCACACAACAACAATTGAATCCATTGTGAGAAAACAGCCTGGTTATAATACGTCCTGCTATCTCCTGCCTCTCATTAAAAGTTGTACATTTTTTCCTCTAAAGTTAGATGTGAGCCATCAGAGATATTGAATCTATTGTCACCTGCGCAAGCTGCTTAAGATCTAAAAATTTGCCTCCAGTGTCCTGGTCAACAACTTGAAGAGACGGGCTTGTCTCATCTCTCTTTTCAAAAATCCATGGCAATACTGTGTGCATGGAGTTGGCTAAAAAAAAAAATCAATGATGTGGCGCCAGCACTGTGGCACAGCCGGTTAAGCCGCCACCTGCGACACCGGCATCCCTTATGAGCACTGGTTTGAGTCCCGGCTGCTCCACTTCCAACCCAGCTAACACACCTGGGAAGGCAGCCAGGCTGGTCCGGGTACTTGGGCCCCTGTACCCACGTGAAAGACCCACATGTAGTTCCAGTTCCTGGCTTCAGCCGGGCCCAGCGCTGGCTATCATGGCCATTTAGGGGGTGAACTGCAGAAGGAAGATCTCTTTCTCTATCTCTCCCTCTCTTTCTAACTCTGCCTTTCAAATAAATACATCATTTTTTAAAATTTTTGTTTATTTACTTTAAAAATTTTTATTTATTTATTTGAAAATCAGAGTTATACACAGAGAGAGGAGAGGGGGAGAGAGAGAGAGAGAGGAGGTCTTCCATCCGCTGGTTCACTTCCCAGATGGCCACAATGGCTGGCGCTGGGCTGATCTGAAGCCAGGAGCCAGGAGGTTCTTCGGGGTCTCCCATGCAAGTGCAGGGGCCTAAGCACTTGGGCCATCTTCCACTGCTTTCCCAGGCCATAGCAGAGAGCTGGATCAGAAGTGGAGCAGCCGGGACTCGAACTGGCGCTCATATGGGATGCTGGCACTGGAGATGGTGGCTTTACCTGCTATACCACAGCACCGGCCGCTAAATTACATCTTTTTTTTTTTTTTTTTTTTTTTTTTAGAATCATTAATGTGCAGAGATTAAACACACTTGGCATCTGTTGTCCACATAGGAGAGAAGAATATTTGATAACTTAGTTCTCCCCTAAAACCCCACGCTTCAGGGAAAAGAGCCTTGCTCAGTGCTTATCCTGTGAGTCATGAAACCAGGAGACTAACTCGCTGATCCCTGCTGAGCCAGGAGCAGTAGGTTTGCAGCGGGAAGGCCACTCTCCCAGAGGGGAGGAAGCTGTGTCTGAAGGCCAGTTCCTGTGCTTGCGGATCGTTCTTCAGCATTTCGGCAAGTGGTGCTCCTCCCGTCCCCAATATCCCTTCTCCCTTTCTTTCTCACGCTAACAGTATTCCCTTTTGTAGCTGGACATGTGACCACTCAGAATAAAAACTACATTTCCCATACTTCCTTTCAAGTGAGGTCATGTGACTATGTCCTGGCCAATGTGAGATGAGCTGGAGTATGACTTTCTGGGCTTTATAGGAAGGAGTCATGCCTTTCCTCCCAATGTCTCCCAACTAACTGTTGCTTCGTGGTGAGGCAAGCTGAGGCATACAGGGAGGGCACGAGCCGAGGGGAGTAGACTAAGATTGCAGGAGCCTGGGTCTCTGGACAAACTGATGGAGAATCACTGTTGCAGCCCTGGGCCACCTGTCCACAGACCATTACTTTTGAGGGAAATGAACTGCTGTCTTTTTAAAACCACTGATACTTTGGATCTCAGTGATGAACAGACAAACTGAAATCCTACCCACTCAGGGTGGGAGAAAATGGTGAAAATTGTGGCCATAATCCAATCCTATTCACCGAGCACATTTCTTTCCACTATTTTTAAGAAAGATATTATTTATTTTAATTTTTTCAGAAGGCTGAGTGATAGAGAGGCACAGAGAAAGAAAGAAAGGTCTTATATCTGCTGGTTCACTCCCCCAACTAGTCAGAATGGCCAGGGTTGGTGCAGGCCAATGCCAGGTGCCTGGAGCTCCATACGAGTCTCCTACATGGATGGTAGGGGCCCACGCACTTGAGCCATCGTCCGCTGCTTTCCTGGGCAAATTAGCAGGGAGCTGGATCTGAAGTGGAACAACCGGGACTCGAACCAGCACTTCTAGGAGACGCTGGCACTGCAGGCTGTGCCACAAGGCTGGCCCCGCTTCTCTTCATTACTGTGCAAAGTCAGGCGCTGCAAGTTCAAGATTCTGCTTTTCCACCACAAGCTATTCTAGCCATGGAGGGCAAAGTGTCCCACGAGGAGTTTTGAAAACAATGATGAGGTGCACGTCTCAGCTACGGCTGCTCACACCCCGTCGAGGGCCTTGGGCGGCCTGCACGGATGGTGATGGAGTCAGCATCTGGCCTCCCAACAGCACCAAGCAGCGACGGTGTTTACTGTTGAGTGTCAGGTTAGCAGAATTCCTTAAAACCAACCGCGATGCGACTGCCCCATTATGAGAGTCTGATTCCTTCTTAACGCTTGGAAATTTTGTTTCTGAGAAGGAGAAAGGAATCAGTGACATATTATTAAGACTATTCAAAAACCACATCCAAATATTACATCAGAACTTAAAGAATTCTTTCCAGAGTCAAATTCAACTGAAGAATGAATTATGGCCCCATGTGTGCCCCCCCCCCCCCTTTCAGTGCAGCCTTCTAGCTTTGGGAAGCTCTTACCTATTGACCTACTGTCCAAGAGAAGGAAGTGGCCTACAGGGAGAAGGAGTTTGGTGATTTCTGAATCCGTGCTTGGCCCGAGTCCAGAGCCATCTGACTGAGCACTAGACCGTCGCTGCATGTTTAATGACCTATAATTGTGGTTTAGGATTTTCTAATTTAGTACAAATAAGGAGTAAGAAAGGAAACACAGCCTGCGAACCCTCCTAGGGCTGTCACTGCCGCCGGGGCCCTTGGCTAGCGGCCATGCTCGGAGATCGGCTCCGGTGCCGATGGGAAGCGATTACCCTTCCCGTTACTTTTCCTCATAAAGTTGTAATTCTTTATTATTCTAGAAATATGCAGCTTTTTACATTTATTTTTATTTTTTTCTATTTGCTTCCTCTGGGCGGTGGGTACCCGGCCCGCCGCTGAAGGGGTTACTGCTGTTTGGAGTGTGAGAAACTCTTGCTTCCCTCTTGCATTCCACAGCAGATAAGGAAATCCCTGCAGGGACTCCAGGCCCCTGAGATCCTGCTGCAGGCCTGTCCAGTGGGCCCTCCGGGGTCTGCAGCCTCACAGCCTGTCCCCCGAGGCGGGGGCGGGGGGAGCTTGCTCAGTCCCTGTCCCAACTGCTCCACTCGCAGCCCCATCAGGGAGGCACCATTTTACACTTTTCATAGTCCGCAAAGCGCATCTGCCCAAAGCTGCTCAGCTTGTGGGGGTGGGGGTGGGGAGCTGGGGAAGAGATCCGAGACTGTTTACGCCCCCACAGAGTCGCTTTCCCCACACTTAGATGTCTGTCGAACAATCCAAACTACAGGAAAGTAACACAATGGTTCTCCTGGATCCCAACCTTCACCACAGCCCGACGGGATAAGGGAGCGTTGGCCCCACTTTACAGATGGGGAAACCGAGGCACAGAGAGCCGAGTAACTCGCCCCTTGGGCGCGGTGCTGGTGAGCGTCAATGTCGCTTCCCACGGAGGTCCGAGAGCCCAGCGTGGGCCTTCACCTCCAGCCACAAGCTGCCATCGAACGGGCCCCGGGGGGTCTCCCTCCCTCCAAAACCTTTCCCGCCTTGGGCGCGGAGGGGCGCTGCCGCCTGGCTCCTTCCCCCTGCTCGGCTCGGGGCCAATCCCTGCGGCAAGTCTGCCTCGGACAGGCGGCAGCCAGGGTGGTCTTCCCAGCCCGCGCCGCACGCTCTCGCTCCCCACCGCCTCGCTCTGCGCCCAGTGTAGCGATTCCCCTGGCCGTCGGAGGAGCGAGCCCCCCCCCCCCCCCCGCGGTGCCGCCCGGAACAGGCTCCTCCCTACCGCAGAGCGCGCGTCCCCGACCACCCCGCGCGGGGTTCTCCCGCAGACCCTCCTCTCCCCTCCACAGCCCGCGCCCTGCCTGGCTCCCTCTCCTCCCCACGCCCGGCGGGCCGGCCCTGGGAGGACCCGGGCTCCTGGTGCCGGGCCGCGTAGCGCATCCTGCCGCTGAGCAGGACTGAGACTTGCACTGGCAGCCCAGCCCCGCTTTCCCAGCGGTGGGACCTTCCCTTCTTTGGGCTCACTGTGCTCCGCACCGTGGGGGGTAACGCAGCTTTTTCCCCAACGTGGTTGTGCGAACTTAAAACACTGAGAACAGCGCTTGGGGCTATCTGTGAACTGTGTGTGTTAGAGTTATCTATGATGATTATTTGTCTTATTCCTGTTGTTAGCTCCTCATTCCCTGTCCCCATCTCTTCTGTTGAATTACTGGGGCCAGCCTAATTCTTCAATTATTTTTAAAGATTTTTTTTTTTTTTTTGAAAGACAGAGTGACAAAGAGAAATAGAGACACACACAGAGAGAGGTCTCCCATCCTCTGGGTCACTCCCCAAATGGCCGCAACGGATGGAGCTTAGCCAATCCGAAGCCAGGAGCCAGGAGCTTCCTCTGGGTCTCCCACGTGGGTGCAGGGGCCCAAGGACTTGGACCATCTTCCACTGCTTTCCCAGGCCACAACAGAAAGCTGGATCAGAAGAGGAGCAGCCGGGACTAGAACCAGCGCCCATATGGGATGCTGGTGCTTCAGGCCTGGGCTTTAACCCGCTGTGCCACAACGCTGGCCCCAGTTCTTCAATTCTTGACTCCCCAGAGCCCAGCCCAGTGCAGGAGTGGGGGTGTCTTCCACTGTAAATCCCCCTGCCCTCCCTGGGGGCACCCTGACCTCTCACCGGCTCTCACCCCACTTCCTTCTCTGGGGAGGCTGAAGGGCCCCCGAGGGTCTGGCCCTCTCCACACTCTGGCGAGGGCAGTCTCAGACACCGATGGGAGAACCCCATTCTCTGCCACTCTCCCATACCACGCAGGAGGCACCATCCCCAGCCCAGCAGAAACACTGGGGCCGGAGGAACCCTGGAAAGGAGGAGCTATGTGCTCTACACCCGCCTCTGCCGTCCAGTCACTGTGGGACTCAGGAAAACTTGCTTTGCCTCCCTGAGCCTCACTTTTTACTCCTGTGAAATGGGACAACAGCATCTCACCTTCTTTCCCAGGGCTGTCCTACTGCTCAGTTGTACAAACCCAGACAGGGTGAAGAAATGCGTGGGGCGGCTCCCTCAGGGCTGGAAGGGAGGACTGGAGCCAGGCCTGCCAGCTTCTGTGGTCTGGTCTGTGCCGAGGGTGTGGCCCCTGGGCTCCGGGCTGGACAATGAGATGTGATGAAGTGGGGTTGACGGAGAAGGAGCCTAGCCTCCAGCTTTGTCCCGAGTCACTCAAGGACTTCTGCCGGCCACCTGCTCTAGCCACTTCTCCAAAAGTACCTCCGAGTGCCCCTGACAGCCCCCAGGGCTCCCAGGGAATGCTGATGCCCAGGGCCCCTGCCAAGTCCGGCTGTTGGCTACCAGCTCGCTCCCCACCCCTTCCCCCGCTCTGAACTCCAGCCCAGTTGAATTAGGAATTTCCTAATATTAGTCATGATTCTTTCAGTTACAAGTGCCAACAGCCTAACTCAAAGTGGCTTAAGCCGAAAATTAAAGATATTTGGCTTCTTTAACCCAAAAGCCAGCACAGCTGGCTCTCGGGGCTGAAATGATATCAAGAAGCCTCGGTCTCTCTCCCTCCTGGGCTCCTTTCCTCTGAAATGGCTCTTCTCCTGGCCACGGGCTCAAGCGGGGGTCTCAGGCAGCCCTGGCAGATTTTCTCAGCAAGCCCAGGAGAAACCAGAGCCTCTTTCACAATAGCTTCAGGAAAGAAAATAAAGGCCCAAGGCTGACCCATATTGAGCTCACTTAGGTCACGTGCCTGTCCCTAGACCAATGACCATGGCCAGGCAGATGTAGAATGCTGGTTGACTTGGGCTCAGGTCCACAGCAGTGACACATGGACCCGGGTGGGGGAGGGGCAGTTCCCCAAAATAAAATTTGGATGCTGTTTCTGGAAGAAAGAGGAGCGAATGCCGGGGCAGGCAGAAGCCATGGAAGCCCCAAACCTGCCCTCTCTTGGCCACTACCATAGACACACACATCCTTGTCCCATACGCATCATTTTTATAAGCGTTCTGTCGCTGTTTGTTTTTCCTTGTTATTGGGACATCATTTCAAAGTGTATAGAAAAGCTCCAAGAATAATGCAACGAATTTATTTTTTCCTAAAATTGTCCCCTGGATACTGGAGTGTATAGATCCTACAGTGACATGCTACTAAATAACAAGTTTTCTTTTTTATTTTTTTTAAGATTTAGTTTTTTATTTTAAAGGCAGAGCTACAGAGAGGCAGAGGCAGAAAGGGGGGGGGGGTCTTCCTTCTGCTGGTTCACTCCCCAAATGGCCACAACGGCTGGAAGCTCCTGGCTCCTAGCTTGGAGTTGGTGCAGCTCCAGCTGTTGGGCCATCTAGGGAGTGAACCAGTGGATGAAAGACCTTTCTCTCTCTCTCTCTTTCTCTCTCTCTGCCTTTAAAATAAATAAATAAATCTATTTAAAAAGAGAGAAATAAATTACTTTTAAAAAAGTACTATCATGTCTGCCTCACCATTTGCATCTCATCATTTCTCCCGATTGTGTCCTCTGTAACAGAAAGACTCAGTCTCGTGTCACGTGTTGTTTATTCCGTCTTTTCCTGACTTTGTAACCTGTACATTTGGAAGATTATAGGCCATGATTTCTCCGAGTGGGCCTTGGTCTGGCTTTTCTGCTGTCTCGCCATGACTGTGTTGCAGCCACACTTTCTGGACAAGAACATCACAGAAGCTGTGCCACCATGGGCCAGCTGCCCCCACTCCTGAAGGGGTGACCCCTGACCAGTTGATTCTGGCGGCGTCTCCCAGGCCCATCTACTGTCAAGTGCCTCTCGTTTTCCCGTGATTCAGGCCACAAGCTTCCTGTGGGAAGGGACTTTGAGACGATGGATCCCCTCGTCATCCAGCTGGCACCCCGGGCGTCTCCTGGCTGAGACCCTTCTCAGGATGCTGGTGCTGTTTTCATGTGGGCTACAGTAGCCAGGTAGTGTAGGCCAGGTGGAGCTCTGTTCTCACACGGCCGGAGGCTGAAGTCTCAGCTGGTTGAGTTGGGTGAGGTTGGGTTCTGGTGAGGGCCCTCTTCCGTCAACAGAGGGCCACCTCCTCTTTGTATCCTGATGGAGCAGAAAGGGCCAGAGAACTCCCTGGGGTCTGTGTTTGAAGGGCACTAATCCCATGTGTGAGGACTCCATCCTCATGACCTAATAACCAGCAAAGGCCCTACCTCCTAACACATCACACTGGGGCTTAGGATTTCAACACTGTGTCGGGGGGGGGGCCACATTCAGTCCACAAACATTCTGTCGGCCATTCAGTCAGTCCAGTTTCATCATTCCTGCTGCCACTTCACTCAACGGAAAAGCTTTCTCTTCTCTTCTTTTATTTCTGCCACTGTTAAGACCATTATTTATTTTGATGGCAAAACTGTCCAGTGGCAGCTGGTGGGGACCTCTTCTGTGCCTTTTGGACTTCTCCCTGTTCTGAACGGAGTGGTGTCCACTCCAACCCCGCATGTGGCCGTATTTGGACACAGGAGCTTTGTAGACAAGAGTAAGGTTAAGTGAGGTCGTAAGGGTGGGTCCTGATGGGAGAGGAAAGGTCAAGTGCAGGCACAGCGAGAGGGCTGCCGTCTGCAGGCCGCCCAGAGAGGACTCCGAGGGACCAACCCTTTGGCATCCTGACCTTGGACTTCCAGCCTGCAGTCCTGGGAGAAAGCAAACATCTGCTGTGACAGCCTGCGGGTGTGGGATGGTTTGTAATGGTAGCCTGGCTCCTAGCAGCCTTAGTACATTCACTTGTTGGTAACCAGTCGCCAGTTGCCAGACCAGGCCAAAGCTGGAAGCCAGGAGCTCCATCCATTTTAAATAAATCTATTTATTTGAATGTCAGAGTTACACAGAGAGAGGAGAGAGAGAGGTCTTCCATCTGCTGGTTCACGCCCCAAACAGCCACAAAGGCTGGAGCCTTGCTAATCCAAAGCCAGGAGCTGGGAGTTTCTTTCTGGTCTCTCATGTGGGTGCAGGGGCCTAAGCACTTGGGCCATCTTCCACTGCTTTCCCAGGCCATAGAAGAGAGCTGGATGGGAAGAGGAGCAGCCAGGCGCCCATAAGCGATGCTGGCATTGCAGGCAGTAGCTTTACCTGCTATGCCACAGCTCTGGCCCAGGATCTTATATTTTTAAAAGGTTGAGCCGGCGCCGCAGCTCAATAGGCTAATCCTCCACCTAGCGGCGCCGGCACACCGGGTTCTAGTCCCAGTCGGGGCGCCGGATTCTTTCCCGGTTGCCCCTCTTCCAGGCCAGCTCTCTGCTGTGGCCCAGGAAGGCAGTGGAGGATGGCCCAAGTGCTTGGGCCCTGCACCCCATGGGAGACCAGGAGAAGCACCTGGCTCCTGCCTTCGGATCAGCGCGGTGCGCCGGCCACAGCGCGCCAGCCATGGTGGCCATTGGAGGGTGAACCAACAGCAAAAAGGAAGACCTTTCTTTCTGTCTCTCTCACTATCCACTCTGCCTGTCAAAAAATAAATAAATAAAAATAAATAAAAGGTTAAAATAATTCTGAAGACTAACATTTTACAACATATGAAAATGATGTGAAATGCACATTTCAGAGGCCACAGTTAAAGTGTTATCAGAACACGGTGGTGCCGCTGGTTTGTGTATTACCTATGGCTGCTTTTTCTACAACTGCAGAGTGAGTCAGTTTCAGCACCTGAAGTCTTTACCTTGGCATTGCAAAAGCTCACCAACCCCTGCTCTAGTTACCATATGGAGCTGAATACAACGCGGTGTTCCTTCAAATGTATCACTTTGTGTCAAAGTTAGAAACTGAGAATAGTCTGTTTCTATTGTCCCTTCCCAAGCACTGGGCCATTGTTATCACACATTTTCTTTCTCTTTCTTTCTTTCTTTCTTTCTTTCTTTCGATTTGGGAGGCGGAGTTATAGAGAGAGGGAGAGATAGAGGCAGAGACAGAGACAGAGACAGAGGGAGAGAGAGAGATTGATCTTCCAGTCGCTGGTTCCTCCCCAAATGGCTGCAATGGCCAGGGCTGGGCCAGGCCAAAGCCAGGAGTCAGGAGCCAGGAGCCAGGAGCCAGGAGCTTCATCTGGGTCTCCCATGTGGGTGTAGGAGTTCAAGCACTTGGGCCATCCTCCACTGCTTTCCCAGATGCATTAGCAGGGAGTGTGATCAGAAGTTGAGCAGCCAGGACTGGAACTGATGCCCATATGGGGTGCCAACATTGGAGGCAGCTGCTTAACCCACTACACCACAAATCCGGCCCCATGCATTTTATTTCTACATGTGTTATGGAAACCCCACTGACATAGGGTAAAGCCTCTCACTTTTGTGTGTGAGACAACGTCTTTATTTCACTTTCTTAAAAAAAAAACTATTTATTTATGTATTTATTTGAAAGGCAGAGTTAACAGAGAGAAGGGGGAGGGAGAGAGAAATCTTCCTTCTGCAGGTCCACTCCCCAAATGCTTACAATGGCCAGCACTACTCCAGGTAGAAGCCAGGAGCAGGGACTCCATCTGGATCTCCAAGTAGGCAGCGAGGATCCAAGTGCTTGGGCGAGAAGCCAGGGCTCAAGGCAGCCTCTGGTCCGGGCTGCTGGCTAGTAGGCAGTAGCTTGGTCCTCTGTGCACAGCGCCCCTCCCCCTTTCCTGTTTTTTTTTTTTTTTAAGATTTATTTATTTATTTGAGAGGCAGAATTACAGACAGAGAGAGGAAGAGAGAGAGAGGGATGTCTTCCATCTGCTGGTTCACTCCTCAAATGGCCGCAAGAGCCAGGACTGTGCCAGGCCAAAGCCAGGAGCCAGGGGCTTCTCCAAGACTCCCACATGGGTGCAGGGGCCCAAGGACTTGGGCCATCTTCCACTGTTTTCTCAGGCATGCTTACAGGGAGCTGGATCGGAAGTGGAGCAGCTGGGCCTTGAACCAGTGCCCATATGGAACTCCATTTTCAGGTGGCAGCTTCACCCACTACACCACAATGTCAGCCATGACCACAATTATTTTAAACCTGCATCCAAAAACTCCTGTATTTGAACCTTCTATGAGGCTGTATTTTCTTTTTATAGACATTTTAAAATGTATTAATGTATAGAGAACAGGTTTCATTAATTACATAGATACGATTCCAAGCATACAAGGATACCTTCCTCCCGCTTCCCTCCTCCTTCCTTTCTTTTCCCTTTTTCTTTTAATTTCCTGTGATATCATACTATCAATTTACCTTACAATCACAGGCTCAGTGCATCTCGAAACAAAAAGCTCTACAAGTAAGAGGTAGACAGAGTGCTCTTCTGCAGGGGTACAGACCAGGGTTATGCACAAAAATCAAATTGCAAGTCGTCAGTTTAGCTTGATACACATGGTTTTTTCTAACCTACAGATTAGCTACAACTAATCAGAGAAAACACTGGTATCTGTCTTTTTGGGTCTGGCTTATTTCACTAAGCATAATGGTCTCCAGTTGCATCCATTTTGCTTCAGAAGCAAGATTTTTGCTTTTTTGTGGCTGTGTAATATTCCATAGTTTATTTGCACCACATTTGCCTTATCCAGTCATCCGTTGATGGACATCCGGGTTAATTCCATATCTTAGCTCTCGAGATTGAGTTGCTGAGGCTGTGTTTTCTACAATCTGCCTTTCTCCTGGATTTTAAGCGTTAGTCCAGTTTTCCCACACTCATGAAAATGACCTTTTTAAAAAAAGATTGATTATTCAGTTTATTTGTGTAAAAGGCAAAGCAACAGAAAGAGAAGGAGAGCAGAGATGGAGAGGTTGAGAGAGACAGAGGGAGAGACAGGTCTCTTCCATCCATCGGTTCACTCCCCAAATGGTTGCAACGGCTGGAGCTGGGCTAGGCTGAAGTCGGGCGCCTGGAGCTGCACGCAGGTCTCCACAGGGGTGCAGGGGCCCGGGAAGCTGGATCAGAACTCCATCAGCTGCGTCTCAAACCGACTCCTGCGCGGGATGCTGGCGTCGCAGATGGGACTTGACCTGCTGCCGTATGATGAGGAGGCCGCCGTATGGAATGCCCCTTCCACCTGGGCCTTTCCACCGTTCCCTGTGACGGGCTTCGGGCTGTGCATCAAGTGTGGGAACCTCAGCGCAGTGGCGCCGCGCCCTGGTCCTTGCCTCCCGAAGGCGGGACGCGACTTGAACCCGTCCGGTACCGCTGCCGTTCGCTGTGCACTGCACTGACACCGCTTTCTCTTTGTAATCGCTAAGGGTTCTGCGGGGAAAGTACTTTGAGAATATATATCTCACTCCTCGACAAACCTTCCACGGATCCATTTATCCGCATCGCTGTGGGGCCGTGAATTCCTAGTCCGTTCAGTAAGTTACAGCCCATCAGGGTCGGCGCATACTGACGCCACGCAGGCGCAGCCGACAGGAGCCCCTTCTCGCCGGCTTCCGTCTTCTTCATACACGTCTGTCCCTCTCTGAGCGCTCGTTTTAAAAAACAAACGGCTTTGTTGTGGCATAACTCACACAGCACACAATGAACCCGCCTACGGTGAAGACTCGGCGGCTCTCGGTGTACTCAGACATGCCTCACCACGGCCACAGGCTGTAGAGCAGTCTTCTCACCCCCGCATAGCCCTGCAGCCTTTATCGCATCCCGACCTCCGAACCTCACTCAGCTACTCCACCTTCTGTCTCCGGAGACTGCCCTGTTCTGGGTGTTTTGCGTGAATGGACCCGCACGATACGCAGTCTGCTCTGATGGATTTCTCTCTCTCACTTACACATTTCTGAGCTTCCTCCAGGCTATAGGATGTATGATCACTGCATTCCTTTTTTGAAAATTTGAGAGAGGGGCCGGCGCTGTGGCGCAGCATGTTAACGCCCTGACCTGCAGTGCCGGCATCCCATATGGGCGTTGGTTTGAGACCCGGCTGCTCCACTTCCAATCCAGCTCTCTGCTGTGGCCTGGGAAAGCAATAGAAGATGGCCCAAGTCCTTGGACTCCTGCACCCACGTGGGAGACCCAGAGGAAGCTCCTGGCTCCTGGCTTAGGATCGGTGCAGCTCTGGTTGTTGCAGCCAACTGGGAAGTGAACCAGCCTGCTGGGGTGTCGGGGCCCAGACAAAGTGAAGGGGAGGGGCCAGGGCAGGGAGACCAAACCACGAGCGGGGGGTGGGGGCTTCTCAGCAGGGCCGTGGCTGAACACCAAGCAGTGGAGTCCACGAGTCAGGAGGACAGCCTGCAGGGCAGGGGCAGGGTGCCCAGGCAGCTTGCTGCGGGATGTTAGAGCCTGCTGCAGGATGTTAGAGCCTGCTGCACGCCGGAGCCTGAGCAGGCCGGCCCAATGCAAGTGTCCAAGCTCCAGAGAGCCGAGGAGGGGTCTGTGTGGGGGCAGGGGACAGTGGTTACACAGAGAAGGACAAACGGGCTGGCAAGGAGTGTGATCCCTAAGGACGAGAACACAGAAGCGAGCCCCGTGGGTTCCCACCTGCAGCTCCACACCTGGACCGGCCTTGGAGGTATTGTGACACGCGTGATCTTCACATGGGCGTAGAAGTAAAGATCGGTGTAAGTGGGTGTGCACGCTGATGTACGTGTCCCAGCTGTGTCCACTGACAGTCCCCGGCACTGGGGCAGTACAGAGGCGAGGAGCAGAGCTCACCCCCTCGTCTGAATCCTTAAATGCCATCGTCCTCTGGTGGACTAGCAGGTGAGGGCGGGGAAAGTGCCAGATGAGCCTGGATCTCCTTATGCCAGAAGCGAAGGCTTGCTCAGAAATGGTTAGACAGTTCCTACACGACTCAGCAATTTCTTTCCCAAGTCTCCTAAGATGTATGTTGTGACTGTGTCTGCCATAACCAACAGATAGAGACCACCCAAACGCCCATCAACAGGAATCGATAAGCAAAACGTGGTGTGTCCATACAGTGGAATAGTATTCAGCCATGAAAAGAAACGGGGTTGGGACCAGCGTTGTGGTATAGCAGGTTAAGCCACCGCCTCTGATGTTAGCATCCCACATCAGAGTGCTGGTTCGAGTCCCAAACTGCTCACTTCCACTTCAGCTCCCTGCTAGTGTGCCTGTACAAGTAGCAGAAGATGGCCCAAGTACTTCCACCCCTGCTACTCATGTGGGAGACCCAGATGGAGCTCCTGGCTCCTGGCTTTGGCCTGGCCTAGCCCTGGCCATTGTGGCTGTTGGAGGCCACAAATAACTGATGGATAGAAGATACCTCTGTCTCTTTCTCTCTCTCTCTCTCTTACTCTCTCTGTGTCTCTTGCAAATCTTTTTTTTTTAAAGATTTTTATTTATTTGAAAGAGTTACACAGAGGGAGAAGGAGAGGTAGAAAGAGAGAGAGAAGTCTTCCATCCGCTGGTTCACTCCCCAAATGGTCGTAATGCCGGAGCTGCGCCGATGGGAAGCCAGGAGCCAGGAGCTTCTTCCGGGTCTCCCACGTGGGTGCAGGGGCTCAAACACTCAGGCCACTTCCACTGCCTTCCCTGGTGCATTAGCACAGAGCTGGATGGGAAGAGGTATGGCCGGGACACGAACTGGCCCCTATATGGGAGGCCGGTGCCGCAGGAGGAGGATTAACCTACTACGCCACAGCTCCGGGCCCTTCACTGGAGCTCTAAAACCACCTGCAGGGCCACTGCCTCTCCTCTGCTCCTCCTTCAACACCCCCAACCCTGGGACACCTGCCTTGCTTGGTCCCACTCTAGGGCTTCTGGACTGAGTTGGTTTTGAATGGACAAGAAAAGAAGGGAAGGGAGGGGAGGGGAGTGAGGAGAGGAGGGGAGGGGTGGGGAGGGAGGGGAAGGATAGGTGAGCCTGAAGAAGAGGCAAAGGCGAAGGAGATGGAGAAGAAAAGGAGGAAGAGACAGAGGAAGAGGAGGAGGAGGAGGAAGGCTGCCTGCAGTTGTTCCTTGGGTGGCAGACGCCGTGTGTCACAGGTCGCGGGGGCTCTGGTGACATCATCTGCTTTCAGAGGGAGACTAATTGCCATGCAGGCTTCGGGTAAAGTCACCCCGATGCCACGAAGCCGCTGTAGTTCCCTTGTGCCCTTATTCCTGGGGGTGGCCCTTTCTGGGGTCCCGCTGGAAGCTGGCCTGGAGCAGGGGAAGGGTGAAGGGAGAGACAGCCCTTGCAGCAAGTGTGGAGGGTTCAGGAGTGCAGCGAGGTGGGAGACACGGGTGTGTGTTTGCGGGCACATGGGAAGGAAGTTCAAGCAGGAGGCGTGAACCGCATAGCAGAATCCACAAGGGTGGATGGCTGGGGTCTGGGGCCGGAGGGGGCGGGGCCAGGAAGGAGCTGCCTCTGCCACTGATCGGCTGATGGGTCCACGGGTCAGAGGGGCTGGGGTGTGCAGAGTGGGGAGCGCCTGCCTCCCTGATGGCTCAGGCTCCCTGGGAGTGGCTGGAGATGAGGACCCTGAGCAGAGATGCAACTGAGATGGGGACGAGGCTCAGTGAGGGAGGGACTCGCTGGGGGAGGGGGCTCTGTGAGAGGGGCTTCGGGAGTCCCATCGCCTTATCCCGCCTGGAGCCCTCTGAGAAAGGGCATCCAGCCCTGTGCCTTCCTCTGGGACAATGCGGGCCCAACCCAGCTACTTGGAGTGGGGAGGTGGGTGGCAGTCTCTCTCACTCATTCCTTTCTGGGGCTGGGGGTGGGAGCAGCAAGGCTGGGGGCCCAGACTCTGTGCCTTGTGCTGGGTGGGAGGCAGAAAGGCCCCTTCCCCTCCCTAGGAGAACAGGAATGGAGATGGAGAAAGCACCGGGAGCCCCCAGTGTGTGTAGGGGGGTGGTGTGCAACTTCACGTTGGGTTTGTTTCTCATTTTGCTCTTGGCTCCTCTGGTGGAAAAATCGAGGCGCTCCCCTTGGTACTGCTGAGGTGGGGAGGGTGAGCGTGTGGAGAGGCCGTCCTGGCTGGCCTGGGCAGGCGGGGCCCGGCCAAGGAGAGACTGCCTCCCCCAGCCCCCTGCTCCTACGTGGCTCCCCTGGCCCAGTGCGGGAGTCCTGCGCCATCTGAGGGGGAGGCGCTGGGCCAGGGAGGACGTTGGCATTGGGCTTGGGGTCAGCCTCAGACCCACAGACCCTCCGTCCCCTGGCTTCTCCCAAGAAGTCTCCGAAGGAGGACTTGAAGCCCCCTGGGCTGCAGCAGGAGAGATCTGAGACACACTTTGCGGCGGGGGGGGGGGGGGGGGTGTCTTTGCCCGAGGGGAGGCAAGCTCTGTGGTGTAAGGGTTCCCCTGCAACCACCAGGCATCTCCTGGATACCCCAGGACGTGGAAGCCTTTCCTCTCCATTGTCCGGTGTCACCTCCACGGCCACCCCGTCCCCTCCCAGGGGTGAGGGACCTGGAGCTGCAAGCAGTCAAGACTCCCCCGTGGGCGGCCCAGCCTATAAGTGGCAAAGCGGGACTTGGAACCCAGTTGTGTCCGGCTCCTTCGCCGACACCAGAAACGCAGGCAGGCCCCTCCCCTGCACCCAGGGCGCCCCTGCTCAGCCAGGGAGGGTACCTTGACGGAAGCCAGGAGGCCTGTGGGCCTGGTCCTGCTCTGTGGCCCAGCCCCGCACCTCACCCCCGACCCAGCCCCTTATTTGGCAGTGAGGGGCTTCGGGGATCTCCCTCCATCCGCCCTCCTCCTGTGCAGCCGGCACTACCCCCACTCCACTTCTGTAGACGCCCCAAGTCCCTCGATGGGCCCCCTCTCCAACCTGATGGAAAGAGGAGTCTAGCGAGGAGCCCAACCACTTTCTCCTGGAATCTGCTGCCTCGGCTTTCCGACGCAGAAACCATCTGGTGTGCATTACGGGCAGGGGAGAGAGCCGAGAGCAGGAAAATGTGAGCTGGCCTTGCAGCTCCCGTCTGCAGGAGGCGGCCTCGGTGCTCCTCGGGGGATGGGCAAGCGGCTGCCCCCGGCTCCCCGGTCCTCAGAGAGGGTAGAGAAGACATGTGCCCCAGCAGGGGCAGGGAGGCAGGGCAGGGTCTGGGCCCCCAGGCACCTCTGCAAGAGCTCAGTCCGAAACTGCTGTTCCTACCAATGTTCCCATTTCATAGATGAGGAGACTGAGGTCAAGAAAGGGTGTAGGGATTTCCTCCAAGGTCACACAGTGAGTCGTAGGGGAACAACATCGGAGTTAGAACCCATCCACGCAGATGCAAGGAGGGATGGGAGTTCCCAGCTTGGGGGTGGGGACAGCTGGAACAAGGCGGCAGGAGGGAGCCTGGGAGACTCTTCCGGGGCAACCTGGACAGAGGGAGACGAAGGGGGGTGACCACAGCCTTCATTCTCTGGGGTCTCCCTTCCGAGCCTCTCAAGCCTACCGCCTGCCCACGTGCCACTCTTCCCTGGCACCCAATCCCTGAGGATGGTTGGGATGCGACCTGCAGCCGGGACCCTCGGGGCTCTTCCTCTTTGTCCCAGGATCCCCTCCCCCAGGCGAGGTCCCAGCTCCAGACGTGGCAGGGCAAGCTGAGTGAGGTTTCTCGCTCCCTCCCAAGTGCTGCGCTGGCGGCTCCCGAAATAAAAGTCAAATGTGGGCTTGGCAGAGAGAACGGGGTGGGAGAAGCGGCAGCGTGCTAGAACTTCATTCTTTCCATTGTAACTTCACCTCCTAACCTCTGGCATTTTAATTACGTCTCCTACCCAGCTCGCTCAGAGGGTGAGCTCACCCTTTCCTCCAACTTGGGAGGGGGCAGCTGCTGCTGGACCCCCAGCCCGAGGCTGCTCCCGGGATGCTGAGTGGGGGCTGGGCTGGCTGGGGGGCAGCGTTGGGGGTGGGGCGGCCCTGCTCTCGGGCATGCAGCCTGGCACCCCAGGCTCCATGTGTGAATCATTACGGCTTCACACCCACTGCCCCATTTATTGGCGGCCGCTGTCCTCAGGCAGGGCACAGTGGGCTCCCCACCCCACTTTCTGTTTTTTAATTTATTTTTAAAATGGATCTGAGAGGCAGAGAGACAAAGAGACAGAACCCCACCCTTTAGTTCACTCCCCCAGATGCCCACAATGCTGGGCCTGGACCAAGGTTGAAGCTGGAAGCCAGGAGCTCAACCCAGGTGCCCTACGTGGGTGGCGGGGACTCGGGGTAGCTCGAGCTATCACCCGCTGCCTCCCAGGGTAAGCATTAGCAGGAAGCTGGAATCATAACAGAGCCGGGACTCCAATCTTGCCTCTCCCATATGGAATGCAGGTATCATAACCATGAGACCAAGCACCCACCCCTCCCCTCGCCACTCTGCGGACAACGTGGCCAGAGTGAGTCGGTGCAGGGCAGGGCCCGGCTCCAAGGAGAGCACAGCCCTGACCATTTGCTTCATCTCCCCAGAGCAGCCCCTCCTTCTTCCCAGTGGGAGCAGGTGAAAACCTTCTTTTGATGCACAGACATACAAGGACAGAATATGGGGGCAGCAGCAACATGCCTATGAATTTTTAAAGCAGAAAACAGATCCTCGGGCTGGCACTGTGGCATAGTAGGTTAAGCCTCCGACTGCAGTGCCGGAATCCCATATGCGTGGCGGTCAGTCCTGAGTGCTCCACTTCCGATCCAGCTCCCTGCTGACGGTCTGGGAAGGCAGTAGAAGATGGCCCAAGTGCTTGGGCCCCTGCACCCACGTAGGAGACCGGGAAGAAGCTCCTGGCTTCAGATTGGTCCAGCTCTGGCTGTTGCAGTCATTTGGGGAGTGAACCAGCGGATGGAAGACCTCTCTCTCTGTAACTCTGCTTCTCAAATAAATAAATATTAAAATTAATAAATTAAAAAAAATCTACCAGCTGGCCGGCGCTGTGGCTCAACAGGCTAATCCTCCGCCTGCGGCGCCAGCACACCGGGTTCTAGTCCCGTTCGGGGAGCCGGATTCTGTCCCGGTTGCTCCTCTTCCAGTCCAGCTCTCTGCTGTGGCCAGGGAGTGCAGTGGAGGATGGCCCAAGTACTTGGGCCCTGCACCCTCATGGGAGACTGGGAGGAAGCACCTGGCTCCTGGCTTTGGATCAGCGCGGTGCGCCGGCTGCAGCACGCTGGCCGCAGCTGCCATTGGGGGGGTGAACCAACCGCAAAGGAAGACCTTTCTTTCTGTCTCTCTCTCTCACTGTCCACTCTGCCTGTCAAAAAAAATTTTAAAGTCCACCAGCTTCTCCAAGAGCTCCACTTGGGGCTATGTGCAGGCTGGGGGGAGAAGCGGCCTTCTTGCCAAGCTATGACCTGGGGTGAGAGGCCGCCCCTCCTGTATGAAGGGGGTAGCTTTGTTCCCTGGGCCGCGCCGAAGATGCCAGTGGGTGCTACAGGCAGCCTTGGGCTCTCCGGGCACACAGAGGCCTTCTCCACCCACAAGGCTCCCAGGCAGAGCTCTGCTGGGTCTCTGCATCATTGGTGGATGGGAACTTGCACAAGGCAAGCAGCTGGGGAAAGGACTGAGCCCCGGGCCAGCAGCCCAACCCACCCCAGCCTCGGCTTCCTGCCCTACCCCACTCAGAGGCCTGGCCCGGAGCGGGTGGGGTGGGGTGGGAGGGGACCCTCTGGGTTCTTCTCTCTTGCCCTGTGGGTCTCGCTGAATGAATATTCTGCTGAGAAACACCCAGGGCACCTACCCTGCCCCCGGCCTCATTCCGACCAGATCCGGCCTCTCTGCCCTGGTGAGGCTTCCAGAGCTGCGAGGCGGACATTAAGGGGTTGGCAGCTCCTGGAAGGAGACCCCCGAGCCACCCGAGGGCACGGGGAAGCCGCTCAGAGTTGGCGGCAGCTAGGGGAGCGCCACGGGCCAAGGGCGGTGCACGGGCAGAGAGAACAGTGCAGAGCCACAGGCGTGCGGAGCGTGAACAGCGCGGCCGGAGATCCGTCTTAGGAGGAGGGGTTGGGGGAAGACCACTGTGGAAGCCAAAAGTCCCCTTAGGAGATCCTGGCAGCCAGGCCCAGGCTGGTGGTGGCAGCGAGGTGGAAAGTGGCCAGCCAGCTAGAGGTTGGAGAGATGGACACCACAGACATGGCGACCGCTCAGAGCTCCCGGGCTTCCAGTCTGAGTGGTTGGCTGGGCAGTGCGCCATTGAATGGGCTGGGTTTCACCCACCTGTAGGGCATCCAAGTGGAGACATTCACTAGGTGGCTCATAGAGATGGTGGTGAGAGATGAGGCCTTGGGAAAACCAGAGAAAGGCACTGCCCACCACAGGCAGGGCTGCAGGAGCGCCCGAGGCTGGCGAAATCCACCCGTGGGGGTCTCTGACTCCGTGGACAGCGGTGTCAAAAGCTGGGGCCCCAGGGGCTCGTGTGACCAAAGGGCCCCTTCGGCCCTCTGGCCCCCAGCGACCCCTCTCCATCCCCAGCCCTTCTCCCCCCACCCCTCGCCTCTAACCCGCTCTGCTGTTCCTCTTCTCTCTGACTCAAAGGCTCCACGCTTTATCAGGGAACTTCAGGCCACCCCTACAGCCCTAGCTGGCCTCCTGGATCCGGAAGTCACCGCCCCCACTGCCAACGCACCTCTCCCTGCGGACTGTTCTAGAAACGCACACCATCCCCAGCCCCCTTCCTCCCACGGAATCGCCATGAGGTGCCAGGCTCCAGGGCAGCTCCAGTTAAGCCTGGCCCAGGGACTCAGGGTCCCAAGGAGAAAGAAGCAGTGAGCCCGGCAGGCCTGCTCAGAGTGAGAGGAGAGGGCCAGAGAATGAGCTGTGAACATCCAGAAACAGCTGAGGGATAGGAGTGGGCTTCGCGGAGGAGGTGACTCTGGGCGGAGCTTTGAAGAACTGGCAGGATTTGGTCACATGGTGATGGGAGCAAGGGCAGCTGCAGGAGAAAATGTGGTGAGGGGAGGGGTGGGGGTGGAAAGGGGACAGCAGATGACCCTGAAGGCCAGAGGAGGAAGCAGGCTGCGGGGTGAAGGGGCTGCAGTTCGCGGGTTTAGAGACCTCGGGAGTTTAGACTTTGTCCACTGCGCCTTTGACCTGGGCTGTTAGGATCTCGTACTGCTTCCTGGTTCCCTCATTGACGCACTCATTCAGGAAATATTTATTAAGCTCCTGTTCTGTGCTAAGCAAGTACAGAAGATCCCAGGAGGGACAGGACAAAGTCACAGGAAGAGACACAGACGATAAAGTCCCAAACAAATGCAGATGAAGAATCCAAACCGTGACCAAGCATGGAGCCAAGTGGTTAAGGCATTGAAGTACCCGGTTCAAGTCCCAGCTCTGGCTGCTGACTCCAGCCCCTGCTACTGCAGACCCTGGGAGGCAGAAGTGAGGGCTCACCTTCCATCCACACGGGAGACCTGAATCGAGTTCCCGGTTCCCGGCTTTAGCCCTAGCCCTGCCCCTGCCCCAAGTATTTGAGGCATGGGCTAGCACAGAGCCTGCACCTCCTCCATCAGGCCGGGAGCAGCCTGCAGTTTGGACAGACAGAAGAAGGAGCATCAGGGACGAGAGCTGAGGTGTCTCAGAAGCCTCCCAGGATCAGCCGCTTCCCTGCCCAGGGACCCCGCCCCTGCCCTCGCAGTGCCCCCACCACAGCCATCATTTCTTCCTCCAGCCACCATGAGGAGGGCTGGCACTTACAACCGGGACCCCAAGCCTTGCAGGGGACTGCACACCACTAATGGAGCAGCGCAGAGGGGTCCAGGAGGGACCAGGGACAGAGCTTAGCAGGGACCTTGGGAAGGATCCCCGTTTCCAGCCAGGCCCAAGTGAGAGGCTTCTCCCTGCCCCCACCCTATTAAACCCTGAAACAAACCTCAACCCCACCCAGAGAATGCCCCAAATAAATCCCAATTTACCTGCCGCTTGGGGACAACCACCATTCTCCTCCCTCCCTCTCCAACAGGAACCACTCACCCTCCAAGGCTGGGGGCTTCCCTGAAATGGGCTCCTAATATAGCACCAGCTCCCCCCTTTGCCATGTGGCCCTGTTGTCCCCAGGCAAGACTGGAGCAGGTGACACAGCCCTTCTGGGAGGCAAAAGGGAGTGGGGAGGCTGTGAGCCCTCCAGGGTCTGATATCATTTACTGTCCCAGCCAGGGTACTTTGGCCCTGCCAGCAATCCCACCCAGGCAGCAGCGTAGATATGGAGCGGCCTGGGCACCCAGGGATGGGGCCCAGACTCCAGTCTCCCTGAGCACCACTGGGAGAGTGAGAGCGAGACAGGGGCTGGCAGTTATGAGTATGCCCCCCACCCCCGCCCCTGCCACGCCACTGGCTAGGGCAGGACAGGCTTAGGCTCCAAGGACCCCAAGGCACAAGGGCTCCTGGAAGAGGCCTGGGCAGAGAAACAGGGGAGCTGGACATGGCTATTTTGAGACCACGAGCTTGGGTCAAGGCCTCCCTGGAGAAGGCCACCTTCCACTCTGGGAACCAGGCTCCCCTCAGGGAGGACAGAGTGGGGGAGGAGCAAAGCAAGAGAGTGGGAGAGAGACAGGCACGCACGAGAAGCAGGAATGCGGAGACAGGCGGAGACGGAGCCAGCTGCCCAGAGACTGATGACGACGGGGAGGGAGGAGGAGCGAGGGGGTTGCTCCCGGGGAGTCTCTCCACCACGTGGCACCGTGGGTCTGGCTCTCCCCTGCCGTCAGCCCCACCACCAGCGAAGGGGGTGAAGGGCTCCTGGCCTGCGGGCTGCCCTGAGAGGAGGTCTCTCCTTGCCTCTCCTGCTCAGCCCAGGCTGAGCCCAGGTGCCACTCCGCACCTGCCTGCCAGGACCAGCTTCAGTCTCCCCCGCAGGCCTGGCCATCCCAGGGCCCAGCCTCTACCTGCCCCTTTTCCTCTTGGTCTCCCCGCCCCCCCCCCCGAGGTGTCCAGAGGGAGGGCAAGGAAATAAGGAGCCTGCACTTGGAGTCAGCCCCTTTGGAGGGGGATGGAGGCGGCGAGAGCCTGGAAAGGAGCTGCTTCCAGGCTTGGGTCCCTGGAAGAGGGGCTGAGACCAGACGGCAGTGGGGCTGGGGGTGGCATCGCCGCGTCCGAGTCCATCTTGTCGTCGTCATGCGGGTGATTTAGGGGAGGTGGCTCAACCCCTCTGGCTCCACCCCTGGGATGTGAAAAAAGGACCCCCATAGCACAAGGCAGGCTGGTCAGACCCCACCCACTGCTGACAGCTCCATCCGCGCCTGTGCGAGCAGAGCAGCGCAGCGCCCAGCACCATGCAGCAGGCTGGGGTGTGAGTGAGTGCGTGAGTGTGCGTGTGTGTGTGTGCGTGAGTGTGTTGGAAGTGGGGAACCTGGGGCGACAGTCACACAGATTCCCGCTTGGGGGAGGCGACACGACACATTGATTAAACTTGATTACCCGTCTGCCCCCACGACCCCCACCAGTTCAGGAAACAGTGTTTATGGGGCCTGGGGCATCAGACCTGTCATTTAGCGGGAGGAGGCAACCCAAGCCCCAGCCTGGAGCAGAGCCGCGTGTGGCGAAGCAGTGCCCAGCCCGCGGCAGGCACCAGCCCAGACACTTAGTGCCCTGTTTATCCTGGCTGGGGTGGCTGGCACAGGTGCCCGCCAGCAGACCCACCTGGAGGCCAGAGGAAGCCAGGACAGCAGCTCAGGGGAGCCGGGGATCTGGGGGGATGGAGAGGCGCTGGCCCTGCTGCACACGTCACAGTGCGTTTCACAGGGCGCCAGCCCCCAGACTCAGTGGCCTGGGTCCCCCAGGGCACGGAGCAGCTGGAGGAGACTCGGTGCGGCTCCCCCAAGGTCCCCAGGACAGAAGAGGCTGAAGAAAGCACCAACACACCCCTGCACTCCCCTGGTAGAGGGGAACCGTCAGCACCCAAAGGCTTCACAGACAGCCCCCTGCCCATCAGAGCCCATGGCAACACAGGCCCCATCTCCACGCTCCTTTTCTAGTTTGAGGACAGTATAGATGAGGCTCCCAAAAAAAACCCCGCCACGTCCACCACATGTTCTGGCTCTGACACCAGCTGGAGCCCCTCAGATATGTGAGGCTCACCCTGCCGCGCCCCTGCCCCGCAAGGAGCGAGGCTGCCACACAGGCACGCACATACGTGCGCACGCGCACACACACACACACACACACACACTCCTCTGCACCCACCGTCTCAGCCTAAGCTGCCTCCTGCCCCTGCCCCTTCACTGTCTCCCTCTCTCTCCCAGCCTGGCCCTGGCCCAGACCCCATTCCCTGCCCTAGGGCGACACGAGGGGCAGCCGATGGCAGCCACCACTCCCCTGGCCCCAGGTGCTTGAGATGCTGGGGGCAAGAGGTGAGGACCCGCGCAGCTGCTCTGGGCCTCCGATCTCCCTGCCCGCCATCCCCCCATGGACTGGCCACACCTTCCCCTACTCCAGTCAGCGTGGTCCCCACATCTGAAGCCAGAAGCCATGCAGGCAGCTCCACGTGGACACACCTCTCCCTGCTCCCTCTCTCCCCGACCCCTGCCGGCAGGTGGCATCCAGTCGCTCTGGTCACAGGCCAGCACCCAGTGGCAGCCTCAGGGCCAGGACACCCATCACCCGCGGAACCTCTCCCCAGCAGCAGTCACAGGGGCCACTCGGTGCCCACTGCAATGGGCAGGCAGGGCAGCGCCGGCCTTGGAGGAGGCCTGGCCCAGGACTGGGAGAGGCGGGCGAGCCAGGCGGTGAGGAGGCAGCGGTTTGGCCGGCAGTCAGAGGCAGTTTATCCTGGCCCGGGGCCCTGAAACCAAACATCCTCCACTAACCTCGCAGACACATCAAAGGCCGCAGGGAAGGGGCCCTTCGCTGGAGGAAACCTGCAGCTCTGGAGGGCTGACAAGCTGGCTCTGGGCTCGGGACCACCCTGTCCCACTCGGCTGCCCAGCCCCACGATGGGCACGGCAGTCCCGGGAAGGGGGAACGGGCAGAAGGGGCCACTTCTAGCAGGAGCCCCGTCGTCTCCGCAATGCAAGGGGTGGCAGAGCTGGCACCTGGTTTTAGTTTTGCCCCCAGTACAGGGCTCCCTTTCCAACCTGCCGGCTTCCCTCGGCCCCTTCCCACCCTCCAGCTACTGAAGGCTGCTGGGGGGCTCACTTTGCGCCCCAACCTTTCAGCCAGGAAGAGGGGTACGTGCTAAATCGGAGCAGAACTGCCGCCCTCCGCAGGCTCCCCTGTTCCACAAAAGCCCTCGCCACGTGGACAACGGGGAGTGGAGGGCAGGGGGCTTGCGGGCTGGGGGAAGGAGCAAGCTTTGGAAAGAAGCTGAAGTGCAGAGGCGAGAACTGGGCCGCCAGCCATGGGGCCTCTCTGGGGGACGGCAGGGGCCGCAGGAGGAAGGGGCTGTGAGGCGCTAACAACAGAGGGAGGAGGTGCTAACAGGGCCGCTGGGCTGAGGGGCTCCTGGAGCCAGCGCCCCCTGGGCTGGCCTGGACCCGGAGAAAGCTGGGGGCTGGGCAGATAGGGGCTGCCACATCAGCACGGGAGGCTGTGGCGGGTGCACACCCACGTGTGCACATATATGTTGTCCCATGCGCACGCCCACACTTGCGTGTGTGCACAGCCCCGGAGCCAAGTCTGCGCTCAGCTGGGAGCCAGATGATGTGGCTGCTCAGCTCAGCTCAGCTCTGCGGAGCTCTGATTTGAGAAGAATGCGCCTCCCTCTCGCAGCCTCACACTCTCCCTCCGCCTTCACCGCTCCAGGGCCCGCCCGGCTCTGCCTGTGCCCAGCCTTGGTCTGAGTCCCTAGACCATCGAGAGGGCCCCTTGGGCACATCTGGCCCACAGAGGGCTACTGGGACTGGGAAGCTCTTCTCACCGCCGGCCCTGTCACCTGGAGACAGAGAAAGGCACACGCAGGGCACAGCAGAACCCTCTTCTAAGGGCCTGAGCAGAGCCAGTTAGTGGGTGTGCCGGGGATCCCCCTGCCTTCCTTCTCTCTGGCCGCGGGTTCTATCTCAGAGTGAACAGTGAGGGCCGCCAGGGAGGAGACCTGGAGGGAGAAGCCCCCGGCCCCAGGCTCTCAGGACCCTCATCCGGGTCTCAGCTCAGCTTCTCCGGTCCTAGCTCCATCAGCCTCCTGCAGCTCAGTGGCTCAAAGCTCCCTCCCCCCGCTCCCCGCCCCCAGCCTGCGGTCCCCCCCACCCCACCGTGTTTCGGTCTCCGGTCTCCGGCACAGCCTGGCCCCGGAAGCCTGCACTTTGGAAGGATAATGGCTCCCAAGGGCCGCTTTTGTCTCTGCTAAGCCCCTGGAAGGTGAGCATTAGTTGGACCCTTCCAAGGCGCTCGTTAGGATAATAAGCTCCCTGCCCCGTTAATTGTCAGGTGGCTCTCCCTGCCCCCGGCCTCCCGGGCCACAGGTGGCTGCTCACATGTGGGGTGAACTCCGGAAGTCATCGCTACACCTCACGCCCGTCACCCTGAGAGGGTGGGCTGGGGGGGGGGGCTTTCATTTCCAGTGAAATACCAGCCAGGAGCCTCAGCCTCTGTCCCACATCTGGGAAATCCGACTGGGAGCCCTGGCGCGGTGCCTTGTCCAGCCACACCTCCCCCGCAGTGTCCCCTGAGGCTCACCCCCTCCCCAAGCCACTGCCATCTCCCTCACCTGCGAGGGTGGGGGTGTGTGAACACACCCTGGGGGCAGGAAACAGAGGTGGGCTCCCCAAATGGCACAGCCAATGGGGATGGCGAAGTTGGGGCCTGGGAGGTGCGAGTCCAGACTTCCCCCTGCCAAAGGATAGCCCCTCACCAAGGACTCCAGACATGAATCCCCTGTTCTCCTGGAGCAATCTGGCCCCTGACCCAGGGAGGCCCCCCCCCCCCCCGCAGCTTTGATTCAGGGACAACGGAGCCAGTGTTTACTTGGAACAAAGCACCATGGGGGAATGAGGGCTGAGTCAGAGCCGGCAGCCCCCGCAGCCTGGTGGGAACATCAGGACATGGCCACGTATCTCGGAGGGAGGAAGGCCGAGAGCTGCCAGCGAGGCCTGTGTGGGGGCGAGCAGGGAGGGGACGTTCACTGCAACAAGCAGTGAGATCTAGTCCAGGAAGGCTTTCTGGAAGAGGTGGCACTTGAGTTGATCTTTGAGGGATAGGTTTCAGGAAAGGTTATTGGGGAAACTGGCCAAAGCCAGGAGGGAAGCCGGAAGGGGAGGGGGCTAAAGAGCAGGGGGGCTGGAGGGGGAGGGCCCCCAGAAGCCCCCCTGAGATGGCAGTGGGGAGTCTGAAGTTAGGGAGAAGGGGAGTGACAGGTCCCAGTGGGTGCAAGGGGAGACCAGGCTGCAGACCCCACTGGAGACGAATGCGATGGCCCTGGTGAGCCAGGCTGCTCAGGGGCAACCAGGGCTGGGGACACTTGTGACAGACCCGGTCTCCAGTCCCCGGGAGCACTCAACCTAAAGGGAGAGGCAGGCCCTCCCCAGGGGGCAGGCCGCAGGGAGGGAGTGGAAGGGGAGGGACAAGACAGGAACACAGGGAGTCACTCAGCTCTCCAGCCCCAGCCCCACACAGAGCGGTGGTCAGAACCCAGTCCCCTGCCCTCTGCTTTGCCCTAAGGGCCCAGTGCACCTGATGGGCAGCAGAGGGAGCTGCTGAGCAGGGCATGCCAGGAACTGGGGCTGAGCTCAAACCCTTAATTCCTGCACACCCTGCTCTGCCGCCGTTGTACTACAGGGACACAGGCACCTGCTGGCCCCTTTTCTCTGCCAGGCACGTATTTGCTGGGCCAGGCACCGAAGGCTTATTTCATTCTCACGATGTCCATGTGACAAGTGAGCTACGGTTACCCAACTCCTCTGAGAGGCACAGAGACGTTGGGTGTCTTCTGTGAGGCCACACAGCATCCCACAGTGAGTGACACAGTTAGTAACATGACACAATACTGCCCCTATAGGCAGAGCCCGGCTTTGAAAAGAGAGCTCCGGGCCCCAGCACCACTAGACCCCCTGGATACAGGTGGCCCGGCGGTGTGGGAGAGAGGGGTGCATGCTGAGCCGCACAGAGCTCAGCCCGGTGCTGCCCTTGCACCCAGGGCCTGGCCACCCACCCTGCGCCCAGTGACGTGTTCCTGCAGCGGCCCGAGGTGTGTGCACTTGCACCGGGTGTGGGCTCTCAAGACCTTCAGGGTTCTGGTCCTGACTCAGCCCCTACTGTCCCCGGGGACTTGGCCTTCCTGCTCCTCTGGGTTCCAGTTGCATGGAGGGGGTGGGCCAGCTGCCCCCCAAGGCCCTCGCAGCTGCGCCCTTGTGGGGCGCACAATCGGCTCCTTCTTCCAAGCACAGGTCGAGGGCAAGGGGCGTGCACATGAGGACATCTGAACGTCGCTGTTCTTGGGAAACCCCAGATGGAATCTGGCGTGGCTTCTGGAGGCATTCGCTGAATGCATGAGGTCCCCGGGTCTCCCCACCCCGTGTCACCGCATGCCTGAGCACACGAGGCACGTGGGCAGCAGCTTTCCTCCCGCTGCCACATTGAGTGTCCAATAGAAGATGCGGTCCCTGTGCAGGACCCCTCCTTCCCCGAGAGACAGCCCCTGCTGTGCCCAGCCTGGGGTCCCATGGAGCTCCACCCCTACCCTACCTCACCCACCAAGAATGCTGGAGTGGGGGTGGGGGCGGAGCCACGATGATGGCCGCTGACCACAGGCTGGGACCACCCACCTCCAGCCTTCTCGAAGTATAGGACTCAAAAGGGCAGTTTGGACTCATGGAAAACCCTAAGGGCCCAGAAGCAGGCTCCAGGGACCCTTTGGCCTTGGCCCAGAGAGGGGCGCACTAGGGTCCTCCCTCTCTGCACCGAGAGCATGTGGGGCTGGGGCTGGGGCTGCACCAACGTCCCAGGGACGGCGTGGGCCTGCCAGATTTAACAAGCCAAAACACATGACCCCCAGTTACATTTGAATTTTGGCTAAACAACAAATAAATAACTATGCTGCAATTATTTTGCATTTAAAATTAAAATTTAATTCCAAATGCGATTGTGTCTTTTTGCCCGGCAGCACTGTATCTGGCCAGGTGGGTACCAGAGGCTCGGAGTCGGGTGATGCCAGCTTCCCCTGCTGCGTCTTCAGCCCCGCCAGCCCCCAGACCCGGGGTGCGGTAGGGTGGGAGGGGGGAAGGCAGGCAGGGAGGTGGGGGGAGATGCCTTGGGCCTTGGGTGCTTGATGAGCAAGAAGTGGAGGCACCATGGGTGCTGCTGGGAGAGGGCTCCAGCCCTCTCTAGATGAGGGGGCCCGTGGCAGGGGGCAGTCAGGATTCAAGGCAACTGCACGACGGTGGGGGGGGGGGAGGTGCGCCCCCTCCCTGGCCAAGCTCCTAATCACCAGAGCTTTCACTGGAGCCAAGATTCTCCGGGGCCAGATCCCAACTGCACTTGGATCAGGAAACTGGAAGATTCTGTTCTTAAGGGCTGAAAGGGGCCAAGAGATAATGAGAAACAGACAGGGAAAGAGAGGGAGAGCCCAGGAGAGCCCCTGAGAACAGACCCGGATGGGGACGCGCAGGAGCAAACCTTAGACACAGGAAATGGGAGCAGAGGGAGAGACACACAGACTGCAGGCAGCCTGGCTCCAGGGGTGACCGAGAGAGACCCGGATGGAAAGCCGGAACTGGGTGCAGACTGGGAGCACTGGGGAGAGCCAGAGAGAGGAAGGGGAGGGGGAAAAGCAGAAGCCAGACAGGTCGAGGATGTTCTCAGGGTCAGGGTCGGGGCCACCTTCCCCTTCCCCCATGGCGCCCCTCCCGGTCTCTGCCTGTCCTGCGTCTCCTCGCACCCTGGCCTACCGCCCACCCCACCCCTGGCTAGCTCCCAGGGAGACCCAGGCCCAGGTCACAGCCCGCGCCCTCGGGCTCCCGCGAGAGGCCGGCGCCGGGCGACGCTGCCCCCTGCCGGTCGGCCTCGGTCAGGCAGGGGCGCTGCGCCGCCCGGGGCTCAGAATGTGGCCATTCCCAGCCCGCCGCCTCGGCGGGGTCTCCCAGGAATGCGGACGGGCCTGCTCGCCCTACAGACCCGGGGGCAAGACGCTGCAGCCTGGGGCCTTCGTTCCCCGCCCCCGTCCCGACTTCTCTCGGGATCTCACAGGGAGGGGGTAGGCTTGCGCCAGCGTGGCGCCCCAACCCACAATCTCAGGTCGCTCCCCCTCCCTCCTTTGCCAGAAAGCAGTCCCCAGGCAAGCCCTTCACCCGGGCCAGGGACCTCGGCCTCCCCAGCAGTGCAGAGGAGCGAGGCCCTCCTGCCCCTCGGCCACGCCCAGCCCCAGGTGCAGCCCCTCTCCCTCGAGCCCCTAACCCTGGTGGGTGGAGCAAGGCCTAACTCTGCCGTCCCGCGCGGGCCCCACAGGAGTGTTTTCGTAGTCGATCAGGTCATCTTTTCCACCTCCCAAACCCCAAACCCAACCTCTACCCTTCCCCTTCCTCCCCCTCCGGGCCCCAAGTCCGCCCATCCCAGGTGCATCGGCTCCGCCCCCCCGGCCCAAGGCGGGGCCCTATAGGTGGAGAGAAGTGGGAGAGGTCGCGGCCCCGCCTCTCCCCTCCTCCCCATACACACGGAAGCTCAGTGGCCCCCAGGCCAGGATGTCGGACGCCCGGGTCCCCGGCCTCGCGCCCACCTTGTTGCTTAGTCTGCTGGCCGGCCTCCAGCAGGTGAGCTCCTCGGAGGTAAGGCTGCCTCACTCTCCCGGCCGGTCCTGCCGTCGTGGGGCAGGGGCTCGCGGCAGGAGGCGGGTGTCAGGATTTCCTGGAGATCAGTTAGCAACTTCCTTTCTCTTCTTGCGGCGAGGTGGGAGTGGGGGCGGCGGGGGAGCCCGGTGAAAGCCAGGGTTCCTCCTCCTTCGGGGGCATTGTGTGCCGTGGGACCTGGCCCCGCCCCCCTTCTGCCAGACACCTAGGGCCTCCCTGCCGGTGGAGACTTTGACCCCAATATTAGCCTCCGCTTGTCCTACCAGCTCCTTCCCTTCTGTGTCAGAAAGCAGGGCCCAAGCTCTGGACGCCTGGGCTGGCCCTGTCTCCAGCTCTGATCTGCCATGCTGGGTGACCTTGGGGACGCCCCAGCCCTCTCTGGGACTGTGCTTCCCAGCTTGTGCCCCGGGGGAGAGGAGCCTGCCCGCTCTCTACTGGGAGAGAGGGCAGGACAGCAGGCCAGACGGTGCAGGGTGTGACTGGCTGCCTGACCCAAGGCTGGGCGACCTCCCGGTGGGCCACTGGGAGGCGGGGGTGGGGTCTGAGCACTGCCCCAGCCTTCCTGTTCCTCCCTCAGACCCTCTACAAGAGGGGGACAAGCTTCCCTGGCCTGGCGTGGCAGCTTAGCCTGCAGACTGAGATGGGTCTAGAACATGCCTTCGCAACGAAGGCTGAACTTGCTGCGCGGTCTGCAGCGGCCCATCTGCAGAGTCAGGTTCATGGGTGGGCATGGTGTCCCTGCTCACGCATGGGCGGTCAGTAGTGTTCATGTCAACGCTGGGTGGAGTCAGCAACCTCAAGGGGTAGGTGCTGTGAATGCCCCTGTTCATGGCCACCCTGGTGCTCCCAGCCACCCCCGGCTGGTCCCCCCTCAGTCAATGGGGAGAGACCGGCTGGGAGAGGAGCTGGGTCACTTCTCAGCTGGGGTCCTGCAGAGGGAGGTTGAGGAACGGAGCCTGGGGTGGGATACCTCCAAGTGCCTGGACCGCCGGCTTTGCCTGCAGCTCTGTGGTTTAGGCGACCCACACCCTCTCTGGGCCAGCCTGCAGGGTGTCTTCCTGCTCCTGTCCCCACCAGGGGACAAAGCTTGTGACAAGGAACTGAGCTCAGGAATTGTCCCACCTTTTGTCACTGGTGCTGTCTTTACTGTTGTCATTAGCAACTGAGGTTTCATTTTAATTACTTTTTTACACTTTTTTTTTTTTAAAGAAAGCTTATTTATTTATTTGAAAGTCAGAGTTTCAGAAAAGGAGAGGCAGAGAGAGGAGAGAAGGATCTTCTATCAGCTGGTTCACTCCCCAAATGGCCACAACGGCCAGGGCTGAGCCAGGCCAAAGCCAGGAGCCTCATCCATGTCTCCCACATGGGTGCAGGGGCCCAAACACCTGGGCCATCTTCCACTGCTTTCCCAGGCACATTAGCAGGGAGCTGGATTGCAAGTGGAGCAGCCGGAACTCAAACCTTTACCCTTATGGGATGCTGGCACTGCAGGCGGTGGCTTTACCAACTACACCACAGCACTGGCCCCTCATTTTAATTATTTTAAGTAACGGTATAAAAATAATGGTGGTTTTACCAAATAGGCTTCCATTCTTGAGCCCTGGTTGTTTGTTCCAGGGGGCTGGGGTAGGGTGACAGAGACCCCCCCCTCCCCACTTTCCTGCATCCCTGCACCTACATCCCTCCCCACCATCTGGGAGCAGCCAGGATGAAATACAAGCAGATAATCATTGAATGCTCATTCATTCATGCATGTGTTTTGGCCACTGGGTTTTCAACGGTGATGAAACAGACTCAAATCCCTGCCCTGGGGTTTCCAGTCTGCTGAGCTGGCGGGCAGTCCGTGAGACACAGTCAAAGCTACAGTATGTGATGTGATCCTAGAGCTTTGGAGGAAAATTAAGCAGAGGAAGGGGAGGGGGAGTGCTCTGGGGGAGTGGACGTGCCGGAGCCAGCTTTGCAGCCTTCTGGGACAAGTGTCGCGGTGAGGCTGCCCCACAGGATTGCAGAGCTAAGGATGCCTGGCCGCCCTGCGGAGCCAGAGCCCAGGGGGAAGGCAGCCTTGCAGAGCTCCGAGTCCTCCAGGCAGGAGAGGGTCAGGCAGCAGGTGTGTGCAGGGCTGAGTGGGTGTGGGAAAAAGGGGGACATGGGATGTAGAGGGGGAGGGGGCCAAGGCTGCCCTCTGGGAGTCTGTACCCCAGGGGGCTTCTGACAAGGTTGTCAGGGGACCAGCTTTTCACCATAGCAAGAGTCCGCCTGCCTGCAGTGTTCGTGGTCCCTTGGCTGGGGATGAAGTCACAGGGCCCTTGGCCATGGCTGTCATGGACACAGAATTGGAAGGGAGTTCTGGAGGGGTGAGCTTCTGGACTTGAGTGAATGGGGGTGGGGTGTCGGAAAGGAGGGGCAGCTGGGCTCCATCCTTCGACCCGGGGACCTGGGGGCGGGTGGAGTGAGGTCGGGAGAAGTTGAGTCCGTTGGGCATCTGCGGGCTGTGTCGCACCCGAGCAACGTCTGAGCGGAGGTCTTGCCCCTGCTCCCCCTTACTCCCACTTATGACCTCTGACCTCTGCCTCTTTTCTTCCCCAGGCTGAAGCCAAATGCATTCGCTCCTCGTAAGTCTGGGCCATGAGGCTCTAACTTCCACTCTGGGGGAGAGAGGAGAGGGACCACTCCAGTCATGCCCTGTCTGTCTCAGCGGGGAGGGGGTCAGGCAGCTCGTCCAGCATCTTCTGCCACTCCCATTCCAGCCAGAAACCAGCCCCCTACCCCCCCACCTGAAGAGGGAGGACCCCACCACCACCAACAACCACCCCTGAGGACTGGGCCAGGCTGTTCTGGATCTTTCTCACAGCAGTTGCTGGGCAGGGCAGGAACTCTGCTGACCTAAATACCCAAGGGCACTTCAAAAAGCTGTGCAAAAATGGAACTTAGAGGTAAGTTTATTTGGGTGCAAAACAATTTTGAAATCTGTGCGTAATTTTTCCATGCCTTTTTTTTTTTTTTTTTTTTTTTGACAGGCAGCGTGGACAGTGAGAGAGAGAGAGACAGAGAGAAAGGTCTTCCTTTGCCGTTGGTTCACCCTCCAATGGCCGGCGCGGCCGGTGCACCGCGCTGATCCGATGGCAGGATCCAGGTGCTTTTCCTGGTCTCCCATGGGGTGCACGGCCCAAGTACTTGGGCCATCCTCCACTGCCCTCCTGGGCCACAGCAGACAGCTGGCCTAGAAGAGGGACTAGAACCCGGTGTGCCGGCGCCGCAAGGAGGAGGATTAGCCTAGTGAGCCGCGGCGCCGGCCATTTCCATGCTCTTTAGTAAGACACCAGTATTATGCACGGATTTCAAATATTTTGCACCAAAATAAACTTAAAAAAATGTGTTTATTTGAGAGGCAGAGAGAGATGGAGAGAGAACTCCCATCTGCTGGTTCACTCTCCAGATTCTCAGCTGGGGCCGGGCCCGGCTGACGTCAGGAGCTGGGAACTCTGTCCAGGTCTCCCATGCGGGTGGCAGGGCCCCCATCACTTGAGCCATGACTGCTGCCTCCTGGTCTGTGTGGGCAGGAGCATGGGGCCAGGAGCCAGAGGCAGAATCAGTGCACACACTCTAACATGGGATATGGGCATCTTAATAACCAGGCCAAATGCCTACCCCTGCGTTTCTCTTCTGATTCTGTTTTCCACAGATGTGTTGAAGCCCCCTGTACAAATCCCAAGAAGCCTGAGCAGGGTGGGGAGGGGCCGGGGGCGTGGTCTCGGTGGAACACAGATTGTTCCCGAAGCACCTTGCCCTGCCTCCTGCCTATTTGTGGGCACCGGTCAGGTTCCTCCTCCGGTTAGCTCCTGGTCGCTCCACAGCGCCTCCCTCTCTGTGTTTCCTTAGGGCCAAATGAGGGACGCCACAACCACCACAACTCAATCCCCACGGCTCGACAGGACAGTCTTGCCACCCACTTTACAGATGAGAAAAATGAGGCTTAGTAAGAAGCAGTAACATAGCACAAGAGCAGAAGGCCGGTTGGGAGATAAGCCTGGAGACGAGGTTGAACCCCAGCCCCAGTTCCTCCCCTTGAGCTCAGACCCCCACCCCCCTGCAGGGAGGCTTAAGTCTGTGTTTGGGGGAACTGGTCCTCTGCCTTGCGTCCCGGTCCAATGGCCTCGCCTTTCCCCTTCTGCCCCTGACCAGCACCTGCCCCGAAGGGTTGAAATGCTGCGGGAAGAGCTGCTGCCAGGAAAACGAGTTCTTCTCTGGCCCCTTGAGGTGAGCCCAGGGCCAGCCCCTCTGGGCACAGTCCTCGGGTGGGGCCTGGTCCGTGTGGGACAGGGCTGGATGCTGCAGGCCAGTGCAGCAGGGATGGCCTGGGCGCTCAGGGTGACACTGGCGCTCTCCACCCAGGATCTTCGTCATCATCTTCCTGGTCATCCTGCCCGTCTTGTGCATCTGTGGCCTGGCCAAGCGCTTCTGTCGCAACTGCAGACAGCCAGAGCAGGATCCCGCACCGGACCGCCAGGGGCCCCCGGAAGTGCCCCCCGTAGCTTCCCCGGAGAGAGTCTGGGTGTCTGCCTGTGATCCCCCACCCCCCTACAGCGAGGTAGGTGTCCCAGAGCGTTCTCTGTCCCAGGCTGGCTGTCGCTTGCTGTGGCCCAGATTGCTAGAGCAGCAGGATTGAGGAGGGAGGGCTCTGCCGCTCGCACCGCCGCATCCCTGCCCAGGTGACCAGCCTCAGCCAGCACAGGAGGACAGGTAACGGCCAGGGCCAGGCCCACCAAGAAGACTCAGAGCGTCCTCTTCCTCCGCAGATCGTCCTGAAGCCTGCCCTAGGCCCGACCCCCTCGGAGCCGCCGCCACCCTACAGCCTCTTGCCCGAAGACCATGCTGAGATGCCAACGGGCACTGACAACCCAGCCTTCTGAGCCACCTCCTCCCCGCGCCTCCCAGAGCGACTCAGAGACTCTGCCACCCTGGAATGCCTGCACCCGTCCCGCCGGCCTCCGGTCAGCCTCGGATTTAACTTATTGCTTTTCCTGCCCCGCTTCCGCCCCAGCTGCCTATCCTGTCCTGAGGGCTGGGCTGCAGCAACAGAATCCGCCCCTTCCCGCAGTTGGAGACAGCCAGGAGGAAACTGTCGGTGCCCAACCGTGGTGCCGGCTACTCGGCAGGGTAGTGAGAGCCCTGTCTCTGGAGGCATACAAGTCTTGACTGGCCAGCCAGCTTGGGGCTACTATGGAGGCCCTTCTGCACCCATGGGAGATGGGACTGGGTGACTAGAAAAAGCCCCACTGTAAACCCCCTGCGATGCACACTAAATGTGTGTCCTCACTAAACGTTGGCTGACTGTGGCTGCGAGTCTGCCTCTGGCTGTGCGAGCAGGTGGTGGGCAGGGGGATGACACCGCGCCGACACCCCACCACCATGAGCCCCCAGGATCGTCCAGCCGCAGGCCACCCGCGGCCAGGGGCCCTTGGCAGGTGCTTTGGTCTCCTGTTCCTTGAGGTGTCTGGGTGCCAAGGAGCCGGGCACTGTGGTGGGAGGACCATGCACGGCTTCCCAGTTTGTCCACGGCTTCCCAGTCCCGTACGCACACTGCCCTCCCCCGAGGCGAGGAGCTTGGCTCCCTGATCACCTCCCTGGAGTCGGTGCAAACTCGGCAGGAAGGACTTGGATCCAGGAAGCAACCTGCTGGGGAAGGTGGGGGTGGGCAGCGGGCGGGCGGGAGAGGGGAGTGGGTGGGTGGGGCCCAGCCCTGGAGTCCCCTGCAGAGGAAAGGAGAGAGGAGGAGAAGGCAGACCCCGCCTTTCTCTTCCAGCCTTCCTGGGGCACCCCCCCGCCGCCCCACCCGTGGGGTTAACCCTAACAGGGAGGAAGCTTTACCACTGCAGCATGGAGCAGGCCCCAGGGGGCTGCAGCAGAACCTGGGGCTGGCAACCTGGCCCAGGTCATGCAGAGTGCAAAAGGGTCCTGGTGCCAGTGGCTTGGGGTCCAGGCAAGCAGGTAACCCCACCCTGACCCCTGCCTTTGCACTGTGCCCTCAGAGCCCATTCAGTGCCAGCCGCCTTCTCCCAGGCACAGGGCACAGCTCAGTGCTGGCCAAAGCTCCCAGGAGGTGGGAGTGGCCCTGGCATGCTGGCAGGGGTGGCTCCCCTGGGACTGTGCCAGCAATACCCGTGCTTGGCACGCCAGGACCCAGGCAGGGGTGGGGCCAGGGGTGTGGCGATGGGACAAGCAGCCCCAAAGATGCCAGGGATGGGGGCTGGGGGTTCCTGAGGGAGTCGGGACTACAGTGGTTTCTGGCATATTAGCACCTGGGGCAGCAGTGGGAGAAGGGGCCCAGCTCTCTGTGGGCGCTTCTCTGCTTGCAGGGGTTGGTTGGCGGGAGGGGGAGGAGAATGTGGGTACCTCGTGTCGGGGTGCCCACCCCGGCAGAGGAGGCCAGGCGGAGAGGGTCACCCGTGCTCAGGGCCTTGCCTTCCTCTCACTGGCAATGAGACAGGTCCTTTAACGCCTCCTGGCCGGCAGCAGCAGAGAGGCCTGAACGGCAGCCAGCTGGAGCCCCGAGCTGCAGGGGCCTGGTGGCAGCAGCGACCACTGCTGGGACTCTCCCAGCTGTGAGGATGGGAGCGGAAAGGATGCGACCTTCGCAGGAGGCACTGGGGCACCAGTCCCCTGTGCACAGGCCTCACAGAGCTCCTACTGCGTGAGACACTACACCTGGACCTCGGGCACTCATGGAGATGTACAGTGCACTTGACCCGGGCATTCCCCTCCCAGGAATGAGCCTTCAGAGGGACTCAGAGCAGAGCACTCCCAGAGCACAGCAAACCGCGCTCGCCACACTTCTAGCAGCTGTGCACACCAGGGAGCAGCGTGGAGGTAGCCAGTTGTAAGCAAGAGTAGTGTGTTTGCTTTTAAGCCAAGCAAGAGTTTTTGTTGTTTATTTTTATTTATTTGAAAGGCAGACAGAGAGAGAGAGAGAGAGAGAGAGAGAAAGAGAGGGATCTTCCATCTACTGGGTCGCTCCTCAAATGCCTGCAGCAGCAGCAGGGCTGGGCCAGGCTGAAGCCATGTATTTCAGACATGGGTGGCAGGGTCTCGGGTACTTAAGCCATCACCTGCTACCGCCCAGGCTGTGAACTTGCAAGAAGCTGGGATCGGAGCAGAGCGGGGACCCGAAGCCAGGCACAGTGACGTGAGATGTGGGATTCGGGCATCGGGGTGGGCCCTGAACCACGGGGCCAAATGTCCCGAGGGGAGCTTTGACATCCAGTGCCTGGAGGCTGTGTGGCTTGCAGTGGGCAAGCATGGTGGCTTCTATAACGTCCCAAGTCGTATTTGCTGGCAAACACAGGCACCTTTAGCAGTTTATAAAGATTGCTTCGTGAACTTTGATCAATATCAATCAATATATTATCTGCCTGCTATGAGGAAGAGACTAGAAGGAGGCAGACGTGTGACACACCCGTGACACTTGCACAACCTAGGGGATAAGACATGGGATAGCTGGACACCTGCCAGACATGGAAGAAACAGGTGAAGCTGCAGGTCTAACCCTCACGGGACTCACGGCGGGCACTGGGTGTGTATTGAGAGAGCGGGAGCTGATACTGTATTGGAAGGTGAGCAGTGTCTTAAGCACTGGAATCCATTCCTTGCAGCTGGCTGAGCAGTTCAAACCCAATGAACGAAAATGAAAGACACAGTCATGTCATGAATGAATAAGTGACTAGGGGCCGGAGCTGTGGCGCAGTGGGTTAACGCCCTGGCCTGAAGTGCCGGCATCCCATACGGGCACCGGTTCAAGACCCACCCAGCTGCTCCACTTCTGATCCAGCTCTCTGCTATAGCCTGGGAAAGCAGTAGAAGATGGCCCAAGTCCTTGGGCCCCTGTACCCGCGTGGGAGGTGCGGAAGAAGCTGCTGGCTCCAGGCTTCGGATCAGCGCAGCTCCGGCCATTGCAGCCAATTGGAAAGTGAACCATCGGATGGAAGACCTCTCTCTCTCTCTATCTCTTTCGCTCTCTGCCTCTCCTCTCTCTGTGTAACTCTGATTTTCAAATAAATAAATATTTTTTAAAAGTGACTAAAGGAGTGAATGAAATAAATCTTTTTATAAAAAAAGTCTGCAATACAAGAAAAGAGTGGACGGTGGAAATCTGCCACCACATATATGTAAGAGAGAGGAGGAGAAGGCAGACCCTGTAAGGAAATGTTCAGCCCGGAGCAAGTGTTGTGGCGGCCTCTCCGACGCCCACATCAGTACCTCTCCGATGCCAATCCAGCTTCCTGCTAATGGTGCCTTCAGGGAGGCAGCAGGTGGTGGCTCAAGTACCCTGGCCCGGATGGAGTTCCCGGCTCCTTCCCCAGCCTGGCGGTTTCAGTCAGTTGGGGAATGAACCAGCAAATCGAAGATCTCTGTTGTCTCTTTCTGTCCATCCTCCCCCCCCCCCCCCAACCTCAAATAAATAAAAGAAACTTTAGAAAAAGAAACCTTCAGCCTGGTTAATGTCCAGCCTTGCTCCTTAGAGCCGTGGCCTGGAACTGCTCTCAGCTGGGAGGCGGGGCCTGCCTGTGGGGTGGGGGAGGGCCTCAGGGCTCTGCTTCAGGGAGGGAGGAGAGTAGGGGAGGAGGATGAAAAATCTCTGGACACTCACCCTCCAGGCAGGATTCTGAGCCAGGCTTCAGTTTATCTATCTACAATGAAGGGGTCAGCCCCTCCAGCTCTGAGGGCGGGGCAGGGGCTCTGTGACTCCGGAGTTGAGAAGGGCTAAGAATGAGGACCTGAGGACCCCTTCACCATGGTACCCCTCCCCTGACCCCTGCAGCCACACTCAGGAGCCCCCAGGCTGTCTGTCAACAGACCCCAAACCTCCCACCTGAACCTCGGAGACTCCTGCAGGCCAGCAATCATCTGAGCCCACTGAGAGCGCCAAGCAGCCGTGCAGTCACCCAGGCCTTGACCTTGACCGTCCTTATCATCGTCCCTGACCTGCTCCGCACCAAGCCTTGTCTCCATCCATTGTATGCATCTGGTAGAACTAGCCAGAAGCGCTTCTGGCTCTAGAAGGAGTACAGAGTAGCAGAGCAGGTGCCAGACGTGGTGATGGAGATGGAGGAGGGACAGCTGATGTGGCAGTGAAGTCACCCTTGGACCACCTGCATCTTATTTTGGAGTGCTTCGTTCAAGTCCCACCTACTCTGCTTCCGACTCCAGCTTCCTGGAATGCCCACCCCCTGGGAGGCAGCAGATGATGGTCCCTGCCACCCACATGGGAAACTAGGATGGAATTCCTGGCTCCTGGCTTCAGCCTGGCCCATCCCGGGCTGTTTTACGGGCTTTCAATGAGTGAACCAGTAGATGGTGAGTGAACCTCTATCTCTCTCTCTGCCTTTCAAATAAATAAAAATAAATAAGTCAAAGTTTAAAAAGAAGAAAGAAGGAAATTGGGATCCGTGTCCATGGCGGTGGGAATGTGAGCCGGCTCAGCCCCAGTGAGGTGTTTCAGAGTACCCCCCCAAACCGCCTGTGCTGCTCCCCTGGGGTTCCACCTGGGGAGCCGCCGCCACAGCGCCTCCTACAGGGCGCTGAGTGCCACCACTCCCACTGTGGCCTGTTCTCACCTGTAGCAGAAGCGCCTGCCGCTCCACTTCCTCCCGTCCCTTTGCATTCCTGGCGCTCCAGTCAGCCCTCGTCTCCATGATTACTCGGAACGGCTCCTGTCTAGGTCATCTTGGCCAAAGCTAGAGGCTCCTCTGGCCTCTGGTCTTGGTGTCATTTTGTTAGGTAGGAAGTCAGAAATGAGCTTATGTGTGTGTGACAAAGGCCTAAGGAATTGACATCTAGGTCCAGCATCCGCATCTCAGTCATCCTGATAACCTTCCAGGTGCAGCCCAGTATCTGCACTTCAAACGGCCTGCCCCTTCTACCCGATAACCATCCTTCCTCTAAGGCTCCTCTAAGGTGGGGCAACGCCAGCTAGGCTTCCCCCATCTGACAACTTCAGGGGGAAAACTCAGAAAGGAATTTTTCATATTTACATCCAAAAAGTCCTTTGTTCCAGGAGGAGAAGAGGCGGGAAGGCAGGACTCATCTCCTTAAAAACCCCCGGCCTCAACTGGACTGCACACTCAGCCCTCAGCCTCTCTGCTGAGCCGCCCGCCTGGCCTGGCCAGGTGTATTCTCCACTCAACCGTGTAACCTCGCTCTCCCCCAGTCTGAGCGACTAGGCACTCTCTCTCAGGTTCTGTCTGGAGAGGTGCCCATCTGTTCTTACAGATGTCCCTTCCCTAATAAACCTTGCTATTTTGCTTTCCACTACTCTCTGTCTCACGCCTGAATTCTTTCTTGCGTGAAGACAAGAACCCTTGCCTTCTCCAGTAAGAATTTGGCACACGGAGCTGATCTTTCTGATTCCTCTGACCCTGCTTTGCCCGGCTTCCTCCTCGCAGGCACCTGTCACCCGCGTCCCTTGGCTCTCTCTGGCCCTCTTGGCTCAGCCGTGTTCCCTCCCACACAGGGGCTGTCATCCAGGTCAGTGGCTTCAGACTTCAGCTGGTGAACCAGGAATCTATCTCCAGCCAAGACTTCACCCTTGAACTTCAGGTGTTTACCCAACTACCTAAGGCCTCCATGCGGGTACCTCTTGAGCATCTCACAGCCACAAACAGGATCCAATTTCCTGCCACCCATGCCCCAAATCCAGCCCTTCCCAAGATGTTCCGTAACAGATGGCTCTGCCACCTACCCAGCTGTGCAAACAACAAAGGAGGCACTGGATCCGCGTTCTCGCTGTCCCTCATCCCCTCACCCCGACTGTCACCTCCACATTCATCTCTCCCCTGAGCCATGGCCACCTCCACTCCTGTCTCCAATTTGCCCCCTGCAGGTGAGGGCCTTACTGCAGCCTGAGACTTGTCACCTCCTTGCTTAAAATCCCGATGGCTGCCCATTGCACTTGGAATAAACTTGGAACCCTTGGCCATGGCCAGCAGAATGTAGGAAGCGCGACCCCTCCTCGCTCTCTTCCTCATCTCCCACTTCTCCTCTCCCTTCTCGTGGGTTCTGGCCACAGCCACCTTCTCTCTCTACCTCCACTATCCCAGATCTGGGCCTTCGATGGGTTTTCTGCTTGGAATCCCCTGTCCTGCGTCTTCCCATGGCTGCCATCTTCTCATCATTCAGGTTCTAGCTCAGCTGTCACCTCCTCCGAGAAGTCCTCCCTGACCCTCTGCATAAAGCAGCCCTTCTGGCCCCACTACAGTTCAGATCCTCTCTCTCCCCATGCCACGTCTCAGCACCTGAAATCACCTTAGGTGTTTACGTTCTTCCATTACTTAGGGGCTGTCCTTGGGGACGGGAGGGCTGTGTTCACTGCCACTCTGTACACAGTGCTACCTGCTGCTGCCACAGGGCTCAGCTAGAAACAAAAGCCCAGAGGCCAGTGTGTGGCCTAGCAGATTAAGCGCCCTCTTGTGGTGCGGGCATCCTGGATCAGAGCACTGGTTCGATGTCCGGCTGCTCCACTTCGGATCCAGCTCCCTGCTAATGCACCTAGAAAACAGCAGAGGATGCCCAAGTGCTTGGCTCCTACCACCCATGTGGGAGACCCAGATAGAGCTCCTGGCTCCTGGCTTCAGTGTGGCCCAGCCCTGGCTCTTTCAGGCATTTGGGAAGTGAACCAGCAGACAGGAGGGTGTGTGTGTGTGTGTGTGTGAGTGTGTGTGTGTTTCTAAGAAATAAGTCACTGTCAAAAAAACAACAAGGTGGGAGCAGGATTTGACTCAGAGGTGAAGACGCTGCTTCGGATGCCAAGAGCCCACGATCCAGGTCCCAGGTGTGCTTCTGGTCCTGCTTCCCGCTGATGCACGCCCCGGGGAGCAGCAGGTGACAGCTCGAGTGCTTAGGTCCCTGCATTCACACAGGAGAACCGGACGGGCTTCCCGGCTGCTGGCTCCAGCCTAGCCCAGACCTGGATTCTGTAGGCATTTGGGGAGTGAACCAGGGGATGCAAATTCAACTCTGTATTTTTTTTAATGGGATTTTGAAAGTTATTTGAAAGGCAGAGTTAGAGAAAGAAAGAGGAAGTGGGGGAGGGGAATCTTCACCTGCTGGCTCAGCGCTAGACCAGGGTGAAACCAGGAGCCAGGAACTCCATCTGGGTCTCCCACATGGGTGCAGAGGCCCAAGCCCTTGGGCCACCCTCTGCTGCTTTCCCAGGTGCATCAGCAGGGAGCTGGATCGGAAGTGGAGCAACCACGACTTGAACCGTGCTTATATGGGATTGCTGGCATTTCAGGGGGTGGCTTAACCCATTACACCACGACACCAGCCCCTCAAATAAATAAATAGTTTTTGAACAAGAAAAAGGAAAGCCAGAATAGGTTCTGAAAGAGAAATGCTGGGGTGGGGGGCGGCGAGTTTCTCAGGCCCTTTTAAGGCCAAAGGGTTTTGCTGAGCCGTCCCCTCCCCCTCCCTTCCCCCTTTCCTTCTTGTTTCCCGTACCTATTCTGCGAGCACCTCCCGCGTGTTGGGGAGGTGCCGCCCCACCTTGTCCTGCTCCCCACAGGGAGCTTATGTCCCTTGTGTAGAAGCAGGGGTTGCAGGTGGGCCTCCTGTCGATTTCTATTTACCGGGGAGCCAAAGAGCCTGGGGTCAGTGACTGCTCTTGGAGATATTCTAGAGTGTTCCATTTTTAAAGACATTTGGAAAATGCCACACTGCAGCCCTCGCTGGAGGAGTCACAACTCACCTTAGCCTGTTAATGGCCAGGAACTCATGGTAAAGAAGCTGTCTTATCAGTGTTTAAAGCAGCATTCCCAGGGCGATGCTGTGGTGTAGTAGGCTGTCTCCACTTGCTGCACTGGCATCCCATATGGATGCCGGTTTGAGATGCGGCTGTTCCACTTCCCATCCAGCTCTCTGCTATGGCCTGGGAAAGCGGTGGACGACGGTCCAAGTGCTTGGGCCCCTGCACTCACATGGGAGACCTGGAAAAAGATTCTGGCTCCTGGCTTGAGATCTCTCAGCTCCAGCCATTGCAGGCATTTAGGGAGTGAACCAGCAGAGGGAAGACCTCTCTCTGTCTATAATTCTGCCTCTCAAATAAGTAAATAAAATCTTTAAAAAAAAATCAGTCTCAGGGCCGGCATTGTGGTGCAGCCATTTAAGCTGCTGCCTGCAAAGCCAGCACCCCCTGCAAGCCCCTGTTCAAGTCCCAGCTGCTCCACTTCGGATCCAGCTCTCTGTTCATGCACTTGGGAAAGAACTTGACAATGGCCCACGTGCTTGGGCTCCTATCACCCTTGTGAGAGACCCAGATGGAGTTTCTGGCTCCTGGCTTTGGCCTGGCCCAGTCCTGACAATTGCAGCCATTTGCAAAGTGAGGCAGTGGATGGAAGATCTCTTTCCCTCCCTCTCTGTCTCTCTGCTTTGCAAATAAATGAAATAAATCTAAAAAAAAAAAAAAAAAAACACTCAGTCTCCCAATCTCAGGGGCAGGCACTGTGACCCAGCAGCTAAGTCACCACTTGGGATGCCTGCATCTCACATCAGATGCCTGGCTCGAGTCCCAGCTACCCCACTTTCCATACAGCTTCCTGGTAGTCTGCACCCTGGGAAGGCAGCAGACGCTGCCTCCACCACCCTTGGGAGAAATGGGCGAACGGACTTGGGACCCATTTGTACTGTTTTTGCAACTGCCTGTGACTTTCTAATGATTTCAGAATTTATTACTTTTCTAATTTTTTAAAAAGATTTACTTATTTATTTATTTGAAAGTCAGAGTTACACAGAGAGAGAGAGAGAGAGATCTTCCATCCAATGGTTCACTCCCCAGATGGCCGCAATAGCCGGAGCTGTGCCGATCTGAAGCCAGGAGCCAGGAGCTTCTTCCAGGTCTCCCACGTGGGTGCAGGGGCCCAAGGACTCGGGCCATCTTCCACTGCCTTCCCAGACCATAGCAGAGAGCTGGATCGGAAGTGGAGCAGCCAGGTCTTGAACCTGCGCTCATATGGGATGCCGGCGCTTTAGGCCAGGATGTTAACCTGCTGCACCACAGCACCGGCCCCATGATTTCAGAATTTAAAGTTCTAGGATGCTTACTTACTTTGGTCTACTTGAAAGGCAGAGAGACAGAGACAGAGAACTATCCTCCATCTGCTTCTTCACTCCCCAAACATCCGCAACAGGCAGGGATAGGTCAGGCCAAATCCCGGAGCCCAGAACTCCGTCTGGGTCTCCCACATGGGTGGCAGGGCCCCAGGCACTTGAGCTGTCATCTGTTGACACCCAGGATGCGTTAGCAGGGAGCTGGATGGAAAGCGGGGCAGGGACTAGACCCGGTGCTCCCAAACGGGATGCGGGCATCGCAAGTGTCAGCTCAACCCACTGCTCCCCAACACCTGCCATCACGATGAAAAGTGTTTATTTTAAAGCATTTTCCTGCCTCCAGGTTCAAGAGCTTTTCACACTGTCAAAGTTCATTAGATCAGGTGTAAGTTCGTTCCCTGGGCAGACACTGCAATTTACTTCAACTGCGATGCCTGGGGAGCAGGGGGTGGGGATTTGCAGACCTTGGCTGCAAGGACGATACACCTGCCTGCAGTTCCCCCACAGACGCCAGAGACCCAGTGGCATCTCCCCTCGCACTTGACCTCGACTTCATTCACAGCTCAGAGTGTCAAAAGCTCTGGCCCGAGGCTTCGAAGCCGGTGTGTTTGGGCCCACCCATTGCAGAGCCCTTCCTGGAAATGAGATTCCGAAGGCGCCAGGCCGCACACACACTGGCCTCGTGAGCAGGCCCCTGGCTTTGCATGGAGTTGTCCCTGCTCCAGTTCACACCATGCCTGTTTGCACGCTTCACGGTGTCGCTCTGCTTCCCTGCCACAGGAGAAGGGGCAGGGGTGGGGCCTCCTCCAGGCTGGGCCGATCCCAGCCCTTCCAGGAGCTCAAAGAATCGGCCTCGATCTCTGGGTGGCTCAGGCGGCAGAGCTGTCACACGGACAGCCTGGCGCCTCGGGCGGCCAGTAGCCACTACATGGGGCAACCTGGTGAGCGGGAGCGAACGGAGCCAACTTCAGAGGGCAGCGAAGACAGGAGAGCGAGAGAGCATCCCGTGTGACCTGAGACCCAGCCGCCGTCTCACAGCCTGGCCAGTCCACCCTCCCTTAGAGCCAGAAACCAACATAGCCCCAGTTTTGCTCAAGCTACTTAGTGTTGGTTTATCATCACTTGCCACCCAAAGAGCCCAGAGTAGACCACCAGACCAACACGCTGGTTTCACAGATGAAACACTTGTCTGGAAAAGATCATGACCTCCCAGAGGCTGAGGTCATCGTCCTGGCTGGAAGCCAACCACAAGTCTCCCCAGGGGGCGGGGGTGGGGAGTGGGGGCCTCCTGCCCATCATGGGGCATTTCCAAAGCAGGAAGTACATCCTTACCTCCTCCTATGCACAAAACAAAGGGGAAGGGATAAAAATAGAGAGCCATGGAGACAGCTGGAGACCTGGGACCCCGGAGGCTGGCACAGGAAATTGGGACTGGAAGGAACAAAGGCAGGCTTGCTAGAGGTGGAAGCTAAAAGGACGCCACCCTCTATTTGTGGCTGCGCCGTCACCCAAGGAAGACAGCTCAAAGGAAGTCCTCACCTCTCTGCAAAACTCCGCCGCAGGATTCAGATCAGACGGAGCCAATGAGCAGCGTCCTAAGCAAGGCTGAATAGAGATCAGAGCGCGGCGCCTGCCGCCCCCAAGCCTTCCCACCTGCCTGCCCGGCTGCCTGCCCACTGAGACGACCCTGACCTTGAATATATAATCAACGGCTTGGGGGCTTGGGGGCTTGGGGGTGGGTGTTTGGTGCAGCGGTTAAGATGCTGCTTGGGGGCTGCTGCTGTGGCACAGTGGATTAACACCCTGGCCTGAAGCACCGACATCCCATATGGGCGCCGGTTCTAGTCCCAATTGCTCCTCTTCTGATCCAGCTCTCTGCTATGGCCTGGGAAGGCAGAAGATGGCCCAAGTCCTTGGGCCCCAGCACCCGCATGGGAGACCCAGAGGAAGCTCCTGGCTCCTGGCTTTGGAATGGTGTAGCTCTGGCCATTGTGGCCATCTGGAGAGTGAACCAGTGGATGGAAGACCTCTCTCTCTCTGTCTCAACCTCTCTCTGTAACTCTTTCAAATAAATAAAATAAATCTTTTAAAGAATGCCGCTTGGGATGCCTGTGTCCCATATCAGTGTGCTTGGGTTCAAGTCCCAGCTCTGCTTCCAATTCCAGCTTCACACTAAAGCACAGCCTTGGGGGCAGCAGGTGGTAGTCCAAGTCCTTGAGCTCCTGCCACTCATATGAGAGACCCAGACTGAGTTCCTGGCTTCTGGCCTCAGTCTGACCCAGCCCTAGCCGTGGCAGGCATCTGTGGGGTGAATTAGTGGATGGACACTCCAGGTGCCTTCTCTGCGTGGTTGGGCAGTTCCCGGCCCGCCGCCTCCTTAGCTGCTGTGGCTCGCAGCTCCTCCGACCCCTCGCCCCACACTGACACCGCCTCCTCCCTGCTGCACTGCTGACAAAGCTGCCGCGGGGATCCGAGTTTTCCTGCAGGTTCCAGGTGGTAGGGAGGGGCGTGCTGGACTCTGGGAGGTTCGCAGGGGTCTTGGCTCCTCCTGGATCGCGTCTTACGTGGGGACAACAGGGCAGACCTGCAACAGAGTGGCCCCTGCTCCCCGGATGACTCAGGGGCCTGGGCAGGAAATGGGTAGCAAGGTGGTATCTGTGGCCAGGAAGGGACTGTGTGATGAACTGCTGCGGGTGTCGCATCCCAGCCACCCAGCGATGACACAGGGAGTTCAGGGAGAGGTAGCCGAGGAAGGCTGAATGGATGGCTGGGTGAGCCTGGCTTCAGGGTACCTAAGACGGCCGGATCCTCAGCCGGGACAGGCACCCAGTCCTTTCTCCGCCACTCAGGAAGACTGAGACGCCCCAGTCGGTGGGGTTGCGGGTCGGGGGCAGTCAGCAGCCCATCCTTGGCAGAACCTGGCTGGAGAGTTCCGGAAGTGACTTCAGCGCACATCCTCCGGGTGCGGTCATCACCCGTGGCCCACTGCACCTCACCCCATGGTCCCCCGGGCCCTGCCTGCAACCAGCTGTCTCTGCCTCTCCTTGAATGACCCTGAGCCTGCAGCCCACCTGGGGAGAGCACTGGAACTTTGTCTCCAAGGCCTTATGGTTCCCAGAGGCCGGGAAGGCGGCGTTCATCGAAACTTTTCCCAGGCCTGAGAGGAATCCTCTCCTCAAAGCAGTTCTGCTCGATTCTGGACGAACGAGGGAGACTCACAGCCCCAGCAAGAGCGCTGAGCACAGGAGGAACGGCCCCGCCTCCCCAGCACCGCTGCATCCCGTGGGGACATACACGTGGGATCTGAGAGTGACGCGGAACCCTTGAGGGAGAACCACACAGACATTGCTGGGAGCGCTCTGTGTCCGCCTCTGGTACCCAGCAGGGAGCCACCTGTAGTCTCTAGGAAACATCAGGGCCCTGCAGGGCATCCCCACAGCCTCAGCCACAGGAGGCTTCCAGAGTCCTAGCCATGAGCCGGCAGCTTGAGATACAACTGTGCACCTGCAGCCTGTATCAGAGTGCCGGTTCGAGTCCCGGTTGCTCCACTTCCCCTCCAGCTCCCTGCTAATGCATCCTGGGAAGGCAGCAGAAGATGGCCCAAGTGCTTGGCCCCTGCCACTCATACAGGAGAACTGGATGGAGTTCCTGGCTTCTGGCTTTAGCCTGGCCCAGACATGGCTTGTGGCAGGCATTTGGGGGAATGAACCAGCAAATAGATCTCTCTCTCTTTCTCTCTCTGTCTCTTCCTCTCATTCTGCCTTTCAAGTGAATGAATGTGTTTTAAAAGCATGATTTAAAAGAATAAGAGACGCAGGTGGGTTTAATTTCAAGAGCTCTTTTTTTTTTTTTTTTTTGACAGGCAGAGTGGACAGTGAGAGAGACAGAGAAAAAGGTCTTCCTTTGCCGTTGGTTCACCCTCCAATGGCCGGCGCGCTGCGGCTGGCGCACCGCGCTGATCCGATGGCAGGAGCCAGGTGCTTTTCCTGGTCTCCCATGGGGTGCAGGGCCCAAGCACTTGGGCCATCCTCCACTGCACTCCCGGGCCACAGCAGAGAGCTGGCCTGGAAGAGGGGCAACCAGGACAGAATCTGGCTCCCCGACCAGGACTAGAACCTGGTGTACCGGCGCCGCAAGGCGGAGGATTAGCCTAGTGAGCCGCGGCACTGGCCAATTTCAAGAGCTCTTAACCACCACTCAGGACAGTTATCAATGACAGTGACCTGTCCTCGGCCACTCCCCTCTGCACCTCCCTTCCTTTTAGCTCTTGCGGAGTCCCTGTCGCCCAGACCTGCTGCACTGTCCCCACCGGGCTTGGGGAGGACGCCAGCCTAGACTCCGAGGAGGCACCCTCCTGTCCTGGCAAGAGGGTGGGACACACATGCTGGCAGTGGGTAGACAGGGATAGGAGCGCCCACCTGTGGTGTGGCTCTCGGTCCCCCTCCCCCAGCCCCAACCCAAGTCCAAGTCCAAGTCCAGCCTCCACGATCCGCAGCTCTGCCTGTTTTAAACTCCTCCGAGACGCCTCTAGGAACGGAACTTCTGCAGCCAGACACGCTGTTCTGGAGCTGCCTGCAGTGCCAGGGGACACGTTGGGAAGACGGGATTCACAGAGCCTGGTGTTTCCTGGGTGGAATTCAGGGATCTGGGATCTGGGAACTGCAATGGGAAGTCGCTGTGCCGTGATGCTCATGAAGCTAAAAATGAACGCTAGCGTCGGCTTCAGCGGGAGGGCAGGCAGCCAGCGTGGGGGTCATCATTACCTGTGGATTGTCACGTAGAAACCAGACTCCTGATGTGGTCTGTGGCGGTTGTTAGCAGCTTAAAATATTGTTTAGACCGAAAGCCACTCCGTGGTTAGGGCAGTGATTTGGATGCAGATCTGGATCTCATCCTTCAGTGTCTTCAGCAAGAAGCACAACCCCTATTTTGTCACGATTGTCCCCAAGTATTCTGATTACGGCATTTTTTAAAGATTTTTAAAAATTTATTTATTTGAAAGTCAGAGAAGGAGAGGCAGAGGCAGAGAGAGAGAGAGAGAGGTCTTCCATCCTCTGGTTCACTCCCCAATTGGCCGCAACGGCCAGAGCTGTGCCAATCTGAAGCCAGGAGCCAGGAGCTTCTTCCGGGTCTCCCACGCAGGTGCAGGGGCCCAAGGTCTTGGGCCATCTTCCACCGCTTTCCCAGGCTACAGCAGAGAGCTGGATTGGAAGTGGAGTAGCTGGGACTCAAACTGGTGCCCACATGGGATGCCGGCACTGCCGGCAGTGGTTTTATCCGCTACACCACAGCACCGGCTCCTGATTATTGCATTTTAAAAATATTGTATTTATTTATTTTGAAAGTCAGAGTCACAGAGAGGGAAAGGGGGACAGAGAAATCTTCCATCTGCTGGTTGACTCCCCAGATGGCCACAACAGCTGGCATTTGACCAGGCCAAAGCTGGAAGCCAGGAGTTTCATCTGGGTCTCCCATATGGGTGGCAGGGGCCCAAACACTTGGGTTATCTTCTGCTGCTTTTCCCCGGGGCCAGTGGCAGGGAGCTGGATTGGAAGTGGAGCTGGGACTCGAACCCAGGCACTCCAGTATGGGATGTGGGTATGCCAAACAGCTGCTGAACCACTGCACCAAACACCCACCAGTATTTTATGCATTTAAAATGCGTCGAGGGGGCAGGGCAGACATTTGGCCCCAGACATTTGAGCCAGCAGCTGGGAGCTCACTCTCTCCTTTGAATACAGAAAACAATGCATTTCGGCATGGCTTTGAGGAGGGCTCCACAGGTTTCAGCAGAGGCGTCCCCGGGACACACACACACATCCCACCTCCCTGAGCTCTGAGGAGAGGTCCCAGGCACGAGGATCTTCCTGGAGGAAAATCCTTTCTTTGAATGAAAGCAAGGCCAAATAGAACATTTCAGAAAGACCCAGCTACACGCTCCCTCCGAGAGATGCCTGTCACGGTTAGGGGCACCCATAGGCGGAAAATGAAGGGTTAGAAACTACGGACAACACAGCTGGCTATAGGTGTCTCTGACAAAATAGATTTTAAGTCAGCAACTATAAAAAGAGACAAAGAAGGTCATTATCTAATAATAAAAGGTCCGTCCATCAAGTAGGTCTAACAATTATAAACACATATGCACCCAACATCAGAGGCCTAAATACATAAAGCAAATATCATTAGACCAGAAGGAAGAACAGGGAACTTCAGTCTCTCACTTTCAACGATGCAGAGATCATCCAGACAGAAAACACACAAGGAAACCGTGAACTTGAACTACACGTCGAGCCAAGTGGACCTAACCACCGTGGACGTCCCATCCAACAGCCGCAAAACACACGCTCCTCCCAAGTCTCCAGGGGGGATCATGTTGGTCACAAAACAAATCTTAACAAACTGAAGAAGACTGAAACAGCATCAAGTATCTACTTCCGATCCAGCTTCCTGCTCACGGCCAGGGAAAGCCACAGACGATGGCCCAAGTGCTTGGGCCCCTGCACCCATGTGAGGAACCCGGCTGGAGTTCCAGGCTCCTGGCTTCGAAACAGCCCAGGAGGCCACCTTCCCACAAGGCTTGCCCCCTGTGCACCCAACCTGAGCCTTCACATTCCTCCTGCGATTCTGGGACATCCTGTCACTGCCTCTCCACGTGTCTACATGGGCGTTGCATGTTCTCTTCAAAGCTCTGTCCCATTGAGGCCGGCGCTGTGGCACAGCCAGTAAAGCTGCTGCCTGCAACGCCGGCATCCCATACGGGCACCAGTTCCAGTCCTGGCTGCTCCACTTCTGATCCAGCTCCCTGCTAATGTGCCTGGGAGGGCAGCAGAGGATGGTCCAAGTGCTTGGGCCCCTGCACCCATGGGGGAGACCTGGATGAAGCTCCTGGCTTCTGACTTTGGCCTGGTCCAGCTTTGGCCATTACGGCCAACTGGGGAGTCAACCAGTGGATGGAAAAATCTCTCTTTCTCTCTGCCTCTGTCTCTGTCTTTGTAACTCTGACTTTCAAATCAATAAATAAATCTTTTGAAGATTTATTTATTGGGGTTGACACCATGGAGTTGTGGGCTAAGCTTCTGCCTACAGCTCCAGCATCCCATATGGGCTCCGATTCATGTCCCGGCTGCTCCACTTCCAATCCAGCTCTCTGCTATGGTCTGGGAAAGCAGCAGAAGATGGCCCAAGTGCTTGGGCCGCTGCACCCACATGGGATACCTGGCTCCTGGCTTCAGATCGGCCCAGCTCTGACTGTTGTGTCCATTTGGGGAATAAACCAGCAGATGGAAGACCTTTTTCTCTATCTCTCCTTCTCACTATCTGTAACTCTACCTCTCAAATAAATAAAATCTTTAAAAATTTTTATTTATCTTTTTATTTGAGAGGCAGAGTTAGAGAGAGAGAGAGAGACTTTAATCTGCTGGTTGACTCCCCAAACACTGCAATGGCCAGAGCTGAGCTGATCTGAAGCCAGGAGCCAGGAGCTTCTTCCTGGTCTCCCACATGGTTGCAGGGGCCCAAGCACTTGGGCCATCTTCTACTGCTTTCCCAGGCCACAGCAGAGAGCTGGATCAGAAGAGGAGCAGCTGGGACTTGAACTGGTGCCGGCTTTCACCATAACACTGGCCCCCAATAAATAAATCTTAAAAAAAAAAAAAGCTCTATCCCATTGCAGTTCAGCGCCTGCCAGGGCTGGTCCCATGTCCCCCACACGTCACACATCTGAACTTTGTGTGGGTTTCACTTGTCCACAGGTGAGGCTCCCCCACAGATCCAGCGTGTGACACAGAAGCACCAGGTGGCTCCTCTCTCATTGCTGGGTCCCTGCCATGCGGCAGCAGGTGCAGCTGTGAATCAAAGGGACAAAGAGCGCTTTCTGGGCAGAGCCTGTCCTCAAGGCGGTAATCGTGACTGTACCAATAGCATTGTCAACGTGGAAATAAGTGCTACACAGCTCAGGGTGTGAGAGTGTTGGGAAAATGTCGGGCACTTAAGGAAGATCGGAGCAGAGTGGATGCGGGGGTAGGTGAAGTGGACCTCACGGCCTCGTTTGAGCAAAGCCTTGAAGGCAGAGGTGAAATGAGCCTAGAAAACATTAGGATGTGCCAGGAGCAGAAGCCGGAGGCACAGGCGTGCCTGGCTCCGAGGAGGGAGGTGGAGGGGGCGGGCGTAGCTGGAGAGGAGAAAATTATCAGAAGCTAAACAGGACCAGAACGGTTGCTCTCAGCCTCAAAGAATTTCAGGCTTCCTGTTTTCCTCAACCTTTCATATGGTCCAGGGTAAGCCCATCTGTGGCCAGAGTCTGCAGCCTGGGCAACCATCCTGCAACCATTGGCCAGTGAGTTCATCTCAAGAGAATCAAAACCAACTCTCCTCTCTGTGGACAGGAGTGTAGACACTGGGCCAGAACGCGAAAGCTCTGTCTCCCAGGGGAGACAGAGGGGGTCAGGGAAAGGCTTCGGGCTTCAGCTCCCAGCCCTGCCACTGCCAAGGAGCAGCAGTGGTCCTGGGCCCAGCCTGGCTGTCTGTTCCCACGTGGTACCAGCCCCTGGGGGTGCAAGGCCAGAGAAAGAAACAAACCTTCATCCCAGCTAGACCACCGCTCTCGGCCGGCTCATCGGGGCCGTTGCTTCCCTTTCTGCCCCAAGCGCCCACTGTACTTCTCCCTTGGCCATCGTTGCCTGGAAACACACAACCGTCACCTGTAGGTCGGCTCCAGCTCTCCGATCTGACTGCCATGGTCTCCAACCTATTAGGCCGAATATTAGTGTAATGCTTCAGTTCTTCTTGGGAGAGAAGAAGCTGGCGAGTCTAAGCCCTAAATGAGTAAGAATGTGAATATGACCTCGCAGTTTGTCTTGTAACGACTTCAAAGGACCTTCCAAATATTTAGGCGGACCCACCTGTCAGCTTGGTGGGTGGGAAAGCCGACCTCGAAGACGCCTTGTCCTCTGCTGCCCTCTCCTGGCAGCACGAGGGATTGCATGCACACAGACGCGGGCGTGGGAACAGCAGGGCCTCCACCAGGGACACACAGGGCCGCGCTGGCCAGGCCAGCGGGACTCCTTTTGTCAAAAGATGACCTGAAAAGCTGGCTTCCCGGCCCAAGGCCCGCACCCAGAGGAGGCTCAGTGACAGAGGGAGCCTCATGATGACAGCTCGTCTCACCTCCGTGTACAGAAGACAAAACTCAGATCCAGCCGTAAGTGTATTTTTCCCAAAACTGAGCTGCGCCTTAGGGACGGAGTCAGGACTCAGACCCAGAGCCCCAGGCTTGCTTTAGAAGCCCCCCTCGCCATGCAGTCCTCCACCTGCAGCTTGGGGCGGGAGCCTGGGAGCTCACCAGCAATGCTGGGCCCCAGGCCCCACAGGCACCCACAGACTCAGCCTCTACACTTTCACGGATCCCCCAGGCACCTGGGGCAGGAGTCAGAGCCGGTGCAGGCTGGCCTTGAACCCGCTGTTTTCCCATGCTCCTCGGCAGGGGCATTAACGGTTTTATTTCCCCAGATGGAAGTCACAGCCTTGATGAATTTTTTCCTGGTTATAAATCTGCCTGCTCACTGTAAAGAGATTCAGACAACGTGGGACCACTTAAAGAAGCAAGCGATCCACTGGGCACTGTGCAAGATCTTTCTAGACCTGGTCTATACACACACGCGTGCACGTGTGCACACATGTTTACAGAATCAGACTATATTGGGGCTGGGGCTGTGGTGTAGCAGGTGAAGCTGCTGTCTACAGTGCCGGCATCCCATATGGGTGCCGGTTCGAATCCCAGCTGCTCCATTTCCAGTCCAGCTCTCTGCTGTGGCCTGGGAAAGCAGTGGAGGATGGCCCAAGTGCTTGGGCCCCTGCACCCGCATGGGAGACCCGGAAGAAGCTCCTGGCTCCTGGCTTCAGATCGGTGCAGCTCCAGCTGTTGTGGTCATCTGGGGAGTGAACCAGTGGATGGAAGACCTCTCTCTCTCTCTCTCTCTCTCTCTCTCTCTCTCTCTGCCTCTCTGTAACTCTACCTTACAAATAAATAAATAAATCTTTTCAAAAAAATCAGATATAGCTCCATCCTGTCTCAGAGCCTTTGCTTTAAGATCCCAAGGCTTGATTTAATGATTCCACATTGTGTTCTTAAGTCACAACATCACTTTGTTCTCCATAAATTTACACAATTATAAATTACCGATTTTCAATGTAAAGACTGTTTTACTGATTTCCCTTCAATGGATGGTTGCTCAATTAAGCAGTTGAACACATTAATATCCACGGGTGCTTGTGTATTGCTGAAATCGGCAAAGCTAGCGGATTTAGACAATAAATCCACTCTGTCACGGGGCCTGGGAGGCCAGGGCCTGGGAGCAGCTTGGCCCCGTGACTCCGGCTGGGCGTCCCTCAGGATGCCACGGTCAGGCTGTGGAGCTGGCCTGTGGTCATTTCTAAACTCGCCCATGGCTCTCGGCTGGCGTCCCCACAGTGAGCGGGGATTCCAGAGAGCTGCCAGTCCCCTCCTTTCACAGCCTCTCAAAGACTGTGTCATCGGCCATGATCACCCCTCCCCCTGGCCACACAGCCCAGCCTGGCATGGAGCGTGTGCCCGGTGACTCCAGGAGCGTGAGGCTCCCAGCGAGGAGACGCCCCCAGCACCTCTGAAGGGAATGTGGGACTCCAAAGGGAGTCAGTGATCCAATAGCCAATCGATGATCAATCACATCACAACAAGGCTACACCACATCCCCCAAAATAAGCAGGGTCCCCCACTGGACTAAAACCCAAAGGCCTCGATCTGGCACTAGCCATTGTTTGGAGGGGTGGGGGGAATTACAGCCCAGCAAATGGATCACACAGCTGTGGGTATGGGTTAAGTCAATTTCTTCAACCAGCAGATGTTCACTGAGCACCTTCTTATTACAAACAAGAACTCTTACCCAGGATTCTTCGTAATCGTGAACGGATGGCTGAGCAGGCGGCAGCCAGTTTATAAAGGGCGCTGCTGACCCCAAAGCCCAGCCTCTCAGTCCTGCAGCCTCCCCCAGAGCCTGGGCCTCTGCCTCGCTCTGCTGCTGCAGGCCCTGGGACCACCCAGGCGCCCTCCTGAGCTCCACCTCCGGCTTGTGCCTGCCTAGGGGGCGCCACTGCTCCCCCACCCCCCACCTCCCAGTGACCCCGGTTACGGTAAGTCTGCAACCTCAGCCTCAGGTGCGAACCCCTGGGTGTTTGTCCTCCTAGTACCCAGTCCCTGCCGCTCCACTTCCGATCCAGCTCCCTGCTATGGCCTGGGAAAGCAGCAGAAGATGGCCCCTGCACCCGCATGGGGGACCCGGAAGAAGCTCCTGGCTCCTGGCTTCAGATTGGCCCAACTCCATTCTTCGCAGCCTTTGGAGAGTGAACCAGCGGATGGAAAAGTTCTCTGTCTCTCCCTCTCTCTCTCTCTGTAACTCTGCCTTTCAAATAAGAAATAAGTTAGAAAACAAAACACTACGTGTAAGGAAGGCTGCAGGGCTGTGTGGCAGCAGGAGGCTGTCCCCAAGGAGGGCACAGGGCAAGAGGCACAGACATTTGGTCTCAGCAAAGAACAGAATGCCTGCTGCCTGCCTGGAGGAGGGGGCCCCGGACCGACCTTGGACAGATGGGAAAAGGAGTGTGGGGAGCCGCGGGAAGCGCCTGGAACTCATTAGGGGATGAACTATGAGATTCCGGGGAACATCTGTGTGCCGGAGTGTGTTTATAAACCGCCTCTCTTCGAGCTGGAAGCAAGACTTATTTGGCCAAGAATGCTATGCCTGAGAAAGGAGCTGCCCGGAGCCGGAAGCCCCTCGGTGAGGGTGCGTCTCAGAGCTCTGTTTGCCCGAGGCCCTGGTATTTTCCTAAGATAAATCACCCTCACAACTGTGCGAATGACTGGATCTCAGCGTGCGAGGCCGGGTCCGTCCGTGCTGGTTAAAGTTGGAGTCTGGGTAACGGATTTTTTTTTTTTTTTTTTTTGACAGGCAGAGTGGACAGTGAGAGAGAGAGACAGAGAGAGAAAGGTCTTCCTTTGCCGTTGGTTCACCCTCCAATGGCCGCCGCTGCAGCCGGGCGCACCGCGCTGATCCGATGGCAGGAGCCAGGATCCAGGTGCTTTTCCTGGTCTCCCATGGGGTGCAGGGCCCAAGCACCTGGGCCATCCTCCACTGCACTCCCTGGCCATAGCAGAGAGCTGGCCTGGAAGAGGGGCAACCAGGACAGAATCCAGCGCCCGACCGGGACTAGAACCCGGTGTGCCGGCGCCGCAAGGTGGAGGATTAGCCTATTGAGCCACGGCGCCGGCCTTGGGTAACGGATTTTTAAATGCAATAAAGTGGGGCTGCGTCGTGCTGTCTACATCCTGAATTTTTTTTTCTTTACAGAAAAAACACTGTGAACATTAATTGGAAGATACTAGAAATACAACTTCGCATTCATAGTTTTGTCTGGTTTTAATTAAGAGGTCTTTATTTTTTAAAAAGATTTAATTATTTTATTTGAAAGGCGGAGTTACAGAGAGGCAGAGGCAGAGAGAGGTCTTCTATCCACTGGTTCACGCCCCAGATGAGATGGCCACAACAGCCAAAGCTGTGCAAATCCAAAGCCAGGAGCCAGGAGCTTCTTCCAGGTCTCCCACGCGGGTGCAGGGGCCAAGGACTTGGGCCATCTTCTACTGCTTTCCCAGGCCACAGCAGAGAGCTGGATTGGAAGTGGAGCAGCTGGGACTCAAACCCACACCCACATGGGATGCGGCATTGCAGGCAGCGGCTTTACCCGCTGTGCCACAGCCCTGGCCCAAACTTTGCTGCCAAAGTTGAGGCACAGCGGGGTAAGCTGCCACCGTCCGTGCTGACATCCCATATGGGCGGCAGTTCTCCTCCCGACTGCTCCGCTTCTGATCCAGCACCCTGCTAATGCCCGTGGGAGAGCAGTAGAGGATGGCCCAAGTGCTTGGGCCCCTGCCACTCATCTAGGAGATTCTGAAGGAGTTCTGGGCTCCTGACTTCAGCCTGGCCCAGTCCTGGCCATTTCAGCCTCTGGGGAGTGAACCAGTGGATAGAAGATCTCTCTCTCTCTCTTTTGTCACTCTTCTTTTCAATTAAATAGATCTTTAATTTAAAAAGTAGAACACAAATGTTAAGAGGAAGATATTTTTTTCTTTCCAAGCCAAACTGTACCTGGCTTTATCAAAGACTCATTTCAGAAGCGGTCGCGGTGCTGCAGGGAGAATGGGGCAGCCCGGTGTTAACAGCCTGCATCCCGCACCGACTCCACATTCCCCTCTCCAACGGGCAGTGGTGCTCTGTGTGGGAGAGCTCACAGCGCGGGTGACAGCTCACACACAGGTGACAGCTCACAGCGCAGGTGACAGCTCACACACAGGTGACAGCTCACAGTGCAGGTGACAGCTCACACACAGGTGACAGCTCACAGCGCAGGTGACAGCTCACAGTGTAGGTGACAGCTCACACACGGGTGACAGCTCACAGCGCAGGTGACAGCTCACACACAGGTGACAGCTCACAGTGTAGGTGACAGCTCACAGCGCGGGTGACAGCTCACACACAGGTGACAGCTCACAGTGTAGGTGACAGCTCACACACAGATGACAGCTCACAGTGCAGGTGACAGCTCACAGTGTAGGTGACAGCTCACACACAGGTGACAGCTCACAGCATATTGTTGAGCCCTGTCTTTCAGGAAGGGAAAGGAAGACAGCAGAATCGGGGGTCCAGGAACCTACCGTGGCCAGGAGGAACCAGGGGTCCGGGATCCACCATGGCCAGGAGCCCACCATGGCCAGGAGGAACCGGGGATCCAGGGTCCCACCATGGCCAGGAGGATCTGGGGGTCTGGGACCCACCATGGCCAGGAGGAAGCGCTGCTCTTGGAACGATGCCGTCTCCCTGCTGTCAATGTGAGGCCCGTGTTGCCTGTCCCTGCCGCTAACACATTTTGGGAGGCAGTAGTGACGGATCGAGTGACTGGGTTCCTGCCACTCCTGGGAGACCTGGAGTTGATTCTGGCTCCTGGCTCCAGCCCAGCCAGGCCCAGCCAGGCATTGCAGGCGTCTGAGGAGTGCGCCAGCAGAAGGGAGCTCTGGCTCTCTGCACCTCTCTCTCTGCCTCTCGAATCATTGTTTTATTTGAAGGATCAAAGACTTCTGCTCGACCGCAGCTGTGGCCTGGAGTGTGGACTTGGGTCACCACCACGCTGTCCCAGCAGGCACCAGCCACAGCCTAATGAAGGAGCAGACACTGCCCGGGGCCCCGCTGCCTGCCTGAGGCTGCTGGCCTCTGCCTCAACAGGCGTTTCCTTTCCACTGTGGCTTCTTAGCTTCTGCTGGTCGCATGGCCCCTGCTCCTCCTCAACACAGAAACTCCCCCGGCCCATCCTGCCTTCCTTGGAACACTGATCCAGAGCCCTCCCAACCTGTGTCCCCAGACAAAGCCCTTTTACTTCGCTGATTCCTGCGCTTGGGTCGACTGACACCTGCCATAGAGATGCAGGGACTGACCATCAGTCCTGCGGGACAACTTCTTCGTCACCGTCACTTCTCCAAAACTGTGCTGCTCGTTGACTAAGACGCAATAGCGACTGGAGCTCTGAGTCACCTCTGGAGTCGTTCTCAGACCCCTGGAGATAAGAAACATCCACAGGCCGGCGCCGCGGCTCACTAGGCTAATCCTCCACCTAGCGGCGCCGGCACACCGGGTTCTAGTCCCGGTTGGGGCGCTGGATTCTGTCCCGGTTGCCCCTCTTCCAGGCCAGCTCTCTGCTGTGGCCTGGGAGTGCAGTGGAGGATGGGCCCTGCACCCCATGGGAGACCAGGATAAGCACCTGGCTCCTGCCATTGGATCAGCGCGGTGCGCCGGCTGCAGCACGCCGGCCGCGGTGACCATTGGAGGGTGAAACAACGGCAAAGGAAGACCTTTCTCTCTCTCTGTCTCTCTCTCACTGTCCACTCTGCCTGTAAAAAAAAAAAAAAAAAAAAATCCACAAGCTAAACAAGCCCTTTGCTTTCCTCCTGTCCATCTGTCTCCTGTTACAGGGACGGCAGGACCCAACATGGGCTGAGGCTCCCTTGGCTCCAGGCTAGGGCCTGTGCAGAGGGAATCGGGGAAGCGGAGAGGCAGGGTGTGGGCGGGGCGTGGGCGTGCAGAGCTCGGACAGGTTTCGGCCTCCTGACCCCCCACTCAGGCAAGGGCCCCTCGCAGCTGCGGGCAGCGCCGTCCTCTCTCTCAGGGTCCGCCTCGCCTTTTGCTTGCCTTTTGCTTCCTGGGACAGCCCACACCCAGTGACTGAGGAAGACGGTAGGTTTAAGGGTTGGCCATTTAGACTTAAAATAACTCACTGGAAGACCATGAGGCAGAAGTCGGTTGCTACGTAAGCAAGGGAGACGCAGCTCGATAGGAACTAAAGTTAACCAATCAGAGACTGCCGAGCCACCTCTAGCTGGAGAGTTTAACCAATCAGAAACCACCAACCGACCCCTAACAGCAACCATACCCCACGCATCTTCCTTTCCTTTTCACATCCCGTTTAATCAGAGCTGAGGGCTCCTCTTTCGGCTGTTGAAAACGTGCGTGCAAGCAGAAGCCGACCTAAAAACTTCGGGACCTGACAGCAGGGGGCGGGGCTGGAACAGCAGACCCCAGCTACGGATGGGACAAACACAGAACCTCTTAGTAAAATGGCGCAGCCTTATCTATGGCGCGCTCTACGCCCTGGGACACCATCCTAGGCTCTAGTCCCTGCCGCCATGGCTGGAAGCCAGGCGACCCCATGGCCCAACCACCGGTGTCAGCTCCACCCCATCCTCATGGCATTCGCTGCTCCTACTTCCCTGCCTGCCCCCAGGCAAAGTTTTAAGAAGATCTGTTCCTGAACACATGGCTCTCTCGTTCTCTCTCTCTCTCTTCCCCTCTCTCTCTTTTGAGCTCTCTCCCTTATGCTCTCCTTCTCTTTTCCTTCTTCACCCCTTCCCTCTGGTCTGTCCTGTCTGGTTTCCCCACCAATAAACCCTCTCCCTTCCTCCGGTGTTTGGTGTGTTTTGTGGCGGCCTTACACAACCCCCAGCCCAAACGCCAAGTCTCACATCAAAGGAGCCTCCACTTAAAGCAGCCTCCACACCAACCCTAGAAACCTGTTTGACAACCTTCCCTCCACCCCCCACCCCGCTTTAATGGTTTATTTGTTTATTTGAAAGGCAGAGTTACAGAGAGAGAGAGAGAGAGAGAGAGCCTCCATCAGCTGGTTCACCCCACAAGTGACCACAACTGGGCCAGTGCTGGGCCAAGCTGAAACCAAGAGCCTGGAACTCCATCTGGGTCTCCCATGAGGGTGCAGGGGCCAAAGCACTTGGGCCAGTTTCTGCTACCTTCCCAGGCGCATGAGCAGGGAGCGGGACCAGAACTGGTGCTCACATAGGATGCGGGCAGGCAGTGGCTCATCCCATAATCCACAATACCCGGGGCCCCCAAACTCGCCTCTTTTTTTTCCCTTGAAAGTCTTCCTAGTGAGTTGCAAATTGGAAAGAGCATATTTGGGACCAAAGAGGTCCGCCTTCCTCCGAGAGTCGCAGTTTCTTGAATGAACCCAGTTCCTTGCACATTTGCTGAACTGGCTGTCCAGTGCTGAGCAGCCACGGCCTAATTTTGACCGGTAGCAGAAGCAGGGACTTCCACTTTAACCAATCAAATACTTTTTCTGTCTCACTCCCACCAGCATCTTAAAAGCGTCTCCCCTCTGCCCCCGTCCAGTGGGGCACTGACCCCTCACCCAGCTTGAATTGCTCAGAGTTTGGTGACACCCGACTCGGGACCATAAATTCTCAAACCTGTTACAGTACTTCTGTGTCTTAGTTTATCCTTTAACAAGCATCACCGAGAGACCTCCCACCCAACCTGGACCCTTGCACGATCCCACTCCTTCCCCTCCTCTCCCTCCCAGGGTCCCCCATGCATCTCAGCACCTGCTTCCAGAGAAGCTGCTGTTTCCAGGGCCCATGGAGCCCACGCTGCCTGCTGCTCCTCTCCCTTCCAGTTCGCTGAGGTTCCTGACCCATCCAGAGGACGGACATGGAAGCTGGCTCACTCCCCAAAATGGTCGCAATGGTTGGAGCTGGGCCAGGCCACAGCCAGGAGCCAGGAGCTTCTTCCAGGTCTCCCACATGAGTGGCAGGGGCCCTAGCGCTTGAGCCATCTTCTGCTGCTTTCCCAGGCGCCCTAGCAGGGAGCTGGATCAGAAGTGGAGCAGCTGGGACTTGAACCAGGGCCCATATAGGATACCAGTGCTCAGATGGTGGCACCTGCATTGTCACAGTGCCGGCCTCTCTCCCACACTTCTGAACCAGGGGAGAGGTGGGCAAAGTTAGGCAGGTGGTGATCAAAGTAGCAGCTTTACTATGGTCGCAGCTGGAGGAGAGCGTGGCTTGGATATGCAATGACCACAGGTGTCCTCACGCTGGAGCCCTCAGCCAGGCCCCTGGATCTCCCAGTCTGTGTGTCGCAGGCAGCAGGGAACAAGCAGTTCCCCTCAGCGGAGGGCAGAGGCTGTGGGCGCTACGCCCCACATGGGGTTCCCATGGGTGCCCCACTCTTGAGCAGGAGGTGAGGAACTGTGAGAGCCTGTCTGGCCCCTCAAGAAAGCTCAGAAACGTGGGCATCCAGGGGCTGACGCTGTGGCGCGACAGCTTAAAGCCACGGCCTGCAGCACCAGCATCCCAGAAGGGTAGTGGTTTGGATCCTGGCTGTTCCACTTCCAATCCAGCTCTCTGCTATGGCCTGGGAAAGCAGTGGAAGATGGCCCAAGTCCTTGGGCCCCTGCACCTGCGTGGGAGACCTGGAGGAAGCTCCTGGGTCCTGGCTTTGGATCGGCCCAGCTTTGGCCATTGTGGCCATCTGGGGAGTGAACCAGCAGAAGGAAGACCTCTCTCTCTGTCTCTGCCTCTCTAACTCTTTCAAATAAATGAAATAACTCTTAAAAGAAGAAAAAAAAAAAGAAAAGAAAGAAAGAAACGCAGGCATCCGATAAGCCTCAGCCAGAGGGAGGAATGAGGGAGGGCCGGGGCTCGAGCTAGGAGTTCCTTCCCGTCCCAGGGCAGCACAAAGCAAGTCCCAAGAGTTCTGGAACAAACAAGAAGCCCAACAACAGGTTGAGGCCAAAGTCCAATGTGGCATTGGGTTAACTCAGAGTTTCTCAGCCTGGGCACTACTGACTTGAGGGGGAGGCTCCTTTGTTGGGGGGCTGTTCCCTGCATTGGAAGAAATGCATTGTGCAGCAGCCCTGGCCTCTACCCACTGCACGGCCAGAGCCCCTCGCTACCCCACCCCAGCAAGACCACCAGAAATGGCTGGTGTGGTGGCTAAGATGCCTGCAGCCTGTATCGAAGTTCCTGGTTCGAGTCCTGGCTCCATTTCCTATTCTAGCTTCTAGCTAGCGCGGGCCCTTGGAGGCAGCACGTGGGATACCTGGCTGGAGTTCCTGGCCCCTGGCTTTGGCCCAGCCTAGTCCCAGCTGATGCTGGTGTTTAGCGAGCAAACCTTTAGATGGGAGCGCTTGCTGTCGGTCTGTCTCTCTACCTCTCAAGTAAAGAATAAATATCTAAACAAAAAAAAGTTTAAAGAAGATAAATCTTTTGTTAATATTTATTTATTTATTTTGAAAGTCAGAGTTCAGAGAAATTCTCTGGATGGTTGCAAGAGCCAGCCCTGGGCCAGGCCAATCCCCAGAGCCAGGAGTCTCTCACGTGGGTGGCAGGGGCCCAAGCCCTTTGGCCATCTTCCACTGCTTTTCCCAGGTCCTTAGCAGAGAGCTGGATCAGAAATGGATCAACGGGGACATGAACTGCTACCCAGATGGGATGCTGGCATCAGAAGCAGCAGCTTTACCTTCTACGCCACAATGCTGGACCCAAGGAAAAAAAAAACTTTTTAAAGTCTCTAGACATTGCCAAATGTCTCCAGGGGTTCACATCATCCTGGTTGAGCACCGCTGTGTTAACTGGGGAGAAAGACAAGAACTCCTCCCCTAGCTCCTGCGGCTGTGCGAGCTGGGGGATGCACCTCAGACTGCAAAGGAGGCGCAGGGGTGCCCTCCCGGACAGGTGTGCAATTGACACGCACCTGCACTGAGGAGGGGGTAGAGCCTAGGTGTGCATAAACACACACAACACAGACCCCCGCAAACTGACATTACTAGCAGCCAGAACCGGCTTCACATTTTTATGAACACGGGAGACACCCGTCGAGAGGTTGCACAAGGCCAAATACCATCTTCGTTTTTCAACATGTTTCCAAAATGTTTCCAAAATGTTAAGGCCACCAGGCTTGACAGCTTTGAGTCCAGCCGAGTGTGAATCACCCAACAGATGGAAGGTGCACATTTAGAAGCAAGCGCAAGGGGCCCTGGGAGCTAGGGGAGCCCCAAGGACAGCCCTGCCAAGCCGAGCCGAGGGGCTCCTTGGAGAGTGGGCTCGGCAGCCCGGGGTTCTGCTCTTCCTGGCTGCGGGGAGCAGCTGTGACTGCACACATTCCAGTACAGAGGGGTAGGGGGACACAGCCCCCTCGACACAGAAACACAGAGGCATCTCTGCCAGGGAGTGGGGTGCACCGGCTGCAGAGGGAAGTAGGGGTGCTACCATCAGCAGGCTCACGAGCACACAGGACTACAAGTCACCCCAGCCCTCTGGGGAGTGGGAATGGGATGTAGGAAAGAGGAGGAAGAAATCCCTCCTGTTACTTTGCAACAAGACAGTTTGGGTTATTTTAATTACCCTCCTTGCTGGATATCTGTCACTTTCAATCAAAAGAACCCAGAGGAATCATTGTACTGTTCTTGTGTTTTTCCATGAGTGTTTGTAAATTTTTAAAAACTGCTTTATTAAAGGGATGTTTTTTCAAAATGCTGCTGGCTAATTCTTAATTATAATGTGCATTTAAAGGTAGACTTCCAGTGGCTCATCATGGTTTCTCTCTTGCCATCATTTCATGTGCCATATAAAACTTGTGAATTGGGGCCGGCGCTGTGGCATAGGGGGTAAAGCTACCGCCTGTAGTGCCAGCATCCCGTATGGGCGCCGTTTCTAGTCCTGGCTGCTCCTCTTCCAATCCAGCTCTCTGCTATGGCCTGGGAAAGCAGTAGAAGATGGCCCAAGTGCTTGGGCCCCTGCACCTGCATGGGAGACCCGGAAGAAACTCCTGGCTCCTGGCTTCAGATCGGCTCAGCTCCGGCTGTTGCAACCATCTGGGGTGTGAACCATAGGATGGAAGACCTCTCTCTCTCTCTCTCTCTCTCTCTCACTTTCTCTCTGCCTCTCTGTAACTCTTCTTTTCAAATAAAATAAATAAATCTCTTTAAAAAAATTTTGTGAATTACCCCTAGGTGACTGGGGTTTACAGAGTTCTTTTTGGCGCTGGCTGTGGCCTTCAACCTGACAACAGAAATAGTGCTGGCTTACAGACAGCTCCTTGCCACTCGGAGAAGCAGGGCCGCCCCAGTGCCCATGGCAAACACGAGCTTGCTCCTGTGGCTTCATTTCAGCTCCGTGGGCTTGTCTGAGCAGGCCTGCTTTTCATGGGTGGCTGAAAACACTCCATGAAGCGGTTCCCAAGTGTTAACAACAGAGAGTGTCGTGTCAAAGCCCAGGACATGAACATAATTAAAATCACATTGTATTTCCTGTCGTTCGCTGAAGCAGACACTAAGAAAGTCTTATCTTCAACAGTACATTTGGAACGCGCTGTCACAGAGAATTATCTTTAAATGATAGCCCAGGAAAGAAATAGAGAAGGTTCTCACTGCCATTCATTATTCATGGGATTTATGTTGAGTCTCTCAGTGGAATGCTGAGAATGTGCCAATAAATTAGCTCAAGAAATGATGCAAAATTAAGTATTAATGAAGTGCTCAAACAAGCACCAATTATACTGCAGTATAAGCTTGTAAATATGTCCACAAGTAATTCCACTCCCTATTCAGGCAACAATAGACACAAAAAATCATTAATTTATACCGAAAGTTTTTTATACTAATAAATTTTCCGATTCACAAACTGAATCCTAACTTCTCCTTTTTAAAAATGTCAATAAGCTGCTAATGTTTGCGCTTGGATTCGTGGGCAGTGTTGACGGCCTGCGCCCAGCAGAGTGAGGCAGGTGAAACGGAAGCCCCAGGGGTTGGTGCTGTGGTACAGCAGGTAACGCTGCCGCCAGCGATGCTGGCAGGTGCAGGTTGGAGCTCCGGCTGCTCCCCTTACGATCCAGCTCCCTGCTAACGCGCCTGGGAAGACCACAGACGATGGCCCACGTGCCCAGTCCCCTGTCACCCACGTGGGAGGCTGGGAAGAAGCTCCGGGCTCCTGACCTGCCCATGTCCAGCTATTGTGGCCATTTAGGGAGTGAACCAGAGGTTGAAAGGTCTCCCTCTCTACCTCTCCTTCTCTCTGTTGTAAACTCTGCCTTTCAAATAAACAAATAAATCTTTAAAAAACAAAAACAGAAAAACCACAGAAACCTTTGAAAGTGACTCCCACACCCCAGCCAATTAAAACCCACAATGTGTCCTAGGAAAGCAGTAGGAGATGGCCTAAGTGCTTGGGCCCCTGCACCCATGTGGGAGACCCAGAAGAAGCTCCTGGCTCCTGGCTCCGGCCATTGCAGCCTCTGGGGAGTGAACCAGTGTTTGGAAGACCTCTCTCTGTCTCTCTCTCCCTGTAACCCTGCCTTTCAAGTAAATAAAATAAATATTAAAAAAAAAAAAAAAAAAGAAGGAGGAGGAGGATTGGGAACCGTTTTACGCCTGGTGTCAAACATCTTCGGGACACTCTGCACAGTGATCTAGGAGTGTGGCTGTATTGGTTGCGCTCTGGTAACCAAGTCGGAGGAGGCAAAGTTAGCTCTGGAGGGTGAGAGATGAAGCCTCCCAGGATCCGGGAAGCCATGACGTCCGTGGCCTTTTTGGGAGCCCCATGGGGACAGCCCGCTCACGTCAGGGGGAGATGATGTCATCTCCGTAGGCTTCGGGTCCTGCTGGCCCTGGATTCCTGCTCCCTGCCCAGACGGCTACTCAAGCAGCCCTGCCCTGGGGCCACGGGACTGCAGGGCTCAGAGATCCCTGGAGGGAAGGGCCTGGGCAGAGCTCCCGAAACGCACCCATGGGACAGTCACAATTTAGATCCCTGGGGCTCAGGAGCAAGGTCCTAGCATCTGCACCAACTGACTGGACAGTGGCAGGACAGCGCTGGGTCTTGGAAGCAGAGACAGAACCAACAGGAGACAGAGATACGCGAGAAGAGAACTGTCAGGGGAGGTGCCGCATGTGGTTACAGAGGCTGAGCAGTCCCGTCGATGACCTGTGCTGGGCCAGCTGGGCAGCCACGAAGCCAGTGGCACAGTGAAGGCCACGTCTGCAGGCGGAGTCCCCGGGGAGCCGACGGCACTGATCCTGGAGACCAGACGCCCGGGAAGCAGGAGTTTCAATATCCAGGGGGCAGGAGATGTGTGCCCCAGCTCGACGAGAGAAGCAGGGGGGGGGGGGAATTCTCCCTTCTTGCAGCACTTTGTACCGTGCAGGCCCTGAATGGAGTCCCTGACGCCCATGCATGTTGGTGCACCCTCCCTGCTCAGCCCTCTGATTCAAATGCTGACCACTTCTGGAAACGCTGGCGCAGCCACAGCCAGGCATAATGCGCCACAGCCCTCTGGGCGTCCTTGAGCCCGCTCAGGCTGACACGTCGTTAGCTGTCGGAGCATCTGACCGCAGGACACCAAGTGACCCTCTCGGTCCACCCTCCGTTGCTTGAAGAAAATGGAGCATAGCAAGGGAAGAGCTTGACTGAGCTTCCTGCCGCTGGCCGTGAAGGGCGGGGTGGAGAGAGCGGCGAAGGGGACCCAGGGCAGAGACAAGGTCTCAGCTGGCTGGCCAGGGACCTAGAGGGAGACACAGTAGATGACCCCAGAAAAGAAAATCCAGGCGAGGGGCCGGCACCGTGGTGTAGCAGGTAAAGCCGCCTCCCACCCAGGCCATAGAGGAACAAGGAAACAACTTTGACGTTAACACACTCATCTGGGGACTGAGTAGCCAGGGACACTTCCGGCTGGACAGAGCTGGGAGAGCAGGGGTCCCGTCACTCACCAGGGAGGTGAGGAGCCCGCCTCCACACCAACACTTTCCACATCAGACACCCCCTGCCTCTCAGGACCACGCGGTCTCCTCCCGGGACAGGCCCCGCTTGCTCTTCCTGTCCTCCAGGAAATGCGCGCGCACACACACACACACACACACACACACACACACATCTATAAACTCCATTCCAAGCCAGGACAGACAAGAAGAAACTGGGGGATGATGAAGACACGTGGATCTACTTTGTTAGCACAAAATTCTTAGGAGGTTGTTTTTTTTTTCTTTCTTTTTTTAATTTTCACTTTTACAAGGCAGAGAGACCGAGCCAGGTAGAGAGAGTTCTCCCATCTACTGGTTTACTCCTCAAATGCCTGCAACAGCCAGGGCTGGGTCAGATCAAAGCCAGGAGCCCAGAACTCAGCCCAGGTCTCCTGCATGGGTGGCAGGGACCCAAGTACTTGAACTATCAGCTGCTGCCTCCCAGGAAGCGCATTAGCAGGAAGCTGGACCAGAAGCGGAGCTGGGACTCCGACCCCGGGTACTGGAGTAGGGGGTGTGGGTGTCCCAAGTAGCATCTTAACCACTGCCAGGGAAGAATGGTGCTACAAGTCAGCACTTCACTCGGAGGGAGCTCAAACCTGCTCGCTCACACGCCAACTTCCACTTCCATGGAGAGAAAAACTAGACAGAACCACGTGGCCAGGGCTGGCACTGTGGCACAGCCGGGTTAGCCACCACTTGCGATGCCAGCATCCCACATTGGAACACCAGTTCGAGTCCTGGCTACTTCACCTTCCCATCCAGATCCCTGCTGAACGCCTGGGAAAGCAGCAGAAGATGGTCCAAGGGCTTGGGCCCCTGCCACTCACATGGGATACCTGCATAGAGGTCCAGTCTCCTGGCTTCAGCCTGGCCCAGCCCTGGCCATGGTGGCCATCTGGGGAGTGAACCAGCAGATGGAAGATCTCTGTGTATGTGTGTGTTATGTGTTGCTCTTTCAAACAAATAAATATTAAAAAACAAAAACTGTGCGGCTGACAGCCTGGGATGTAGGGGCAAATGGCCTGGGCTGAGGCTGGAGGTGTGAGGAGGGGGAGGGGAGAGGCTAAGGAGAAGGCAGACGGGGCTTCCTGATGCCCGCTGAGTGGGGCTCAGTGACCAAGGGGTGACGGTGTCCACTCCATTCTGCCATTAGCCAATGCCGAGCCATTGCCTTCCCCCTCCACTGCGTGTTAAGGGCTGGGCCCCCTTGTCCTAGCCAGGTCCTTAATTGCTCCTGGGTGTAACCCAGGTGCTCTCAGAGCGCTGGTTACGATGCAGGGCAGCTGCTAGGGAGGCGCCCTTGGCATTGGAAGGGTGATGCCCGTGAACTCAGAGCTTCCACTGTGCTCCATCGACTGTGTGCGGTGCAAATGGTCCCCCCTCCCGCCAGAGGGGCCTGGCCTCAGAGGGGAATTTTAAAATGCTGCTGACCAGCCCCAGAGGAGATCTGTGGCGGGTTTTCACAGCTTGCCAATCACAGAGCGCAGCCACCAGCACGGACAGCAGCTCCACACCAGCCAGCGGCTCGGACAGGTGTCTCTGACGTCGGCAGGTGAGCTTGCTGAAATCATAGACCAGGTCATGCAGTGGGGTGCAGCTCACCCGGAAGCAGAGGTTTATTTTGCTGTCTAATATCCAAACCGCCTTCCAATAAATGAGCAATAAACCCTTCATTTTAGTCAGGGGTACAGATCTGGAACATCTACTTCTCTCCATCTCCTAATAAATGTTTAAGGAGGCTGGGTTGAGGGGGCACCCATGGCTCTGTCCCCCTGGCGCCAGCCTCCATAGCCTGCAGATGCAAAGGAGAATGTCCGAAGTTCCAGGCCCTCAGCGGCACTGCCCAGCCCCCTGCCCAGGGACAGCCTCCCTGGCCGCACCTCCTCCCCAGCCAGCTGCTCCGCAGGGACAGGCCCAGCACCTGTTCAGCATCCTTGTCGCCATCCACGCAGACAGAATTGCCCAACCTCAGGCTGTCATTTAGGATGGAAGGTCACTATGAGGAGAGCATCAGAAGCCCAAATGCCGTCCTGTGGAAGTTCAGCCCCGCCAAGCCTGGACTTGTTTCTTTGTAGTGAATGTGGACGCAGGGCCGCGTCTTCACATGTGTGCTCAAGCCTCAGCCACCCTGATGCATGAATGAACAACAGACACACACACACGCATACACACATGCACACACACACGCGCACACACGCCATGGACCATCCATCAGAACCCATCCTGAGAAGCTAAGGCTGTGTCCGAGGGCCAGTTCTGCAGACACGAGCCCATTAACCTTTGCAGGTTGGGTGGTCAGTGCCTTGCAGGTCTCCCCCCAGGAGGAATGGGTGGGAACTTGTGTGTCCTCCCGATGTTTTGCCTGGAGACAGAATCACCTGGGCACAAAGGTGAATTGCAGGCCCCGCTGTGAGCTGTGAGTGAGAACCCAGCACAGCTGTGGACCTGAGTCCGCATCCCCTCCTGGGAGCAGCCTCCGGAGGCCTGATTAACTGCAGCTGCTTCCGCCCCTCGCCACCATTTTTATCATGTTAAAAGCACACAAGAGGGCTCTTCAAGTGTTTTGCAATCAGAAATCAAGGGTAGGGGGAGACTCTTAAAATCAGAGCAGACCAAGAGGGGAGGGGACGAATGGGGACATGGGCGGGGGTCATGAGGTCAGCTCAGCCTGGAGGGAGCCTGGGTCCAGGAAGACAGGGCCCTGGGGAGGACCTGGAGCTGCATTTGGAAGATGAGGTAGTGTTTGCAGGCTGTCGGGGGCGGGGGAGGGGGCTTAGAGGTCGGGCCAGCCTGCACCCTTCTCTGCACCTGCGCGACGTGGTTTTCCAGGGCCTTGAATAATCAGCAAATCCTATCACAGGATGCAGCAAGCACGGGATGCAGCACATTGAGGACAGGAAGGACCTGCACATCTTGTTCTCAACGCTCAGGTGGACGTCGAGATTGGAAGAGCCTAACTAACCCTTGGCCGGCAATGGCTGGCAGGTGGAGGGGCGGACACGGCTCTCTGGATGTTGTCCTGTCTCCCCTTCCTGTTCCAGCCAAACACCCCAGGTATGGCCGTCCCGGGAAACTAGCCATGCCCAGCAAGGAAACTTGAGGAACTCCGGCCATAGCGTGCCACTGGGGCCGAGGGCAGGCATCGCTGAGAGAGGGCAGGAGAGGCTGGCGCCCCAGGGGAGTCCCCCTCCCTCGGTGGGCTGGGGCTGGAGGCTGGAGTGGCCCGAGAGACGACAAGGCGGAGCTGCACGCCTGCTCTGTCCCTCATCTCTGCATCCCTGCAGTTTTCAGACCACCCCAAGTGCACTGTGGCTGCCGGGCAGGTCACGCTAGGCAGATCCACGGAGACCCTGAGGAGCAGCTGGCTAGCTCCATGCAGCAGACAAGCCCCTGCCATCGTACTGGGGTCCCAGAAAGCCTTCTTGTTGACCTGGTCACAATGTTCCGCCTTCAGGAGAACTTAAAGCTAACGCACCTCCAGGGCAGGCCCTTGGCGCAGAGGTCAAGACCCTGTTTGGGACACCTGCCTCCCCTATCAGAGCGCCGGGTTCCAGTCCTGACTCTGCTTCTGGTCCAGCTTCCTGCTAATGCCCACCCTGGGAGGCAGCAGGTGATGGTTCAAGTACTTGGGTTCCTGCCACTCAAGTGGGAGGCCCAGATTGAGATCCAAGATCCTGGCTGTAACCAGGTCCAGAGAGAAATAGGCTACTCCCATCAGGCAGACGGAGATTAAGCCATCAGCCTCATCGGTGGCAAAGGGAACTGGTGGATGTGGTTTTGGCTCCTGCCGCAAATGGGCTCGCCGTGGTCCACCCCTGACTTAGGCAGACTGTGTGTGCAGCCCAGACACATGGCCTCCTGCAGGGCCACGGCATCTATTGCCAGGCAGAGAGCAGCTCAGAGAAGCCCTTGCCCACCAAGCAGAGAAGGTATTCCTCTGAGGAGTGGGCCACCAGAAGCTCGCGGGGTCTCCGTGGCCTGTGTCAGTACCACCCTGATCCAATCTCACCTCCAGGGAATAAAGAAGGGAAAGCAGGGAGCTGGGGATTCTAACTCAGCAGCCACCCTGGGCAGGCTCAGCCTGTCCCCGGGAGGGTGAGGTGGGACAGAGCCCTTAGGAGCTGGGAGAAGTTTCCGCAGCTGGAAAGATGAGCAGCCCCCGAGCTCTTAAGGAAGCCGCCTGGGGTGGGGTGGGGGATATTTTCCTGCAGTGCACTTTGTAAAAGCATCTGATTCAAATTCTCGGTAGGATTCCACCAGGCTCCGGGCGAGAGCTAGCAGCGAGAGAAAAGCTCCTGGTAGAGACAGACAGCTGAGAGCAGGAAGTGCAGGAGGCAGACAGAAACCACCAGGGCCAGGCGAAAACCCACAGTGCAGGCTCAAAATAGCAGGCGAGCGTTGGGCAGAGAAAATTCACAAGGTCATGGGTGAGATGATAAAAGGATGGCAAGGGAAGAGGCAGGGGATGGAACCTGGGAATAGCAGGAATTTTGGAGGGAGGAAGATAGATGTAGCAAAAGCAGTAATCAAAGAAATGGGGAGAGAATTTTCTGGTTTAAAGAACCCAGTTACTTAGGGTATTTCTGACTTCTGAGAAAAGTTAATGGGGGAACAAAAGGCCACAGGGGGACACACACGATGGATTTCTCAAAGGGAAAAAGTGAAGAACATTCCTGGAAGGCATTTACACACACACACACACACACACACACACGCAGGTCCACACACCTGAAACAGGGAATGGAAGAGGAGGAGACAGCTTACTTTCCTTTTGTATCTCTTGTTCTGTTGGAGTTTCTTTCAATGCCACATACATATATTTCTTTTTGAATTTTTTAAAATATTATTTACTTGAAAGGCAGAGTGACACAGAGGGGGAGGTCCTCCATCCAGTGGTTTCCATCCCAGATACTGATAACAGCCAGGGCTGGGGCAGGGTGAAGCCAAGAGCCAGGAACTCCAGACAATCAGATGCAAAAAAAAAAAAACCCCTCTGGAATGAGAGGCAAATCCCTCTGGAAGCACCTGCTGAGAGGCAGCCCTTGTGCATTCCCGGAAGATGTGAATTGCTGGCACTTTTTTGCAATCTTCTGGCAATATCCTTACAATTGAAATGCATGTACCCCCCTCACTCTTGGAGAGCTAGCACACAGAAAGGGGGACACCAGCGGATCACGTATGAGCCGAGATGCTTCTCGCAGCACTGGTAAAATACTGAGTGATGCTCTCAATGTCTAGTGACAGGGCAGTGGTTTATTAAATTACAGTGCGTCCATACTAAAGTAAAAAACATCGTGTAGTTATTTAAAAAAAGATTCATTGTATTTACTTGAAAGGCAGAGTGACAGAGAGAGGTAGAAACAGAAAATTTTCCATCCGCTGGTTCACTTCCCCAGTGGCCACAAAGGCCAGGACTAGGTCAAGCCGAAGCCGGGAGCCAGAAACTATCCTGGTCTCCCAAGTGGGTGCAGGGGCCCAAACACTTGAGCCTTCTTCCACTGCATTAGCAGGGAGCTGGATCAGAAGCAAAGCAGCTGGGCCTTGAACTAGGGCTCCACGACACCAGCCCCTGTGTTTTTTTTGTTGTTGTTGTTTTGTTTTTGTTTTTGTTTTTGTTTTTGATTAGCTATATTTGGGAGTGTGGGTGGAGTGGAATGGGTTAAGGGTTAAGCCACTGCTTGGGACATCTGCATCCCATGTCAGAGTCCCTGAACTTGAGTTCCAGTCGCACTTCCAGACCCAACTTTCTGCTAATATACACCCTGAGAGGAAGCAGGTGATGGCTCGAGTACCTGGGTCCCTGTCACCCACCTGGGAGACCCCGGATTGAATTCCAGCCTCCTGGCTTTGGCCTGGCCCAGCCCTGGCTGTCCTAGGCATTTGGGAGAAGTAAACCAATGGACAGAGGATGTATGTGTGAGAGATAATAAATAAATAGATAAATAAATTAAGGGGGAATAGAAAGTTTCCCACAATAGAGAAGTCAAAATTATAGTCCTAAGGGCCGGTGTTGTGGTGTAGCAGGTAAAGCCGTCGACTGGGATGTTGGGCATCGGTTTGTGTCCTGGCTGCTCCTCTTCTAATCCAGCTCCCTGCTAATGGTTCAGGAAAGCAGCAGAAGATGGTCCGAGTCCTTGGGCCCCTGCACCTGCATGGAAGATCTGGAAGAAGCTCCTGGCTCCTGGCTTCAGAGCTCCTGGCGCAGCTCCGGCTCTTGTGGCCATCTGGGGAGTGAACCAGCAGGTGGAAAATCTCTCTCTCTCTCTCTCTCTCTCTCTCTCTCTCTCTGCCTCTGTTCTCTGTAACTCTGCTTTTCAAATAAAAATAAATAAATCCTTAAAAAGTATAGTTCTATATGGATTATAATCATCAAACACATCAAAAGCATCTGAAAAACACAAGTGGAAATAAAAGAAATTTTAATTCTTTTTTAAAATTTTATTTATTTATTTATTTGAAAGAATGAGAGAGCAAGAGAGAGGAGTGAACTTCCAACTCTAAATACCATTCCACTCCCCAATACCTGCAATAGCTAGGGCTGGGCCAGGCTGAAGCCAGGAGCCAGAAGCTCCATTTGGGTCTCCCACGTGGGTGGCAGGAAGCTGGATTGGAAACAGAGTAGCTGGGACTCAGACCAGGCTCTCTGGTGCAGCGTATGGATATCCCAACTATCTGTCACAACGCTGACCCTGAATTCTTGCCTTCGAAATTCCTGAAGAAGCAATACAGTTCACACAGCACGAACAAGAAAAATAACATCGAAACGTGTATAGCAGCTGAAACTTGAACCCAAGATTAAATGCTGCCTTGACATACAGGAAAACCGAGGGAGCCTTGAGGGGCCTAAGCACAAATCCTCTCCACTCTGCTCCCTTGGGAGCAAAAGGCCCCGCTTAACAAGGGGACCAGGTGCAGTCCCTGAGCAGCCTGGATAATTATTCAGATAAGCCAAATCCACCCTCCTGCAGAAGCTGGGGGACACCCCATCTTCTTTCTTTTTAAGTTTTTGTTGTTGTTGTTGTTGTTTTGACAGGTAGAGTTATAGACAGTGAGAGAGAGAGACAGAGAGAAAGGTCTTCCTTCTGTTGGTTCACTCGCCAAATGGCCACTACGGCCGGTGCTGCACCAATCCGAAGCCAGGAGCCAGGTGCTTCTTCCTGGTCTCCCATGGGGTGCAGGGCCCAAGCACTTGGGCCATCCTCCACTGCCCTCCCGGGCCACAGCAGAGAGCTGGACTGGAAGAGGAGCAGCCGGGTCTAGAACCTGGTGCCCATATGGGATGCCGGCGCAGCAGGTGGAGGATTAACCAAGTGAGTCACGGCGCCGGCCCCTAAGGTTTTTTGTTTTTTTTTTTTTTATGTTTCTTTATTTGAAAGGGGGAGAGAGAGAGAGAGAGAGAAAGAGAGAGAGGTCTTTCAGCCACTGGTTGACTCTCCAAATGCCTGCAACAATCAGTGCTGGGTCAGGCTGAAGCCAGGAGCCAGGAACTTCCCCCGGTCTCCCATGAGTGTGGCAGGAACTCAAGTATTTGAGCCCTCACCTCTGCCTCCCAGGATGCACATTAGCAGGAAGCTGGGTCAGAAGTGGAGCTCGTTCTAGAACCCAGCAACTCCTTTATGGGCTGCAGGCGTCCCAAGAGAGCTGCTTAACCGCTGTGCCAAACACCGGTCCCCACCCCATCTTCCTGGTACTACAAAGCCTGCCTCCCGCAGCCCCTAGTTGCTCACTGCCCCTCCCCCAGCCCTCGTGTGGCCCCACCTGCTCTGTGCACAAGTGACTGAGAAACTCCCTCTGACCTCACGTGCCCAGAACCAAGTGTCATGTGTCCAGCCATCCTCAGAACCCTGGGGCAGGACCCCTTCCCTCACTAATGGGGTGAATGGGAAATCAGCAAAACACCAGAAAATACTAAGCAAATAACTTGGTGCTGCTGGTTAAGAAAACGAACATGGAAGGTTTGCTCAATCAACAAAGTGAGAAAGGAGAAAAAGGACAGTGAAAAAAAAAATTACATGGAATAATAGTAACAAAACAAAGTCCAAATAGCAATAAAAGAAATTCAAATACATTGTTAATGGCAATAAGTGATTACCCCAGACTCAGAAGGACATAAAGTATCAAACTGGGTTAAAAAATAACAGAATCCTGTTGTATGTTACTGATGCTTTCCTTCGATTCTGGAATAATCACAGCTCTCATGTCTTCAATGCTATTTCCTAGTCACTTTCTTTATTTTCTTTCTCTGCAGATCCTATTAGACATATTTTGGAGGCTCTGACTCTGAACTGTTCCTTCTTATTTTCAATCTCTTTGTCTTTCTGTGTGTTCTTCAGAACCACCTTCCAGTTCACTGATATTACCTTCAGCTATTTCCAGACTAATGTTCATCACAGGGGCCAGTGTCGTGGCACAGCAGGTCATCAGTGCCTGCAACACTGGCATCCTGTATTGGAGATCCAATTCAAGGCCTGGCTGCTCTGCTTCTGATCCAGCTCCCTGCTAGTGCACCTGGGAAAGCAGTGGAAGATGGCTCCAGTGCTTGGGCCCCTGCACTCAGATGGAGTTCCGGGCTCTTGGCTTCAGCCTGGCCCACGTCCTAAGGTTTCAGCAATTTAGGGAGTGAATCATAGGATGGAATCTATCTCTCTCTCACTTTCTTTCTCTGTCCCTCTATTTTACTCTGCCTTTCATATAAATGAAATAAATATTTTTAAATAATAAGATTCATCCCATTTTTTTTTAATATTTATTTTGTTTGTTTGAAAGAGTTACAGAGAGAGGTAGAGACAGAGAGGTCTTCCATCCACTGGTTCACTCCCCAAATGGCCGCAACAGCTGGAGCTGAGCCGATCTGAAGCCAGGAGCTTCTTTCAAGTCTTCCACGTGGGTACAGGGGCCCAAGGACTTGGGCCATCTTCTACTGCTTTCCCAGACCATAGCAGAGAGCTGCATGGGAAGAGGGGCAGCCAGGATTAGAACAGGCGCCCCATATGGGGTGCCGGCACTTCAGGCCAGGGCTTTAACCTGCTGTGCCACAACACCAGTCCCCACCCCATTTTATTTTTAAGATTTATTTATGTATTTGAAAGTCAGAGTTACAGTGACAGAGGGAGAGACAGACAGAGATCTTGCATCCACTGGTTCACCCCTAAGCTGGCCACAACAGCCAGGGCTGCTCCAGGCTGAAGCCAGGAGCCAGGAGCTTCTTCTGGGACTCCCACGTTGGTGGCAGAAGCCCACGCACTTGGATTGGAAGTGGAGCAGCTGGGACATGAAGCAGCGCCTGTATGGGAAGCCAGTGTTGCAGGTGGTGGCTTTATCTGCTACGCCACAATGCCGGCATTTCATCCCAGCTTCTAAGATTTTTTAATTGCATAATTATATTTTTATAGCTCAGATTCACAATTATTTTTCATGGCTGCATGTCCTTTCTTGTTCATAACTTCTTTCTCAAACAATTTCTCCATTTATCTCTTTGAGCATACTTATTTCCTGGGGCTTTCCTAGACAAATCCAAACAAGGAATTTCTCCCAGGGCAACCTCCTGTCCCAGCTGTTGGCTTGGGTGGCCGTCTCTTGTAGCATTCTGTCTTCGCGTGCTGTGGAGTTTTGGTCTATAGGCTCATTGCGGCTGGGAGGTTTCGCTTTTGCATTGTTTTTTTCTCTCCCCTTTTTGCCTGTTGATGTAGTTTCATGGTTGCATCCACTGGGCTCTGGTCCAGAACCCATCTTGCCTTGGGTGTTGGGAGTTCCTGCTCCTCCCTGATGCTGGGGGGTGGGGTGGGGGACCTGCAGCCCCAGTCCCATAGTTACAGGATGGCTCCACCCAGTTCCTGCTTCCAAGGCTGTTAGCTCCCTATAGGGGTCCTGGGTTAGATGCTTTTGCTAGAAAGTTGTTTCAAAGACAGAATAAAGAAAGAATGCTCTTCCACTTATCAGCTGGGATAACCAGGTCCCAAGTTACCAAAGATTAAAAATGGGGGGAGGGGCAGCACTGGCTGTAGGCGGTAAAGCTGCCGCCTACAGTGCTCACATCCTATATGAGTGCCAATTCGAGTCCTGGCTGCTGCACTTCTGATCCAGCTCTCTGCTATGGCCTGGGAAACAGTAGAAGATGACCCAAGTGCTTGGGCCCCTGCATCTGCATGGGAGACCTGGAAGAAGCTCCTGGCTCCTGGCTTCAGATCTGCTCAGCTCCAGCCATTGAGGCCATTTGGGGAATGAACTACCAGATGGAAGCCCTCTCTCTCTCTCTCTCTCTCTCTCTCTCTCTCAAATAAATAAATACATCTTTTAAAAAAAATTGGGAAAATAAAACCACAGACCAGAGATTGCAAACTCAAGTTTGTACAGCAGTCGGAAAGTAACATACAGGCGCAGTTGATTGGGAGTGAGGGGCAGGGAAAGTGGGAGCCGTAGGCATTGGCCAGTGTGCACCCCTTGCCCAGGAATTCAGATGGAAAAGCTCCATGACTCCAGGCCAGCGGCAGGTGTTCGGTCTAGGGATTAAGACCTGTGTCCCACATCTCAGTATCTGCGACTCTCACTCTTGACTCTTGCTTCCTGCTAACAAAGACCCTGGAAGGCAACCATGAGCACCACAGGGTAATGGGGTTCTTGCCACTCATGTGGGAGACCTGGCTCCAACCTCATCTACTCCCTGGTCATTGTGGGCATTTGGGGAGCAGATACCAGATGGGAGTTGGTTTTTTCTCTCCATCTCTAATAATTTTTTAAAAGATTTTATTCATCTATTTGAAAGGCAGAGTGACAGTGAGAGAAGTAGAGAGAGAAAGAAAGAGATCTTCCATCCACTGGTTCACTCCCCAAATGCAACAATGGCTGAGGTTGGGTCAGGCCAAAGCCAGGGGCCCAGAACTCCATCTGGGTCTTCCACACGTGTCCCGGCCCCAAGGACTTGGGCCATCTTCTGGTGCTTTCCCAGGAGCATTAACAGGGAGTTGTGTTGGAAGTGGAGCAGCTGGGACTCGAACTGGCATCCTATTAAGGGCTGCCAGTGTCGCAGGTGGTGGTTTTACCTGCTCTGTCACAAGGCTGGCCCCTCTCAAGTAAACTTTTTAATTAAATTAAAAGAAACTTGTGCTGGTCAAATAAACAAGTCCCTTGAGCCACCAGTTTTCAGTCTGTGGTTTATCTCCTTTGTAATCATAGATGCAAGAAAGCCAAAAATACTAGTAAATCCAATTCTACCTATACCACAATTAAAAATAAAAAATTAAGACCAAGTAACATTTACTCTAAGGATGCAAAAATTGATTTTTTTAGCTATGAAATTTCTATTTCTTTGGATGCTTCTGATTCATTGTACAGTGCATCCCTGACAAACAGCCAGATTGGTTTTACACTGCTTCCTCAGAACTGGAGTTTTCTGTGGCTTCACATTCGAGATCGTCAGATTTTAAGTCAGGAAGCGCGTTCCTGTGCCCTCCACCCCACGGCTCAGGCGGCACAGGCTTCCACGCTCCAGCTGGTGTCGCTTGCAGCCCTGTCCCTTGCTCTCGTGCTCGGAGCCTCCGCACAGCATCGGGCTCCTCGGTGCACCGTGTTCCGGGGCAAATGGACTGAGGCAGCCCCGCAGCGACAGAGGACATCCCGAAGGTCCTCCAGAGGACCCTGGTGAAGACACGGAGCTTGCACTCGGCCCCCTGCTGCCAGGGCCACCGCTGCCGCTGCCTTCTACTACTGGCCCTGGCTCAGCCCCTTCTCGCCTGCTGGCCGTCACAACGCCCCAAGATGTTTTCATACGTGGAAGTGATGCTTTTAAATAATTCATCGTCTGCAGGGGTCACATTGGAAAGCCCCACGTGTGATCCTTTGGGGAGATCCACAAACTCCCTGACAAGCAGGGACGCGGGGACCCAGCGCTGGGCTGCCAGAGGTGCCCCAGGAGGCAGCATGCAGGGAAGAAGCCAGGATCAGACCCTGCACAGTGCAGGGAAGTGTCAATCCGGAGGAATCGGACAGATAAGCAGAAACCAGATAAAAGCAGCCAGACAGAGCCTGAGGAGGCTCTGGGAGGCACAGCCTCGAGCCTGTGCTGCAGGGCCTCCGTGCCCTCTGGTGCTGAGCCAAGGTTGGACTCCAGCTGCTGAAAACGCATTTGAAAACATTTGGCATCTTTCCTCCTAAAATATCTGTGCACAGGAGGACTAGGCGGATAATCCCTTCACATGAGAAAGGGAGCATTCTACAAGCAACCTCCTGGAAACGAACGCGTGCTGTCCCTGACTTTCTGAGCTACCAGGTGGCATTTTCAAGACCCTCTACGATAGAAGGGAAAAAGCACCATGGAAGTTAGAGGGGATTGTGACGAGAAGACAAGGGGAGCCGTGAAGCGGGCATTGCCTCTGCTGAAATCTAAATTGCTCTCTGCGTGATGCACCTCAACAAAGCTAGAGTAAACTCATGCAGGCAGCTGTCTGGTGTAGTGGTGACCACGTGCCCCGCATTGCATCCCATATTGGAGTTTCCGGCTTTGAGTCCCGGCTCTGCTTCTGATTCCAGCTTCCTGCTAATGTGCACCCTGGGAGGCAGCAGGTGACGGCTCAAGGACTTGGGTCCCTGCCGTCACATAGGAGACCTGAACTGAGTTCCAGGCTCCTGGCTTCAGCCTAGCCTGGCTATTGTGGGCATTTGGGGGTGAACCAATGGATGGAAGATCTCTTTCTGTCTTTGTCTCTCTGACTTTTAAATAGAATTTTAAAAAAATAACTCTTAAAATAATAAACTCTAAATAGATTCTCATAGAATGACTAGGAATATCTATTAAATAGATCCCCCTTCCCTGTTTCATTCTATATGCAAAAACAAATTCCAGGGGCCGGCACCATGGCTCACTTGGTTGATCCTCCGCCTGCGGCACCGGCGTCCCATGTGGGCGCCGGATTCTGTCTCTGCTGCTCCTCTTCCAGTCCAGCTCTCTGCTGTGGCCCGAGAGGGCAGTGGGGGATGGCCCAAGTGCTTGGGCCCTGCACCTGCATGGAAGACCATGCTGGGGGGTGGGGGAGGCGCCTGGCTCCTGGCTTTGATCAGCGTAGTTCCGGCTGTGGCGGCTGTTTGGGGGGTGGGCCAGCAGAGGGAAGACCTTTCTCTGTCTTGCTGTCTAACTCTATCTGTGAAATTAAAAAAAAAAAAAAAAAAAATTCCAGGGACTGGTGTTATATTGGGTTAAGCCACTGCCTGTGGCACTGGCATCCCACACAGGCACTGGCTCAAGACCCAGTTGTTCCACTTCAGATCCAGCTCTCTGCTAATGCACCTGGGAAAGCAGCAAAAGATAGCCCAAGTACTTGAGTCCCTGCATCCATATGGGAGACCCAGGTGAAGCTCCTGGCTCCTGGCTTCGGCGTGGACCAACCCCAGCCATTACAGCCATCTGGGGAGTGAATCAGCAGATGGAAGACCTCTGTTTCTCTCCTTCTCTCTGTAACTTTGACTTTCAAATAAATAAAATTTTTTTTGACAGGCAGAGTTAGACAGTGAGAGAGAGAGAAAGACAGAGAGAAAGGTCTTCCTTCCGTTGGTTCATCCCCTAAATGGCCGCTACGGCGGGCGCACTGTGGCCGACGCGCTGCGCCGATCTGGAGCCAGATGCCAGGTGCTTCCTCCTGGTCTCCCACGTGGGTGCAGGGCCCAAGCACTTGGGCCATCCTCCACTGCCCTCCTGGGCCACAGCAGAGAGCTGGATTGGAAGAGGAGCGACCGGGACAGAATCCAGCACCCCACCGGGACTAGAACCTGGGGTACCGGCACCGCAGGCAGAGGATTAGCCTAGTGAGCTGCGGCACTGGCCTAAATAAATCTTATAAAAAGAAAAAAAAAAGTCTCCTGAATATATAACTCATATATGCAACTATGACCTTCAGAAGTTCCTCAAAATGAATATAGGCAAAGTTAAAAATAAAATTTGCTTCCCCCTTGGTAAGCCTTCAGTCAGAATATGTCACCAGGGGCTGGCACTGTGGCGCAGTGGGTTAATGCCCTGGCCTGAAGCACCAGCATACCATATGGGAACAGGTTCTAGTCCTGGCTGCTCCACTTCCGATCCAGCTCTCTGCTGTGGCCTGGGAAAGCGGTAGAAGATGGCCCAAGTCCTTGGGCCCCTGCACCCGCGTGGGAGACCCGGAAGAAGCTTGGTGGTGACCAAGCTGCAGCTTGGTCCAGCCCAGGCCCAGCTGGTGGATATTGCAGGCATTTGGGCAGTGTTAGGTGGGTTTTTTTCACTTTGGATCAGCTCAGCTCTGGCCATTGCGATCATTTGGGGAGTGAACCAGCAATGGAAGACCTCTCTCTGTCTCTACCTCTCTGTAACTCTGTCTTTCAAATAAATAAAATAAATATTAAAAAAAAAAAAAAGAGGGCCAGCGCCATGGCACACTAGGTTAATCCTCCACCTGTGGTGCTGGCATCCCATATGGGCGCCAGGTTCTAGTCCCGGTTGCTCCTCTTCCAGTCTAGCTCTCTGCTGTGGCCCGGGAGGGCAGTGGAGGATGGCCCAAGTGCTTGGGCCCTGCATCTGCATGGGAGACCAGGAGGAAGCACCTGGCTCCTGGCTTCAGATTGGCGCAGCTCCTGCTGTTGCGACCATTTGGAGAGTGAACCAACGGAAGGAAGACCTTTCTCTCTGTCTCTTTCTCTCACACTGTCTGTAACTCTGCCTGTCAAATAAATAAATAAAATCTTTAAAAAAAATACGTCACCAATATTCAACCTCCTATAAAAGACAACTATTTTGGAATTAAAAAAAAAAGAAAAGCAACATATAAACATTTTTAAAATTCTAAATTCATGACAATTGAGGGAAACTTTACATTTTAAATAGACAAGAATTCTTAAAATTAAATAGGAAAAAAGAAACAACACAATAGCAGTGAATTAACTCGTGGCAAACAGGAGGAAGCAATTTCAAGAAGACCAAATCCGAACAGTGAATAAATGAATTGATAGACACTGCCCAGCCCAGAGAGTTGCAAAGTAAAAAACAGTGCGGGCTCTTCTCACCTATGAGATTAGCAGAAATGAAAAGCAGACTAACACCTGCTGCTGGCAGGGAGGCAGACAACAATGCCCTCACACAGCATGGTGGGAAATGTGAATGGTCACATTTTGGGAAAGCAGTCTGGAAATAGCTTGTAAAATTAAAATCCCCTGGGGTGAGCGTGTGGCCTAACAGTTAAGCCACAGCTTAGGACTCCCACATCCCATGCAGAGTCCGTGAGTTTCATTCCCAGTTCTGCACCTGCTGAAGTGCACCCTGGGAGGCAGCAGTGGGGGCTCAGGTGGTTGGGGTCCTGCCGTCCACAAGGGAGCCCTGGATTGGCTTCCCGGACCACGGCTGCAGCTTGGCCAGGTCCAGCCAATGGTTATTGCAGGCATTTGGGGAGTGCTACATGGTTTTTTTCTCTTTATCTCTAATAAATTTTTAAAAAAGATTTATTTATTTATTTGAAAGTCAGAGTTACACAGAGAGAAGGAGAGACAGAGAGAGGGAGAGAGAGAGAACCTCCATCCACTGGTTCACTCCCCAATTGCCTGCAATGGCCAGAGCTGTGCTGATCCAAAGCCAGGAGCCAGGAGCCTCTTCTGGGTCTCCCTTGAAGGGTGCAGGGGCCCAAACACTTGGGCCATCGTCCACTGCTTTCCCAGGCCATAGCAGAGAGCTGGATCGGAAGAGGAGCAGCCAAGACCTGAACTCATATGGGATGCCGGCACTGCAGGCGGCAGCTTTACCTGCTATGCCATAGCGCCAGCCCCTCTCTCTAATAAATTTTCAAAATACATTTTAGAGATACATAAAAATTCCCCTTTCCCAAGCAATCCCATTCCTGGGAAACGACCATAGAAATAAAATCATCAGTGCTTAGGGACACACACAGAAGCCTGTCCGTCACAGCCTGTGGCAGCGGCAAAACCTTGGAAACAAAGTGAATGCCCGTTCAAGAAGGGAGTGGAGTATCACGCTGCCATGAGAAAGAACGGCTTAGACCTGTCCCGCCCAAGCTAGGGAAATTTCTACATAAGTGTATAGGACATGGTTCAACTTGTAAAATACCCCCACCCTCTCTCTGTGGCACAGTGGGTTACGCTGCCTCTAGGGATGCCTGCACCCTCTAACAGACCACCCGTTCAAGTTGCAGCTCCTCCACTTTATTTATTTATTTATTGACAGGCAGAGTGGACAGTGAGAGAGAGAGAGACAGAGACAGAGAAAGGTCTTCCTTTGCTGTTGGTTCACCCTCCAATGGCCGCCGTGGCTGGCACGCTGCGGCCGGCACACCGCGCTGATCCGAAGGCAGGAGCCAGGTGCTTCTCCTGGTCTCCCATGGGGTGCAGGGCCCAAGGACCTGGGCCATCCTCCACTGCCCTCCCGGGCCTCAGCAGAGAGCTGGCCTGGAAGAGGGGCAACCGGGACAGAAGCTGGCGCCCTGACCGGGACTAGAACCCAGGGTGCCGGCGCCGCAAGGCAGAGGATTAGCCTAGTGAGCCACGCCAGTGCCGGCCAGCTCCTCCACTTTAAACCCTGTTTCCTAACACACCTGGGAAGCAGCAGGTGATAGCCAAGTCCCTGGGCCCCTGCACCCATGTGGGAGCCCAGGATGGGACCAGGCCCACTCTGATACAGCCAGGTGGGCAGTGAAGCAGCGAGTATGTTAGGTAGAAAGGAGAAAATAGCCTACCTGTGCATGCAGGGACCTAAAGAAAACAAAGAACCTGTGGGAAGCAGCTAAGTGGTCCTGGGAGGCAGCCCAGGGTTCACACCACAAAGTCTGGCCTCCACAGGTGTGCCAGCCTTCCCTGAGGGAAAACGCTCCAGGAGAATCCTCTCTGCCCAGTGCCAAATGGGCCCCCCAGGCTGATAACACTGAGTAATAAAAAGAAACTCCAGGGGCCGGCGCTGTGGCGTAGCAGGTAAAGCCACTGCCTGCAGCACCAGCATCCCATATGGGTGCCGGTTCATGTCCCAGTTGCTCCTCTTCCCATCCAGCTCTCTGCTGTGGCCTGGGAAAGCAGTGGAAGATGGCCCAAGTCCTTGGGCCCCTGTACCCATGTGGGAGACCCTGGCTCCTGGCTTCGGATCGGCACAGCTCCGGCCATCGCGGCCATCTGGAGAGTGAACCAGTGGATGGAAGACCTCTCTCTCTCTCTGCCTCTCCTCTCTTTGTGTAACTCTGACTTTCAAACAAATAAATAAATCTTTAAAAAGAAAAAGAAACTTTACCTGCCTCACACCCAGTAAACCCTCTGTCCAGGAGAAGAGGGGGTCAGAAACGGTGGGAAGAACAGCGCCCCGTTCCCTTCTAAGCCCCAGTCTGAACACAGACTGCATTCTCAGTCTCTCTGAGACGCCCACCTGGCCTGTCTGTATTCTTTCCATTAAACTATGTAACTTTGCTTACCCCAGTCTGAATGCCTGGGTTCTCTCTCTCTCTCTCTCTCTCTCTCAGATTCCGCCTGGAGAGGTGCCCGTACATTCTGACGGATGCCCTACTCCATTAAAACTTGCTACCTCACTTACCACAGCTTTCTGCCTCACGCCTGAATTCTTTCTTGCGCAAAGGATCTATTCCACCCCATCACCGCTAACAAATGGAAGACCTCGCTCTCCCCCGCTTGTACATTTGTGTGAGTGCCTGTGTTTGGATTGTTATAAAGAATGGTGGGAGGAAGGAAATTAAGAAGGCAATAAGCAAGCTGGATTGTTGGCAATGGAGGGGAAGGAAAGAGGAATTCTTACAACACAAGTTCCTAGATTTAAAAACCACACTGTGCTCTGAGCCCATCCGTGCAGGATGAGCCACACAAGCAGGGTCACCCAGCCGCTCCGGATGATTATCTCAGGGGGTGGAACTGCAGCTGCTTTTCACCATTTCCTGAATTTTTTAATGTTTCCATGCTGTGTAAAGAGTACCTGCTATTTACACGATCGGGGGGGGGGGGGACAGAGAGCCACTCTCGTCGGTGGGGAGGGGGGAATAGTGGCAGGTAGAGGAGGTGGAGCACACAGGTCAGCGGTTCACAGACATATCAGTTGCTGGCACGTCAACCAAGGCGCCCCCAATCCCGGGTTTGGAGGCCTCTCCTTAAGCAGCCAAACTGTCACCTGAGACACTGTTTACAATGCTCCCGCTGCACTGATTACAAATGTCAAAGCTGCAGGAGATGATGAAGGCGGATTTTATTTAAGAGCCTTTTCAATGACTGCATCTCCTGCGCTCATCACAGCTGAGAACCCCTCTGCACGCTGACTTCCCGGCAGCTGCCTCACCCTGCTCTCAGGGCCTTCAGATTTTCCAAACTTTTCCTCTTTCTTTCTTTCTTTCTTTCTTTCTTTCTTTCTTTCTTTCTTTCTTTCTTTCTTTCTTTCTTTCTTTCATTTTTTCCTTCTTTCTTTCTTTTTTTTTTTTTGTTTTAAGCTTACCATTTTTTTTTCAGATTTATTTATTTGAAAGGAAGAGTTACAGAGAGGCAGAGAGAGAGGGAGAGGTCTTCTATCCATTGATTCACTCCCCAAATGGTCGCTGGGAGTCAGGAGCCTCTTCTGGTTTTCTCACGTGGGTGCAGGGGCCCAAGCACGTGGACCATTTTCTTTTTTAAAGATTTATTTATTTACTTGAAACTCAGAGTTACACAGAGAGATAAGGAGAGGCAGAGAGAGAGAGAGAGGTCTTCCATCCACTGGATCACTCCCCAGTTGGCCACAATGACCAGAGCTGCGCCAATCCGAAGCCAGGAGCCAGGAGCTTCTTCTGGGTCTCCCATGCAGGTATAGGGGCCCAAGGACTTGGGCCATCTTCTACTGCTTTCCCAGACCATAGCAGAGAGCTGGATCAGAAGAGGAGCAGCCAGGACTAGAACCGGTGCCCATATGGGATGCCGGCCCTACAGGTGGCAGCTTTTACCTGCTATGCCACAGTGCGGGCCCCCAAAATTTTTCTCTTTCTTTTTTTTTTTTTTTTTTTGACAGGCAGAGTGGACAGTGAGAGAGAGAAACAGAGAGAAAGGTCTTCCTTTTTTGCCGTTGGTTCACCCTCCAATGGCCGCTGCAGCCAGCGCACTGTGCTGATCCGAAGGCAGGAGCCAGGTGCTTCTCCTGGTCTCCCATGCAGGTGCAGGGCCCAAGCACTTGGGCCATCCTCCACTGCACTCCCGGGCCACAGCAGAGAGCTGGCCTGGAAGAGGGGCAACCGGGACAGAATCCGGTGCCCCGACCGGGACTAGAACCCGGGGTGCCAGTTCCGCAGGTGGAGGATTAGCCTATTGAGCCACGGCGCCCGCCCCAAAACTTTTTCTTAATCATTTCTCTTTCCAGGCCTTTCTGTAGTGGTTCTGAAAGTCTTCGTTTTAAGTCTCCTGTCTTGGTTTTGCTATTTTCGTTGCTTCCTTCTCAGGGTGCTTGGCTTAGCAGGCTGGAGATTCACCCGCTTGCCTCTTCTCCGCTTCCCTGTCGCGGGGGACCTGCCAGGTGCAGGAAGGGCCTGCAGGTGCTTAGGCCTTGTCTAACGCAGGGCTTGAACCGTAAACGTTAGGATCGCTCATTTGAGGTGAGGTTGGTGGTCGCCTGCTTGTTTCTCACGCAACCTTTCTGGAGCAATGTTTGGTGTCCAGTGGGGGGCTAAGGATTCCAAGGTGGATGTGACAGAATCCAAGTGTGATCACACTTGGTTGCTCAGTGCTGGGGACCTGCAGGCAGGACCCAAGTGGAGGGGGAAGGGGAGCCGCGACCTCCAGGGCTTGGGAGGGAAGGGCATGGGCTGGAGTCTGGTGGCTCTCCCAGGGTGGCTGCAAACCTGCAGCACCTGGGAGCCTGCTGGAAATCTTAACGCTCCCTCGGGCCCCACTGCCCTGTTCCCAGAGCAGGCACTCCAGGGGTGGGGCTTGCAATCCTGCGATCCACTCAGGTGTGCTAGCATCTGCGAATCACAACTCAGCGTCCCCAAGGGCCTGGGATGCCTCCTTGGCCCCTGGGGGGAACCCCTCGGTCCTTAAGCAGGGCCTCTCCGAACCTGTGTATCTGGGGGCTCTGGCATTCCCTGTGCCCTGGGGCTGAGTTCCCCATGACCCCCGACACCAGGAAAGAGAGGCCGGGCTGCATTCGCTCCGCGCCCCCTGGACAATGGGTTTGCTGTCCAGGAGGACATGAACACGGCGGGACACGCGCAAGGCACTGCTGGGGATGCAGGCCGGGCCGGGGAGGCGGGGGCGCACAACCCACCACGGCCGCGGCAGCTGGGGACCAAGGCTCAGAGGCCCAGGCTCCGCCCCTGGCCTGCCCGGCTCGGCGCCTAGGCCCCGCCCATGTCCCGCCCCAGCCCCGCCCCGGCGCGCTCCCGGCTAGCCACCCCAGGCGGAGGGGAGGGAACAGCCCGGCCCCGCGTCCGTGCGCGCTCCCGCGGCCAGGTTGCAGGGCTAGGCGCGCGCCCCGCGTCCCAGGCAGGAAGATGGTGGCGAGCGCGCGGGTGCAGAAGCTGGTGCGGCGCTACAAGCTGGCGATCGCCACGGCGCTGGCCATTCTGCTGCTGCAGGGCCTGGTGGTGTGGAGCTTCAGCGGCCTGGAGGAGGACGAGCCGGGAGAGGTGCTCCGGCGGCCAGGCGGGCGGGCCGGCCGAGCGCGGGGGCGCGCGGGGTCCTGGCGGGGCTGCGGGCAGCCCCGGAGGGGAAGTGGGGAGAGGGCCGCGTGCGTGCGGGGCGCGGGCGGCTGTCCGGAGCTGGGCAGCCGACCCCCGGTGCCCGCTTCTCGGGCGGGCCTGTGGGGCTGCGCGCGGGGGCGGTGCGTGACCCGGAGGCCCGGGCCGCGGGAGGACTGGGGGCCGGGGCGGGAGGAACGGGGTCGAGGTGGGGTGGTCTCTGGCCTGGGAGTCGATGAAGGTCAGGCGCGGGGAGCGAGACTAAGGAGGCAGGGCTGGGCCCGAGCCTGCTCGGAGGTGGGAAGCCCCAGGCCAAACTTTCAGAAGTTGGGAGGGGGCGGGGGGTGTGCGCGCCTTGGGCGGAGGAGTGGGGCCGAGGGACCCCAGCACCGTGCCCAACTGTGCCTTGAGAGGCAGTGGAGCTGGGCTGGAATCCGGGCCTGTGACAAAGTGCTCAGGAGCTGGGGGAGCAGGGAGCGACCCAAGGGGAGAACTGGGGTGTCTCCAAGGTGCGGCTTCCTGGGCCGGGGGTTTGAGGGATCTGGGTGGGTCTTCAGGAGGGCGTGGGAGGGAGGAGTGAGCTGGTCAGAGCATGAGGGAACTGGAGAAGGGGCCAGAGCCCGGGCTGCTCAGCCCCTGCCCCCAGGGGCTTCCTGGCTGGGGCTGATGTGTTGTCAGCTAGAGGCCCAACAGAGAGCACCCCCCATGTGAGGAAGGGTCCAGGGGGCCGGCCCATCCTGGGAGGCCGAGCGATGGGCCACACCGCAGCCCGAAGCTGGGGGCCGGAGGTCGGGCTTCACCCCGGCCCCCTCTTTGTTCTGGGGCCTCCAGTGCTCAGGGTCCGAGGCCCTGCTTGCCTTGCCCTCCGAGGCTTCTCCTCCTGGCAGGGTGAGGGCCAAAGGAGGGCTGACGTCCAGGTCCGCTTCCGCTGTCTGGGCAGTCTGGGAGGAAAGCCGCCCTCGCCTGTCTTAGGAGAACCTAGGGGCTGGGACGGTGAGGGGACCTGGGAGCCGGGAGAGTCACGTGAGACCACAGCGCCAGAGGGAGCTCAGGGTGGCAGGTGTGGAGGCCGGTGCTGTGACGTCCACAGGGAGTGAGCTTGCTCCGTGCGCACTGCTAAGTAGGGGGATGAGCAGAAGAGTTTCAGGCCTGCCGTAAGGGGCTCCAGGCAGGTGGGACGTCGTAAGGTGGAGTGGGGCATGCACGCAGCAGTCAGGGGACCTCAGAGCCTGGGTACCTGGGCAGGGATCAGTCACCACTTTGGGGAGGGGCGTGTCAGAGTCCCTGAGCCATCTGGGAAACAAATGGCCCCGAGCCGCACAGACCTGTGGGTCTCTGTGTGGGCCAGGCTCCCTGCTGCCCTGCCCACAGCTGGCTTGGCCAGGTGGAGCAGTGCTGTGGCTGGGGTACCTCCCGTCCCCCCTGCTCCCAGCTTTGGGGTTGCCAGGCGGCAGAGCGTGGGGTTGGGGAGGTGAGCCCCCTCTGGCTCCGGCTCCACTAGCCAGTGGGCCTCTTCTGAGTCCCCGTCGGTCGCCCCCCTGAAATGGGGATAATAATAGCGCCTCGCATTGGATGATTACAGAGATTACATGAAAACGAGGCCTTCGAGCACTTACAGGAGTTCCTGGCACACGCTAAGCTGTCAGTAAATAACTCTGATTATCTCAGCACTGTATCTTGGGAATAGAGACTCATTCATCAACATTCATTCAACAAATATTTATTAAGTCCTGCTTTGTATCAGGCACCGTGCTTGTCCTGGGGCGCCGAGGAAATAAAGGAGACAGAGGGGCAGCTTGCCCTCTGCGCGGACGAGCCACAGGGAAGGCCAGAGGCAACGAGAGGGTCACCAGGGGCTGGTGGAGATCAGCTAGTGGGGAGAGGCCCACAGGAGAGTTTGGGCAGAAGGCTCCGAGCCTGGGCTTAGCTGGGCACCCTCAGGGAATGGACAGGAGGGTGTGGTGCTTGCCCTGGGGGAAGGCACCGTGGTGAGGAGCCCGGGTTTTATCCTAAGTGCGGTGGGAGAGCGCCCAGGGGGTTTAGGCGCAGGGGATGCCATGGACATTGTCCGCTGAGGACGCCTGCGGAGGGGCTGGAGTGGCTACCTCGGGTGATCGCGCCCTGCAGAGAGCCACTTGAGAGTTCTCAAAGCATTCACAAGCAAACATCGCAGGCGAAGTGTGCAGGAGGTGGGCGTGGGGTGAGCCTTTCTGTGCTCCCTGTGCGCGGGGCTCAGGGCAGGATCCCCAGGAGGAGCTGCAGAGCCGGGAAGTGGGGGGCGGGGTGGGGGGACTTTCAGCGCCTCTCCATGGCCAGAGGGCGCCTGGGGCCAGAGTGCCTCCAGGACCAGGCCCCACCTGCAGTGTTCAGAGGGGCCCCTGACCTCAGGGGGTCCTGGGGGTAGTCCCTCTAGGGGCACAAGGCTGGGGCCCTGCTGATGCTCAGCTGGGCAAGCTTAGAAGGGGCCTGGGTGGAAGCCAGCTGTCCCCCCCCCTCCCCGATGCCTCTGACTCCTCGCCGCTGCCTCCTGGTCCCCCAGCCTCCTCTGGGATTGTCCTTCTCAGGGTCAGCCAGCTCCCTGCTGCAGTGCAGGGCACACCATGCCTGTCTCCTCCCACATCCTGTCCCCCACCGCAGCCAGCCTGGCCCTGTGCCCTGTGCCCTGGCCTCCTGACCAGCTTCCTGACTCGCCGATCCTGGCTTCTACCCTGGGCGCCCACAGCCGTCCCTGAGCGTGAGGATGTCTTTGTCTGCTGGTGTGTGGCCAGGTCAGATGTCACCAGTGGGGCTGCAGCCACCTTTCCTGGGGACAGAATTGGGTTTGCCACTTGCTCTGGCAAGGGTCTTTTCTCAGATGCTGTCCTTGGACATCTCTCAAGAGATCAGAGTGCTGGCCGGGCACTGGGCACTGAGGGTGTAGGTGCTGGGGTTCTGGCCTGCAGGTGGCTGTAAACTTGACAATGGGAGGTTCCTGCCTCACTCCAAGAGGAGGGAGAAAGAATGTAACAAGGAGATCAGAGAGGCCAGGATGTCCAGGGGACTCGGGCCTCTCTGCCCTTCCAGTAATAATAATGAAAAAGAGGCAGTGTAGCGTTCCATTCACTCAGCATCCCACAAATAGTTCTGTGTCAGTGGACAAACGAAACTCTGCCCTTGGGGCGCTTACAGCCTTGGGGGGTGGGGTGGGGGGGTGGGGACGGTCGCCCAGTGACACAACATAGAGGAGTAAGCGGTAGGACTAGGACGACAAGAAGGTGTTCAGTGCTACGGGGAAATTAAACGGGAGCTGAGGGAGGGCTGGAGTGTGAAACACAGTTCGGTGTTCTCAGGGTGGAGACGCGATCGGGGCTCAGAGTGAGGAGGCGAGAGATGAGCTGGGGCTTTCTGGCATGGGGAATGGCAAGTGCAAGGGCTGGAGACAGGAGAGCCAGGTGGGGCAGAGGGACGCCGAGAAGGCTGTTGGGGCTGGAGGAGTCGGTGGGCGAGGGGGGTGGTCATGGAGGAGGCCCTCCCGTGCCCTCGTGGGCTCCTGTGGAGGCGGCGCCCCCAGCAGGACAGTCTAAGAGGGAACTTTGGCTTGGACAGGAGCACTGGCTGTTGGGACCAGAGCAGCCTCTAGGGGGCAGGGAGGCCAGGAACCCCGGGGCCAGCAGATTCTGGGTGTGTTAGGAAGGCAGCCCCAATAGCGCTTGCCCATGGATTCCATGTAGGCTGTGAGGGAAAGCGGGCAAACGGAGCTGGCTGTGGCCTGAGCAGCTTGGAGGGTGGAGTCGTCCTTAACCGAGCTGGGGACACGGAGCAGCAGTCGCTGGGGTGGCGGGGAGGGCAGGCGTTGGCTCTCGACTCGGAGGTTTGCGAGGTCTGTTGGGCTCCCAGGGAGTGTCAGGGGACTGGCAGTTATACGCCTGGAGGTCCAGGGGAGCAATCGGGGACGGGTGGAGAGCT